>NC_141000.1:103104437-103541937 GCF_052327205.1 Somniosus microcephalus | reverse complement strand
CGTTCCTCTGTTTCTATCTCGAGCGTTAAATCTCGTGGGTTAAGGAGATAGACTGTTGGTCCCGCCATTCACTAATGTCCCAGATGCCCCGTTGCCCACGCTGTGCCATTATCAGTTCGGACTTCCAGCAAGTTATGGCATAAAAAATTTTCACGTTGAAGGGTGCAGGAAAAAGTCTAACTAATGGCGTATGCCGTGAAATGCCCTGATCTAGCAAGATTTGGTCCAATTTCTTTTAGTGATGTTGATTGAAAGGATAATTATTGGCCAGGACACCAGGTGAATTCCCCTGCTCTCCTTCGAATAGTGCCATGGGATTTTTACCTTCGCCTGAAAGAGTAGATGGGACCTCGATTTAACGTTTCATCCAAAAGATGGCACCTCCGAAGTTATATTTATAGTGTATATCTGACGAAAGGTCATTGACCTGAAACATTAACTCTGTTTCTCTCTCCGCAGATGCTGCCTGACCTGCTAACTATTTCCAGCATTTTCTGTTTTTATTTTATATTTATAGTGCCTGGATTATACGCTCAAGTCTCTAGCGTGGACTTTGTAGTGTATGTACCTTTTAAGGGGAGAACTACTTTTTACAGCTCCTGTATACTGTAGTACCGGCAGTGACCACACCGGTATATAAACCCTGAGTAGGGATCTGTATTTTAGTTTGTGAGTAACCTGCATCCAGTAAACACCTATTAATTGTTCCTCTGCAGTCTCTGTCGATTTATTGAAGAATACCATACATTAACATTCACGGATTCAACAGTGGCGACGAGTTGATTCGAATCGCCCAGCCGTCGAAGCAGAGCTGGAAGGCTTGGAACGTTCACGAGTGCTATCCAAAGTGGACGGGAGCGAGTGGGCTACACCCATCGTTCCTGTAATGAAGAGGTCATTGAGTAATACGCCTGGGAAACCAAAGAAGGTTCGCATCTGTGGGGACTTTAAGGTGACAGTGAACCCAGTCCTTCACACTGTACAATACCCGCTTCCGCGGATTGAAGATATTTTCGCCTCGCTATCTGGAGGGAAACGCTTCACTAAGATTGATCTGGCCCAGGCGTACCTGCAAATGGAGGTAGAAGAAGCCTTGAAATAGTACTTCACGATCAACACTCATAAAGGTCTCTACCAATACAACCGGCTGGTGTTCGGGGTAGCATCAGCTCCGGCTATTTGGCAAAGGGCAATGGATCAAGTCCTGCAAGGGATTTCAGGGACCCAGTGTTATTTGGACGACATCCTGGTCACGGGCGAAAATGACAGTGATCACCTCGCCAACCTGGAGCAGGTGCTCACTAGATTGAAGGATTATGGGCTCCGAGCTAATCGCCACAAATGCGAGTTTTTCCAGAAGCAGATCTCGTATTGTGGCCACGTTATTGATGAAGAGGGGTTACATAGTCCCCTGAAAAGATTGAGGCAGTAGTCAAGGCTCCAGCACCGGAAAATGTGTCACAACTGAGGTCGTTCCTCGGGTTGGTGAACTACTACCATAAGTTCTTGCCGAATTTGTCTACAGTTCTACACCCACTGAACACCCTATTGCAAATGGGGGTACCATGGAAGTGGAATGACGAATGTAAATGAGCTTTCCAGAAGTGCAAAGAATTGATCACATCAAAAGAGGTGTTCGCTCATTTCAACCCGGCACTACCAATTCGGCTGGCGTGTGATGCATCACCCTATGGCATTGGAGCGGTGCTGTCGCACAAATTCCCGGACGGCTCGGAGAGGCCAGTAGCCTTTGCGTCTTGGTCACTAACCTCAGCCGAGCGTAACTACGCCCAGATTGACAGGGAGGCCCGCAGCCTAGTGTGGGGAGTGAAAAAGTTCAACCACTATCTGCACGGGCAGAAGTTCACCTTGCTGACTGACCACCAACCACTTGTCTCCATCTTTAACCCAAAGAAGGGCATTCCGGTGATGACTGCGCAACGGCTACAAAGATGGTCCCTTTTTCTAGGGGCGCACCAATATGATATCGAGTATAAGGGTACGAAACAGCATGGAAACGCTAATGGGCTATCACGCCTGCCACTACCTGCTGTGGAGGAAGCACCAGCAGTGGATCCTGTCGAAATATTTCATTCGACTATAATTGAATGCTTGCCAGTAACTAACACTGGTATAGAGAGGGAGACCCGAAATGACCCGACACTGTCTCAGGTATATGATTTGACGGTGAAGGGATGGCGCCAGCACATGGCGACTCACTGTTGCCAGCATTCTCATCCAGAAGAGAACAGCTGTCAGTATGCCAGGGGACCTTGATGTGTGGACCCCGAGTGGTAATTCCACCCAAGTTAAGGGAGAGAGTGCTCAATGAGCTTCACGAAGGCCATCTGGGAGGGGTGAAAATGAAAAGCCTTGCTAGGGCTTATGTGTGGTGGCCGGGGATCGATCAACAAATCGAGGACCTGACAAAGAGCTGCTCAGGATGCCAGAAGGTCCAAAATGCACCACCACATGCCCCTCTACACCCATGGGAGTGGCCCTCATCTCCATGGCAACGGGTGCATATTGATTTTGCTGGTCCATTCATGGACTCAATGTTTTTAATAGCTGTGGATGCGCGCTCGAAATGGCCTGAGGTGATCAAAATGTCCTCCACCACCACGGAGAAAACTATTGCAGTCCTACGGACCATCTTTGCCAGGAACGGCTTGCCAGAGCAGATTTGCTCTGATAACGGACCACAGTTTGTGTCCGAAGAGTTTCGAAGATTTATGAAAAGGAATGGGGTAAGGCATTACACCTCCGCTCCGTATCATCCAGCCACCAATGGATTGGCTGAGAGGTTTGTACAAACCTTTAAAAAGGCAGTAAGGGCCATGTGCGATTACGACATTCCACTGCAGCATAAGGTGGACAATTTCCTGTTAGCCTACAGAAATGCGACACATACAGTCACCAACCAGACCCCGGCCATGATGTTCTTTAACCGAAGGTTGAGATCTCGTCTGGATTTGCTCAAACCAAATGTACGAAGAGATGTTGAGAATAAGCAATTCCAGCACATCAATGAGAAGCCGACAAGGAGCTTCAATGTAGGGCAACCAGTCTTGGCTCGTGACTACCGAACAGAGAAATGGCAACCAGCAACGATATGCACATGGCAGGGGCCACTAATGTACACCGTGGATGTTGGGGAGAACATTGTGAGACGCCATGTCGACCAGATCCTAGAGTCACAGGAAAGAGTCCACCCCAGGTCTCGCGTACCTGGTGATGAACCCGACATACCGGTAGCATCTACCCCAGAAACAGTAGCATCGGAAGCTGATGAACCAACCGACGACAGGGGGCCAGAATCGCCTCCGCACCAAGAGCAAGACACTCAGGAAAGGCGCTATCCAGAAAGGATCAGGAAGCCGCCCCAAAGACTGAATTTATAAATGGACTATTTGCCATTAATGTTACATGTTAAAAGTGTTAATTGTTAAATGAATGTTATGGTACTGTTAATCTAAAAGGGGAGGAATTGTAGTGTATGTACCTTTAAGGGGAAAACTACTTTTTACAGCTCCTGTATACTGTAGTACCCGCAGTGACCACACCTGTATATAAACCCTGAGTAGGGATCTGTATTTTAGTTTTTGAGTAACCTGCATCCAGTAAACACCTGTTAATTGTTCCTCTGCAGTCTCTGTCGATTTATTGAAGAATACCATACATTAACATTCACGGATTCAACAGACTTGAACCCATGACCTAAGCTGGCATTGTAGCAGAAGGAGCGAGGGAACTTCAGATGCTGCACAGGTGGTGACTTACCATCAGTTTTACTGCCTGGTTACACGGGTATGCATTTGAATCGGTACCATTGCATTAACCAGAGAGACCTCGGGTCAACTCAAAAAGCTGCTTCCAAACAGCTCATTCAATTCTGTTGTATTATCTCTGAAAAGGCCAAGACTGAGAATGTTATGACTGGAGATGCCAGCTTGGCACAAGATGAAAAGTTCTTTTACAGCTGTGGTTTGGGTGGCTTGTTAAATAGATACAGGAAGAAGCTTGCATTTCTGCTTAACCTATATCTGATCCCATGGAACATGACCCAATAGGAGAAAGTATTAGTGTCCTTTTTCTAATAAACATAAAAAGTGAACTGATGACTTGGTAATTGCCAGGTACAATGTAAACAATTACGTCTCTGAATGATTCATATTAGAGTATCCTTTGTTAGATCCCAGGCAGGGCTTTTTTTTTGAAGTAGTGCATCTGCTAGGTATTAACAAATGATAAAATCCTGTCTAAAATTTCACAGCGTTGACTTAATGTTTCCATTTGCCTGATACTGTCTTAATTCTGCTCTTTAACCGTGGGTTCCTCTCCTGTTACTTCCTTATGTTAAAAGTATTCAAAAAGAAAAGATGCAGAACTTATTTAGTGCAGACATACAGGAGACATGTACAGTTTGGATGGGAGACATACACCATTTATGTGGGTATTCATCAACACCGATTGGCCATTTTTTTTTATACATTAGAAGAGAGAAAGATTTTAGACCCCAGGATACACCAAAACACTTCAGAACTAATTCATTCATTTTAAACTGTAATCACCATTGTTTTCAAGGCAAACGATTTGTGCACAGCAAGGCTTCACAAACAGTAGTGAGAGAAATGACCAGGTAGCCTATTTTTGGTTAAGTTTCTTTAAGGAAGCACGTTGGTCAAGGCACGAGAAGAACTCCCTCCTCTCCTCAAGTGGCATTTTGCACATCCACCAGCCAAGGCCTTAGCTTCCCATCTTGCCGAAATGACCGCAGCCGTAACAACGCCGCACTCCCTCAGTCCTGCACTGAAGTTTCAGCCTAAATTACGTGCTTGTGTCAAAGAGTGGGACTTGAATCCACAACCTTCTGACACGCAGATGAGAGTGCTACCACTATTTTCTCCCCTCCATTCCTAAAGGTGCTTGTCCTGGCTGGTATACAAATCCACAGGCTCCTGCAGCCCTTTGCCGCTTCACACTAGTAGTGACATTCTTCATGTGTGAGCCGAGACAATGAGCGTTGACAGGCTATTCGATAGTGGAGCCCCGGTATTGATACTAATCCTACCCTCACTCAACATCCATATGTGCCCTTTCAGCATGAGTCAATGCATAATGATCAGAAGTGGGAACCCTGGCTCTGACTTCACCCTTCCTAAGCCACTGAGACCTACTGTAGCACTGCCACCTGCTGCCCTAGCTGAACCAGCTAACTCAGTACAGACCAGGGAGCAACCCTTGAACCTTCTGCCCTATATGGCTTATTACTACACCAGATTGTACCCTTACCCACAAAGCTCTTGATTACACAGTTCTAAAGTGGATTTCTGGCTTATCCAGCTGATATTAAAGAGTTGACCCCAAGCCACATGCGACTCATGTCGCTCCAGAATCAAGAGCACTGTCAGCCTTTACCCATATATATTGTATCTGAAAAGTCTGACTCAGTAAAATCAGTTTCCAGTGGTGATTACTTTCACATGGGACAAAATAAGCTTTACAAAGTAAATTACAGCAGTGTTGGGGCCAATTTCGAGATTGTTGACATTTCTGAGATAAGTCTCATTGTAGGTTAGACAAAGTCATGAGTTGCTCTAATTAAGCATGGCAATCAGACCAGAGCTCAGACATTTCTGAGGTCTCATTATAAACATTGTTTGATTTTTTTTTCAGACATCTTCCAAGATCCCCCAAGTGTCTAGGACCCGCATCGCCCCCACACATCAGAAAGTTAGACAGTGACTCACTGATGGTAAATCTGTGGCACCTTTTCCAGTCAAGGGTTTGCTTACAGATAGGAAATGGAAATGAACCGAGGTGAAACGTGGCAGACAAAGTACTTGGGACACTGTTCCTGGGATATCTTCATTAGGAATCTCTCCTGGAGATGACAGACCTGTAATAACTCTGATTTGTTGCCGATACAATCCCTTACCAGATTAAGAAAGCTGTTAGGCATCTCTTCCTTATTTGGTTATCTGCAAGAGCATTTTTTTTTTAAAGACCATATTAGACAATGGGATTTTAAGCTGTGCCATGAAATAAGGAAATCCTGAAGCCACATTTTTGTGGTCTTGGTGTTTCATTGTGCTTGGCCGCAAACCTTTCGGTTATACTTTCGGTTCCTAACCGTGCACTCACAATTTGTTCACCTCGGCAACATCTTGGCCTGAAATTGTCCGTAAGATGCCCATATGTACAGGTCAGGTCTCGTGCTCGATTTTCAGATGCACCGTGCGCTCGCGCACAAAATGGCACTTAACTTGAAAGTTTTGATATTTTATTTTTGAACGTTCTAACCATACCTTCTGATGTAAGAAAAAGGAGACTTACCATCAAGTAACTTTAAAGTAAGCTTTAAGTAACTTATAAACACACTATATACACAAGAGAGGTCTTTATCATGCCTCTGGTAGAAGCCTCTTACAATACTGAACAGACCAGTATTTATACCAGTCCAACAGGAAGTGACATATGACAGGAAGTGAGGTATGTACACAGTTCATAGTTCATAGTTCATAGTTCACAGGAAGTGATGACATAACTTCCCGGATGTTATCATTTTTATCACATTCTTCCCTCCTGCAGGATTAGGAGGCTGTGGTCTACCTTTTGGTCTGCAGCCGCCGAACAAGGAAGAGTCGCACCCGTTTGGATTCCCGTCGTAGAGGGTCGCTGGTCCGCTTACATGCGGTTGGCCATTGGTCAGAGTCTGTGTGGCCTGGATTGCCCTGTGAAGGGTCGGGGAGATCATGGCTTCGAGTACGAGCCCCAATAGGTTCAAAGTCGGACTGCCTCTGTTCAGAGGGAGGTGCAGAGCTGGTCTGTGGCGGATCAGTACTTTCATGCGCGGTACTGGGAGGGTCGCAACCTTGAGCACGGGGTTCTACCGGCACCAAGCTAGTTGGTGTCCGATCAGGATCCTGGAGAGGGGTACCCGATAGGTCCCAAGAGTTTCCTGGTGAAATGCCATCACCCGATGTCCCACTAGGTCCTGGTGGGCAGGGAGCCAGATCCCGTAATGATACGGTAGATTCTCGGCCGTCGGAATATCGTATGTTTGCATAGGTGGGGTTGGCATTGGTTAGTTCGACCTCGTCTACAAGAGGGTAATTTTTAGACGTCCGAACGTATCTTCGGAGTAATACAGGTCCAGGAGTAGTTAGCCATGACGGGAGTGATGTCCCATGAGATGAGCGACGCTGGAATCCAAAGAACCGCTCATGAGGTGTAGTATTTGTGGCTGTAGAAAGCAGGGACCGTATAGAGTGCAATGCATCCGGAAGCACTGTTTCCCATTGCTGGTCTGGTAGGCCCCGAGATCTTAAAGCGAGACGTACGGAATTCCAGATGATACCGTTATACCTCTCTACCTGCCCATTTCCGATGGGATGGTATGGTGTTGTTTTGCTTGTAGCAATTCCCCGTTCTGAGAGGTAGTCCTTGAGTTCCCTTGACATAAAGGATGGACCCCGATCTGAGTGAATATAAGCCGGCATGCCACAGAGAGAAAATACCTGCTCAAGGCAGCAGATTACTGTGGATGCCAGCATATTGGAGCAGGGGAAGGCAAACGGAAAACGTGAATATTCGTCGATCATGGTGAGCAAATATGTGTTCCGAGTTGAAGAAGGCACTGGGCCCTTAAAATCGATGCTAAGTCGTTGCATCGGTTGGGTTGCATGTATGAGTATACCATCTGAGGGGCGGAAGAACTGAGGTTTTAATTCCGCACAAAGCCGGCATTCTGAGCATATTTTCTTTACATCTCCAGTGGAAAAAGGGAGATTCCGTGATCGTACGAAATGTAGCATGCGCGTAACGCCAGGATGACACAAACCATTGTGGACATCCATGAGAGTGGAGGATGACATAGTGAAGCAGAATGCCCGTGTGAGGGTGTCCGGGGCCACATTCTCCTTGCCAGGCCGATAGAGAATGGTATAACCAAAAGAGGCCAGTTCCATCCTCCAAAGTTGTATTTTATTATTCTTAATTTTGGTTCGTTTTCGATTATCGAGCATGAAGGCGACTGATCGTTGGTCCGTGATCAATGTAAAGTGCTGGCGAGCTAGAAAATGGTTCCACTTCCGTACTGCCTCTATGATGGCTGTGGCTTCTTTCTCAACCGGAGGATAATGTAGCTCGGCACCTTGTAAGGTCCTGGACATAAATGCTACAGGACGACCTTCCTGATTCAGAGTAGCCGAGATCGCCACCTCCGAGGCATCACATTCAACCACGAAAGGGAGATTCTCATCAATGGAGTGAAGAGCCGCTTTCTCCAACTGTTTTTTGAGAAGGTTAAAGGCTGCAACAGCCGCTGTTCCCAGTGGAAATGATCTAGCATGCAGCAAGGGTTGGATTTTGTCCGAAAAATGAGGAATCCATTTAGCGTAGTATGCAAACAGACCGAGAGCCCGACGTAAAGAAGCCGGATTCTTAGGTGACGGGAGCTCTTGGAGCGGGCGAAGTCTTTCTGGGTCTGGCTTAATGATACCATTGCCTACGCAGTAGCCAAGGATGTTGATGGTCGGTTGCGACTCAACAGATTTGGATTCATTCAGGGTCAAATTACGGCGATGGAGGGCATCCCGAAATTTTTGAAGGTTGGAGTCGTGTTCCTGTTGATCGTGACCTGCAATGGTAATGTTATCAAGATAGGGAAAAGTGTCCCTTAGGTTTTCCTGCTTAACCAGGCCATCCATTGCCCGTTGAAAGACAGCCACTCCATTAGTAACCCCGAATGGGAGGCGACGAAATTGGTACAGCCGTCCATTAGCCTCAAAGGCTGTGTACTGCTTATCTGAGACCTTCAAGGGTAACTGATGATAGGCACTTTTTAAATCGTAAGTTGAGAACACTTTGTATTCGGCCAGTTTATTAACCATATCATCAATGCGTGGCAATGGGTAGGCGTCCAAGTCGGTATATTGATTGATGGTTTGCGAATAATCGATGCATAGTCGCTGTTTGTGAGGTTTTAGAGGGTTCTTGACAATGACGACTTGAGCCCGCCAGGGCGACGAACATGGTTCAATGATATCCTCTGCTAGAAGTCGAGAGATTTCAGCCGCAATAAAAGATTGGTCTTCCTGATTAAAGCGCCGCGATTTCGTTATTATCGGTTGGCATTGAGGCGGAATACTGGCAAATAATGAGGGTTCATCAAGTGAAGCTGCTGATAATGCACAAAATGGTAATTTAGATGGTATATTAGAAATAGTAAGTCCGGGTTTGGATCCACCAAACTCAATGGTGAGTTTCTTATGCTGTTTTTGGAAGTCCAGCCCTAAGAGGAGATCACTACATAAGTCTTTGAGCACCGAAAGTCGGGTGGAGGGATACATACGACCATGAAGTGTCATATCAACAACACAAAAGCCGGAGATTCTGGTATTAAGTGATGACTGGGCCATCGCAATTGCCTGGTCCGATGGGAAGACATGTAGTTTCAATTTCACAACAATCTGTTCCTTAATGAAACTATCAGTACTTCCTGAGTCAATTAAGGCATCTAAGGTATGCCCTTTAATTGAAATTTTTGTGGCTGCCTGAGACAGGTTCTGTGGGCAAGCAGCTGTAATTGGTGTCGTTGCACAGAGAGTGGCTAAAACTCTCGGTGTGCTTCTTCGGGAGAGAGCTCGAGAGGAAGCTTGATAGGTCCTAGCTGGAGCATCTTGATAGGCCCTAATTGGGGCAGTTCGGTAGGCCTTAGCTGGATTGGCCCTCGTAGAGGCCCTTGATAGGCAAACTTTAGCAAAGTGTCCTTTTTTCCCGCAATAACTGCAGATTGCATTGCGAGCAGGGCAGGTTTTCCTAGGGTGAAAAGCATCTCCACAAAAGAAGCATTCCTTCCTAGATTGCCAAGAGGCTGCTAAAGTGGGGTCGTCCTCCTCTTCTTCATCAGAATTATCAGAATTAGATTCCCCCATGATAGGGTTCACCTGAGGCCGCTTGAATTGTCTGGTTGCAGCTACAGCAGCAGATCGAGATCTGGGCAGCTGATAGAGGTCTGCATTTCTCTTTGCCAAATCCAGTGAACAAGCTAGGTCAAAAGCTTTTTGTAGCTCAAGTGTTTTACTTTCTAGTAGACGCTGGCATATAAATGGAGAGGCAATCCCGCAGATGAAAGCATCACGAATCATTTCTTGGCGGTACAGCTCAGCTGAGGCTGTCTGAAAGTTACAATCTACGCTGAGCCTGCGAAGTTCTTGCAGGAATTCGTCAATTGATTCCCCTGGCCCTTGTCGGGCTGTGGCCAGTAGATGTCTAGCATAGACCTCATTTGGGGTCTTCGCATACAGTTTCTTAAGTGCCCGAATCACCTCTTCGTAACTATCCCAGTCATCAACATATTCGAACACTTTTGGGGTCACATAATTGACAAGTATCTTCAATTTAGCAGGACCATCCACTTTACATTCATCCAGAAAATTCTCAAAAGTACAATACCAATGCTTCCATACCCTGCCAGCTGCTGGTGTATTCGGGTCCAAGTCCAGACGAATAGGTCTAAGGATTTTCTCCATGATGGGTGGTTCCCTGGATCCTTAACTTCCGAGTTTGTCTGAAGGCCTAGTATTTGTCAGTGTAAATATTAAGTTACTTAAATTGATGTAAGAAAAAGGAGACTTACCATCAAGTAACTTTAAAGTAAGCTTTAAGTAACTTATAAACACACTATATACACAAGAGAGGTCTTTACCATGCCTCTGGTAGAAGCCTCTTACAATACTGAACAGACCAGTATTTATACCAGTCCAACAGGAAGTGACATATGACAGGAAGTGAGGTATGTACACAGTTCATAGTTCATAGTTCATAGTTCACAGGAAGTGATGACATAACTTCCCGGATGTTATCATTTTTATCACACCTTCCACTTTTCCTCAAATCTTACTCATCTATTTTCAGCATACTATTGTGCTCCAAAGTGATGTGTGGAGTGAAGGGTTCAGCACTGGAGCTGTGGCCTGACTTAAGATGGCATTTTAGAAGAAGATGACACCGGACTTTGAGATTTTTCACTTTGTGTCCAGCACTCTCGCATCTTACCACATCATTCTGTCATTTCTTTAGCCATTCCTTTCCTCCTGCTCTTCCCCACTAAAACATTACCACAGGTAACAGCTGGTGGTAAGATTCTAGTGGCCATCTTGATAAGTGAGATGGCCACTGCCATATTAAAAATTAAAATGCCATGATATGTTTAAATGCTATTCTTTTTTTTTAAAACATGTTGTATATCAGATTCAGGGTTACCATGGCTGATTAGGTTAGATTCCATTTTATTACATGGAATTCCAGGATTTTTACTGGTGTTTTGGGAATTCCATTTTTTTTGTGCGAAACTTCAGATCAATGGATTTGGTCACAAGAGGAGGCTCACTGCCTTCCGTGGAGTATCCCTTTAAGAATTTTTTTAGTTTTCACATTAACAGTCCACTTCAAAACTCAATCCCTGTAGAGGGACATAGATTGGGGTGCTGTGAGCATGTTCCTCGCATCAGTCTGTAAAGTGAGTTAGGATGTTCTTTATTTCAAAGGCCCTATATAAATGCAGGAAAATTAGATGATGCCTCACCAAGGACCATTGACACGCACGAGGATCTATGATCAAATACAAAAGGTTCTTCAGCAACTAACAAGCTTCAAGTTAATAAAATATTCATCTTTTCATTGACCAAAGTATTTATACAGGATACCTTGGTTAAATTTAAAAGATTGTTTTGATGGTAGTCCTGCTCAGAAGATATATTCTGAAACATCTATTTTTCAATTTGTGATGATAATTTTATTGTTGTTTTTATAATTGGAAAATTACTGGAGAGAAACTTTGCTTAAAGGAGGAGCCAGTCAATTTGACCCAGGCCTTGGTGCTGCTAATAGATAACATCATGGAGACACTGGACTCACACAGGGAAAGAATGAATGATTATCTTTCCATGACTGACAAATCATCCTCCTATCTTCACATGAAGATGAATTGGGAGAATTATTTTTTCAAAACGCTGTAAATTTAATTAACAATTTTTGTTCTTAATTCCAAAAGTGTCTGGTTGAAGGTATAGTTGAAGAGCGTTATTAGCATGTCAAAAAGGTAACTGGTATTTTACCAATAAGTTACAGATGTTTATATGGAGTGATGTTCTTCATGAATGTTCATGTGTTATATTTTCGACTTAACAAAATGTAATTAAAATTCAGTGTTCAAAAGACAGTTTGCTTAACTGTAAATGTGAAAATTGGTGATAATTGCAAGAATGAATATGACATTAATGGGTGAATATTTCTCATATCATGACTAGTGTAAGGTGTCTTATGCTGTAGGGGGTTTTGGTTTGGGTTTTTTTTGTCTGGTCAGTCAGTCGTGTGCCTGAGCTGCCCCAGCCCCGTGCGGTTCGAATCGCTTCCCCCTTTTTAGTTCTGAGCACCGGACTTATTTATGAGTAGTGATATAGATGAGACCAGTGGTTTGGTGCAAAGAAAACCAATGTTTATTAAAATAGAGAAATAATTATAATACGGAGAAAATCACTATGGATGCAACACAATTACACTTAGCGGGGGAGGAGAAACGGACACATCGAGGGAAAATGACTAAAATGACAATTTTAGCAATCCCCTTAACTCCCACCCTTTACACCTATCTAGGTTGTCTTGTGATGGGCCAGAAAATTGATGCTCACCAGTCTAGGATGTTGGAACGCCTGCTCCGTGCCCTGTTGCCTGCTGATGTCTTTAGGGTTTTCACCACCCAAAACAGAGATACCCCAGTGATTTAAATGTAACTGCGGGTATCCTGCTTCCCTGGACGGGCTCTTCATCGACGATCCTCTCACTGGGTTGATAATACGGCAGGGCACGCGAGGCGAGAGAGAGAGAGAGAGAGAGATGGCTTCCCGAGGGACTAGTTATACCCCTCCTGGGAGTCCTTATCTCCTGCCAGATCAGTTTGTTCCTTTGTCTGACCTGGACGTGTTGAAGCTTATACAAAGGAAACCGATCTGGGCCCATCGACCTAGATGGCCGGTTAATCGGTTTTTGAACGTCTCATCAGTGTTCCCCTTTGTCCCACTGGTTTCGTGATGGGGACATTCCAGTTTGAATGTTTGCAAACAGTGCTGATGTCCTCTAACAAAGGTCTGAAGGCAGCTATTACATATTGATTGACTGTGCAAACGGCCTTGATGGGTTTTAATCAGAGGCCTGAATGCCACTGGTTTGCTTCTCATGCATAAATGCAGAAGGTTTGTCTGCCTTCTAATTTCTGGAAAGTTCCTTCTTTGTCAGCCCAAACTGAAACTTACAGGCCTTGGCCATGAGGTTGACCGCAGCCATCTTGTTGAGCCCTGGAGCCCTGGATTTTAAACTCAGTCCAGCCAGGGTTTCTTCAATAAGCCAAAAGTAAATCTTTGGGTGAGACATTAAATTTGCGAATCCTTTCAATGCGCTGAAAACGTACATGGTGCACAATGTACTTGTATGTTTAGATACACTGGTATTAGTTTTCAGATTATAGTACAGCTCCTTCCTTCCCTCCCACCCAAAGATGCTGACCCATGTGAGAGCACATTGGCACCTCATTTATGAGGACACTCACACTGAGAAAAGAATGAATACATTTTAATGGTTCGCAAATGACCCTCAGAATTCTAGCATCGGTCAGGTAGATTTGATCTCCCAGCAGGGATCAGGTAGGTTACATAGAATTTCTTAGAAGATACAGCACAGAAACAGGCCATTCGGCCCAACTAGTCTGTGTTAGTGTTTATACTCTACACGAGTCACCTCCCATTCCATCTCAGCTATCTCATCTCAGCCTTTCAGCATATCTTTCTATTTCCTTTTCTCTCATGTACTTATCTAGTTTCCTTTTGAAAGCAACTAAGCTATTTGCCTCAAGCTGTGGTAGCGCGTCCACATTCTAACCACTCTCTGAGTAAAAAAATTCCCCTTATTTCCCTATTGGATTTATCAGTAGCTATCGTGTATTTATGGCCCCTAGTTTTGGATTCTCTCACAAGTGGAAACATTCTCTCCACATCTACCGTGTCCAACCCATTCATAACTTTAAAGATCTCTATCAGGTCTTCTCTAAGCCTCTCTTTTCTAAAGCAAAAAGCTCCAACCTGTTCAATTTTTCCCAATAGTTGTAATCTCTCAACAACAACAAAAACAACTTGCATTTATTTCTCACCTTTAAAGTAGTAAAACATCCCAAGGCACTTCACAGGAGCGTTATCAAACACAATTTGACACTGAGCCACGAGAGGATATTATGGCAGATGAGGTAGGTTTTAAGGAGTGTCTTAAAGGAGGAAAGAGAGGTAGCGAGGCGGAGAGGTTTAGGAAGGGAATTCCAGAGCTTAGGGCACGGCTGCCAATGGTGGACCGATTAAAATCAGGGATGTGCAAGAGGCCAGAATTGGAGGAGCGCAGATATCTCGGAGGGCTGTGGGGCTGGAGGAGATAACAGAGATAGGGAGGGGTGAGGTCATGGAGGGATTTGAATACAAGGAGTTGGTACCATCCTTGTAAACTTCCTTTTACATTTTCTCCAGTGCTTCTATGTCCTTTTTATAGTGTGGACACCAGAACTCTGCTCTAAGTGCAGTTTGACTAGGGTCCTAAGTTTAACATAACTTCACTACTTTTGAATTCTATACCCCTAGAAATAAATCCCAGTGCTCTGTTAGCATTTTTAATTGCTTTGCTGACCTGCGATGCTGCTTTTAATGACTTGTTCACCTGTATCCCTAGATCCCTTTGCTCTTTCTACCCCAGCATCCAGCAGGGATCAGGTAGGACGGGGCTTCCAGCAGGGATCAGGTAGGATGGGGCTTCCAGCAGGGATCAGGTAGGATGGGGCTTCCAGCAGGGATCAGGAAGGTTGGGACTTCCAGCAGGGATCAGGTAGGTTGGGACTTTCAGCAGGGATCAGGAAGGTTGGGACTTCCAGCAGGGATCAGGTAGGTTGGGACTTCCAGCAGGGATCAGGTAGGATGGGACTTCCAGCAGGGATCAGGTAGATTGGGACTTCCAGCAGGGATCAGGTCTGGGCTCTCTGCATCATTCAGGTCAGAGCAGTACTGACAGTAGGAGTCAGCTTGGGCCAGGTCAAGAGCTGCCATCGGGTACCAGCTTAATAAGGGGGCTATTGCCACATTCCCTGCATACCCCTTAAATCTGCTACTGATTATTTGTAAACAATAAGCATCGGCTGTTCTGATCCAGACATTCCTTTGTATGACTAACACCCGTTCTGAATGGGAGTTCACAGGGCACCCCTGTGTAAAGCTGTATGACTCTGGCACTGTTGACTTTTAACAAGGCTGTACAGCCCTTAACAAGCTAATTACTTTTTTCTTTTGTTTTCCCATTCTGCTCCATTTAGGCTACGAGAAAGACAGGAGTAGCATTGGCAATGATGCAAAGCCTGTTACTGCTTTCCAACCAATTTCATCGCCTGTTCAATCACATCTACGTATTAATGAAAATGAACTCCCACAAAAGGAGAGGAAACTAGATGGCACAGATTTTCCTGTGCCCGGGTGCACCATCTATGAGCGGAGGAGTGCACAGCCAGAACAAAACTTTCTATCCATAAATTTAAATGATCAGAAAATTGCATGGCTCCCATGCACTCCTCTCCATCCAATTGTCTTGCATTCACTCCACCCAGGGGATCAAATAGGACCAGGCACAAGAACATGAAAATCAGCTTTACATCCAATATATATTATGTGGAATACCATTTTCATACCGTCAAGCAAGAATTCCTACATTTATATCAACGTGCAACCAGAATGAATACATTGAAAAACCATGCTGTTTCATTCCTGCTGTCTTAACTGGGGGCTTGTCGGAGCTGATTTTCCCGTTCCTGTGTCTGGGTTATTAGATCCTCTGGACAGAGTGAATGCAGGAAAATTAGCTGGGGGAGGGGGGGGGGCGGAGGGGCGGGGGAGCGCATGTCCCGAAAGGAGTCCATGTGATTAGTCTGCGTGAGTAAGTGAGCATAACAGTCAAAAAGGAAAACTTTAAAAGCACGTTCAGCCGCTTTCTCAGAGAAGTTAGTTAGATAACGGTAAAATTAGCTGGAAACCGGAGGTTTCAGAAAGAGATTCAGTTAAGGCATCCTCGCTGTTAAATAAAACGACACGAGGCAAACCGTAACATATTGTAACAGCCGCAGCATTTATTGTGAGATGCAGTAAAGCCACAGAAATGTCAGCCATGCAAGTAGAAGCCTTCATTTCCCTCAAATGGGACGAAGCGGCCAGCATGTCTGCTTCTTCCATTAGTGGTCAAATGCTACATGACCATGTGAGGCTGTCCCCTGGCATCTCTGCACTAAGGAGACCTGAGGTGCTGAGCTTCAACAATGGACTTCGGCCAAGCCCTTGTACCTACGGGCCTCTCTAATCCTTGATAAATGATCCTTGTCCCGCAGACAGCAGCAACGGAGCAAAAAAAAAATGTACAGCATTTGAAAATGTGTGACTTTCACACCAGAGTATCTAAAGTTTCACTGGAAACAAACCACAAACCAACAGCCTAATAGCCGCAGTGCTGACAGAAAGTATGCTCAGTATAAAAATACGATATGAGGCCACCATTGAGAGATAAAATACCACAAGTCAGGGCAGATAGTGGGTAGTTGCGCTTGAGGGAAAATCTCTGGGATTGTTATGTAAACACTTCTGCTCCCACGACAGTACTAGCACATTACCTGTCAACCGGGTAATTGCCAGATACTCTAAATTTAGAAAAGGTATTTCCGATTTTCCTAATTTCTCTTCATTCCACTCCTGCAAGCAATGACTGCTGCTGGGTTACTATTCCACATGAGTCAGCAGCCCCTCCTGTACCTTGCGCCAAGAGCCATTTGGAGTTCGGTTTGAACGATGGGTGGGCATTGAGAGGGTAGTGGGGGAAGCACTGGCGCTGAGCGCCCAAAACCCTATAGGAGAGGCCCGAGCCATTTTGAGGGCCGGACCTCACTTCCGTAATCCCAGCGAGCTGCGGACAGTGGGCCAGAAGATTTCCGTGGGGATAGGAGGAGCATTCATGCTCTTCCTGGCCCGACAAAACTCTTTGCGGACACCCTAACAATTTCCTTTATCTGAGCGTCCTGCAATGGTTCCTTTAAGGATAGCTGGTTAGGCCACCTAAGGCCTGGTACCAATGGGCAGATCACTGTCTCGGCCTCCCATGTGGGGGCATCCAGGAAAATTGCAGTGGGTGGGAACCGGGTGTTAAATACAACACGGTGATTTTTGGGCAACTACTGCCCCATTTCCACCCAGAGGAACGACTTAAAATCGGTTCCATATATCTATATAGATATATATATACACACACATATAAATTGTTGAACATTTTGCCTTCAATTTGTATTGTTTGTGCAAGCTAATTTGGTACAGAAAATATCTTTTATTTATTCGTTTATGGGATGTAGGCGTCACTGGCAAGGCCAGCATTTATTGCCCATCCCTAATTGCCCTTGAGAAGATGGTGGTGAGCTGCCTTCTTGAACCGCTGCAGTCCGTGTGGTGAAGGTACTCCCACAGTGCTGTTAAGGAGGGAATTCCAGGATTTTGACCCAACGACGATGAAGGAACGGCGATATACTTCCAAGTCAGGATGGTGTGTGACTTGGAGGGGAACTTGGAGGTGGTGGTGTTCCCATGCGCCTGCTGCCCTTGTTCTTCTAAGTGGAAGAGGTCGTGGGTTTGGGAGGTGCTGCCGAAGAAGCCTTGGCGAGTTGCTGCAGTGCATCTTGTAGATGATACACACTGCAGCCACGGTGTGCCAGTGGTGGAGGGAGTGAATGTTTAAGGTGGTGGATGGGGTGCCAATCAAACGGCTGCTTTGTCCTGGATGGTGTCGAGCTTCTTGAGTGTTGTTGGAGCTGCACTCATCCAGGCAAATGGAGAGTATTCCATCACACTCTTTACTTGTGCCTTATAGATGGTGGAAAGGCTTTGGGCAGTCAGGAGGTGAGTCACTCGCTCTGCTTTGATATTACCTTGCAGGCACTTCAGTGTAGGCAAAAGGCAGGCTAGATCATAACTCTGGCTGGTTGGTCCTCAACCTCAAACTTAGGCATAACCTCCTTGCACCTTTAATCGTGAGTGGGAGGAGATTATACAATGGTTGTAAACTTGTGTTTTTATACACATACAAATAATATTTGTCCCCCCAGATACAGAACAATAAAACGGGCCCATGATCAGTTCTTACAAAAGGGCATACTGAGACAACCTCCACTCTCTGCCCTCATGCCAGAGAGTGAATCATGACATGGCCTGTTGATACTGTTTTATAAATAAATGCATCAGACACACATTCAACAGTTGACAAAAACAATGAGTTATTCTTTATGACAACACTTGCTTCATGTTGTCAGATAGGCAAATGACTGAACAGTCATAACACTCAAACCAGGGTTGCCAGGCAGGAACCCAGGTCAAGCAATTCGATTTACATTTGCACCTGTTAAAGTGGCAAGAAGCCATTTTCTTTGCCTTAAAAAGCTTAGATATTTGAAATAGTTAGTATGTAAATGCTTTCATACAATCCAACATTCCCCAGACCCATTAGTCATTTAAAAATGTTATCCATCATTTTTTTTCCCACTTAAACCATCTGAATTTTATCTTCTGCTTCCTTTCTCTAAAGTCTTCCCATCACAGCTGTTTGTTTAAAAGATTTGTTAAGAACAATCCAACAATTGTCCAGTCATTAAAGTCAGACGGGCTCCGATGGCCAGAGTGGTTACAAACTCGAAAACAGGCTATAACTCATGTGGTTCCCTGGGTCATACCCGTGTCCCATACCAGAGGATAATAAAAGAAGATCTGTTGTCAGCGGAATGATCTGAGGCTCAACCACATTCGGAAATGTGTGGGATTGAAGGGGGATTACTAGGTCAATCTACATAACTTTTGGGACTGTGGCGCCAAATATTGAGCAGATGCGCTGAAACATCAAGGATCTACTTTCAGTAGATTTGTGCATGTTTTACTCATTCTGCAGCACTTGGCATCTGTATCTCAGTGACATTGTAACTTGGCAAACAAAATGGCAAATGTGTCAGTTCAGCATCTTGAAAATAGGATTGGAAGGGTGAAGAGAAGATTTGAAAGCCTATATTGGCTCCAAATGTAAGCAAGTGGGTTTTAGTCCCAAAGTGTATAAAAGAACATTGAAAAGTGCTGTAAAAAAAATGAATTGACTTTTGTGTGTGATATTGTGTGATATACAGACCAGAAATGTCCAAGCTTTGATCATAGTCTGTGCTGAGAAAGGGTGGCAGGAAAAGCACTGCAATTGGGCTCAATGTCCTGGCTAGTGAGGAATGGTAAACAGCCAAGTTTCCTGCTTTCGTTCATGAACCAGCAACCTCTGGTGGAAAATGCATGGATGTGGACATTGAATAAGATCAGGGTCAGGCTTGGCTGTGATCTTCAACCCCGCAGGTCAAATTTCTCATTAATCACCGTCTAGGCTTAGACATTAAAAATGGCCACTCGGATGAGGGCTGCCAACTTCCACAGAACCATAACTCAGCAACTTCAGCACAGAAGGGGAGAATGGGGACACTTCAGCAGTCAAGGACATTCAGCCTCCGATCTTCGGGTAAGCATTCTCCAAGGCGGCCTTCGAGACACACGACAACGCAAAATCGTCGAGCAGAAACTGATAGCCAAGTTCCGCACCCATGAGGACGGCCTCAACCGGGATCTTGGGTTCATGTCATGCTACATGTAACCCCACCTGATGTAGGGTCATCCAGACTCGAGTCGTCGTTGGCTTGTTCTCTCTACACAGATGCGGCCGGACCTGCTGTGATTTCCAGCAAAAAAAATGTTTTTAGTCTGTTTTTTTGTTTTTCATACAGACCCCAGCATCTGCAACATTTGACCCCTTGTGACCCCACCACATTGTTCTTTGATGTAATGTTTTCCTGACTGACCTGGACACCATGCACACCTTTGATTGCTGTGATTATCTCTCTGCCAAGGTTTTGATAAATGGCAGTTGGAAAGATTACCTGTAAACATCTGACATTATTCTCTGACTATATAAGCTGTGTCTTTATGCATTTCTCCACTTCACCTGACAAAGGAGCAGCGCTCCGAAAGCTTGTGATTTCAAA
This sequence comes from Somniosus microcephalus, assembly GCF_052327205.1. Taxonomy (NCBI): domain Eukaryota; kingdom Metazoa; phylum Chordata; class Chondrichthyes; order Squaliformes; family Somniosidae; genus Somniosus; species Somniosus microcephalus. The sequence continues at coordinate 103,521,764 of NC_141000.1, read as the reverse complement.
TAAAGCTGTTGTTGTGTGACTTCTTACATTTGTCCACCCCAGTCCAACTCCGGCATCTCCACTCCAAACTTAAATAAGGGAGACTTGCCACATGGAAGTCTGTCTCCCAAGACCAGAACAAAACAAAAAGAGAAGTATGAAAGCTTCTTAGTAAACTGGAGATCCACTACCATTTAAAATCAGTCACAGGCTTGCAGTGCTCTGGATATTTTTCAGAAAAATATTGATTTATTTGTGAATGGAGCTCTATGTACAGTTATGGATGGCAAACATCTTGTGCAAAAGTAAAGATAAACAGAAGATCTCGACAGAGGCTGTGAGTTACACACAATATTCCATCAATGATGTTTCCCCATCCATGGGCTCCTCAATTGAGGTCAGGAGTGAAATACTTTCCATATCTCACCAGTTCTTTTCAATAGTCTACATTGTGCTTCTGTTTCTACTACACCCTTTGTTTAGTATATTTATAGTTTTATTTATTAATATTTTGGCAAGGATTTTCCCACCGATGGTGGAACTAACTGTAGCCACCCACACTTGCTAATGTGGTCAGAGTTGGAAAGTTCTGACAGTGCCTCATTCGGGTTAGGTGTGGAAAGCACTGCTGTGGGTTGTGTGTCACCAAGGAAGAGCAGATGTGAGGAAGCGGGACACTGAGAGAAACAGCTGCTACAGGGTATCTGGGGCGAGCTGCTTTCTGCCAGGGAACTGGATGTGCAAATCGGCTATTGCTATCTCACACCTGGGTCCAGAAAGGGGAAGCTTCTGCGAGTGAGTGAGTAGACCTAGGGCTAGGTCCTGACTTTGTGCGATAGTGTAAAATGGGTGATAGCACCTGTCTTACACCATCACACAAAGTCAAAGTCTATCCCCTGGGACTTGAACCACTACTGCAGAATCAGGTCTATCCCCCGGGACTCGAACCATTAATGTAGAATCAGGTCTATCCCCCGGGACTTGAACCACTAATGTAGAACCAGGTCCATCCCCCGGGACTCGAACCACTAATGCAGAATCAAGTCTATCCCCCGGGACTTGAACCATTAATGCAGAATCAGGTCTATCCCCCGGGACTTGAACCACTAATGCAGAATCAGGTCTATCCCCCGAGACTTGAACCACTAATGTAGAATCAGGTCTATCCCCCGGGACTTGAACCACTAATGCAGAATCAGGTCTATCCCCCGGGACTTGAACCACTAATGCAGAATCAGGTCTATCCCCCGAGACTTGAACCACTAATGTAGAATCAGGTCTATCCCTCGGGACTTGAACCACTAATGCAGAATCAGGTCTATCCCCGAGACTTGAACCATTAATGCAGAATCAGGTCTATCCCCCGGGACTTGAACCACTAATGCAGAAACAGGTCTATCCCCCGGGACTTGAACCACTAATGCAGAATCAGGTCTATCCCCGGGACTTCAACCACTAATGTAGAACCAGGTCTATCCCCCGGGACCTGAACCACTAATGCAGAATCAGGTCCATCCCCCGGGACTTGAACCACTAATGCAGAATCAGGTCTATCCCCTGGGACTTGAACCACTAATGCAGAATCAAGTCTATCCCCCGGGACCTGAACCACTAATGCAGAATCAGGTCCATCCCCCGGGACTTGAACCACTAATGCAGAATCAGGTCTATCCCCGGGACTTGAACCATTAATGCAGAATCAGGTCTATCCCCGGGACTTGAACCACTAATGCAGAATCAGGTCTATCCCCGAGACTTGAACCACTAATGCAGAATCAGGTCTATCCCCTGGGACTTGAACCACTAATGCAGAATCAAGTCTATCCCCCGGGACCTGAACCACTAATGTAGAACCAGGTCCATCCTCCGGGACTCGAACCACTAATGCAGAATCAAGTCTATCCCCCGGGACTTGAACCACTAATGCAGAATCAGGTCTATCCCCCGGGACTTGAACCACTAATGCAGAATCAGGTCTATCCCCCGAGACTTGAACCACTAATGCAGAATCAGGTCTATCCCTGGGACTTGAACCACTACTGCAGAATCAGGTCTATCCCCCGGGACTTGAACCATTAATGTAGAACCAGGTCTATCCCCCGGAACCTGAACCACTAATGCAGAATCAGGTCTATCCCCTGGGACTTGAACCACTAATGCAGAATCAAGTCTATCCCCCGGGACCTGAACCACTAATGCAGAATCAGGTCCATCCCCCGGGACTTGAACCACTAATGCAGAATCAGGTCTATCCCCGGGACTTGAACCATTAATGCAGAATCAGGTCTATCCCCGGGACTTGAACCACTAATGCAGAATCAGGTCTATCCCCGAGACTTCAACCACTAATGTAGAATCAGGTCTATCCCCCGGGACCTGAACCACTAATGCAGAATCAGGCCTATCCCCGAGACTTCAACCACTAATGTAGAATCAGCTCTATCCCCCGGGACTTGAACCACTAATGCAGAATCAGGTCTATCCCCCGGGACTTGAACCACTAATGCAGAATCAGGTCTATCCCTCCGAGACTTGAACCACTAATGCAGAATCAGGTCCATCCCCCGGGACTCGAACCACTAATGTAGAATCAGGTCTATCCCCCGGGACTTCAACCACTAATGCAGAATCAGGTCTATCCCCCGAGACTTGAACCACTAATGCAGAATTAGGTCTATCCCCCGAGACTTGAACCACTAATGCAGAATCAGGTCTATCCACCGGGACTCGAACCACTAATGCAGAATCAGGTCTATCCCCGGGACTTGAACCACTAATGCAGAATCAGGTCCATCCTCCGGGACTCGAACCACTAATGCAGAATCAGGTCTATCCCCCCGAGACTTGAACCACTAATGCAGAACCAGGTTTATCCCCCGGGACTCGAACCACTAATGCAGAATCAGGTCCATCCCCCAGGACTCGAACCACTAATGCAGAATCAGGTCTATCCCCCCGAGACTTGAACCACTAATGCAGAACCAGGTCTATCCCCCGGGACTCGAACCACTAATGCAGAATCAGGTCCATCCCCCAGGACTCGAACCACTAATGCAGAATCAGGTCTATCCCCCCAAGACCTGAACCACTAATGCAGAATCAGGTCTATCCCCCGGGACTTGAACCATTAATGCAGAAACAGGTCTATCCCCCGAGACTTGAACCACTAATGCAGAATCAGGTCTATCCCCCGGGACCTGAACCACTAATGCAGAATCAGGTCTATCCCCCGGGACCTGAACCACTAATGCAGAATCAGGTCTATCCCCCCGAGACTTGAACCACTAATGCAGAATCAGGTCTATCCCCCCGAGACTTGAACCACTAATGCAGAATCAGGTCTATCCCCAGGACTTGAACCACTAATGCAGAATCAGGTCTATCCCCCGAGACTTGAACCACTAATGCAGAATCAGGTCTATCCCCTCGAGACTTGAACCATTAATGCAGAATCAGGTCTATCCCCGGGACTTGAACCACTAATGCAGAATCAGGTCTATCCCCGGGACGTGAACCACTAATGCAGAATCAGGTCTATCCCCCGGGACTTGAACCACTAATGCAGAATCAGGTCTATCCCCGGGACTTGAACCACTAATGCAGAATCAGGTCTATCCCCCGAGACTTGAACCACTAATGCAGAATCAGGTCTATCCCCGAGACTTGAACCACTAATGCAGAATCAGGTCTATCCCCCCGGGGCTTGAACCACTAATGCAGAATCAGGTCTATCCCCGAGACTTGAACCATTAATGCAGAATCAGGTCTATCCCTGGGACTTGAACCACTAATGCAGAATCAGGCCTACCCGCCTCGGGACTTGAACCAGTAATGCAGAATCAGGTCCACCCGCCCCTGACTTGAACCACTAATGCAGAATCAGGTCTATCCCCGAGACTTGAACCATTAATGCAGAATCAGGTCTATCCCCCCGAGACTTGAACCACTAATGCAGAATCAGGTCTATCCCCCGGGACCTGAACCACTAATGCAGAATTAGGCCTATCCCCGAGACTTGAACCATTAATGCAGAATCAGGTCTATCCCCGAGACTTGAACCACTAATGCAGAATCAGGCCTACCCGCCCCGGGACTTGAACCATTAATGCAGAATCAGGTCCACCCGCCCCGGGGCTTGAACCATTAATGCAGAATCAGGTCTATCCCCGAGACTTGAACCATTAATGCAGAATCAGGTCTATCCCTGGGACTTGAACCATTAATGCAGAATCAGGTCTATCCCCGAGACTTGAACCACTAATGCAGAATCAGGCCTACCCGCCTCGGGACTTGAACCATTAATGCAGAATCAGGTCCACCCGCCCCGGGGCTTGAACCATTAATGCAGAATCAGGTCTATCCCCGAGACTTGAACCATTAATGCAGAATCAGGTCTATCCCCGAGACTTGAACCACTATTGCAGAATCAGGTCTATCCCCGAGACTTGAACCATTAATGCAGAATCAGGTCTATCCCCGAGACTTGAACCATTAATGCAGAATCAGGTCTATCCCCGAGACTTGAACCACTAATGCAGAATCAGGTCTATCCCCGAGACTTGAACCATTAATGCAGAATCAGGTCTATCCCCCTGAGACTTGAACCACTAATGCAGAATCAGGTCTATCCCCGAGACTTGAACCATTAATGCAGAATCAGGTCTATCCCCCCGGGACTTGAACCACTAATGCAGAATCAGGTCTATCCCCCCGAGACTTGAACCATTAATGCAGAATCAGGTCTATCCCCCTGAGACTTGAACCACTAATGCAGAATCAGGCCTACCCGCCCCGGGACTTGAACCACTAATGCAGAATCAGGCCTACCCGCCCCGGGACTTGAACCACTAATGCAGAATCAGGTCTATCCCCAGGACTTGAACCACTAATGCAGAATCAGGTCTATCCCTGGGACTTGAACCATTAATGCAGAATCAGGTCTATCCCCGAGACTTGAACCATTAATACAGAATCAGGCCTACCCGCCCCGGGACTTGAACCATTAATGCAGAATCAGGTCTATCCCCGAGACTTGAACCATTAATGCAGAATCAGGCCTACCCGCCCCAGGACTTGAACCACTAATGCAGAATCAGGCCTACCCGCCCCGGGACTTGAACCACTAATGCAGAATCAGGCCTACCCGCCCCAGGACTTGAACCACTAATGCAGAATTAGGATTTAGAGGAGAGTACAATAATACTGCAGACTTCCAAATTTGACAGGTCTAATTTTGAATGGGTTTTTGGAAACGTTTATTTTTCATGTCTAGATAATCTGCAAGGGGCTAAAGTGCCATCGTGAATTTCTCCATAGAAATTCCACCTTTTACATTTCATAGAAACATAGAAACATAGAAGATAGGAGCAGGAGTAGGCCATTCGGCCCCTCGAGCCTGCTCCGCCATTCAATGAGATCATGGCTGATCATTCAAATTCAGTACCCTGTCCCTGCCTTCTCCCCATATCCCTTGATCCCTTTAGCCTTAAGAAATATATCCAACTCTTTCTTGAATATATTTAATGAACTGGCCTCCACCGCCCTCTGAGGCAGAGAATTCCACAGGTTCACCACTCTCTGGGTGAAGAAATTCCTCCTCATTTCAGTCCTAAATGTCCTACCCCTTATCCTTAGACTATGACCCCTGGTTCTGGACTCCCTGACCATCGGGAACATCCTTCCAGCATCTAGCCTGTCTAGGCCTGACAGAATTTTATAGGTGTCGATGAGATACCCTCTCAATCTTCTAAACTCCAGTGAGTAGAAGCCCAATCGACACAATCTCTCCTCATGCGTCATTCCTGCCATCCCAGGTATCAGCCTGGTGAATCTTCGCTGCACTCCTTCCATGGCAAGAACGTCCTTCCTCAGATAAGGTGACCAAAACTGCACACAATACTCAAGGTGCGGTCTCACCAAGGCCCTGTACAACTGTAGCAAGACATCCTTGTTCCTGTACGCGAACCCTCTTGCTACGAAGGCCAACATACCATTTGCCTTCTTAACTGCCTGCTGCACCTGCATGCTTACCTTCAGTGACTGGTGCACAAGAACACCCAGGTCTCTTTGCACTTCCCCTTCTCCCAATCTATTGCCATTCAAATAATAATGTGCCTTCCTGTTTTTGCCACCAAAGTGGATAACCTTACATTTATCCACATTATAGTGCATTTGCCATGTTTCTGCCCAATCACCTAACCTGTCCAAATCGTACTGGAGTTTCATGACATCCTCCTCACAGCATACCCTCCCACCCAGCTTTGTGTCGTCTGCAAATTTGGAGATATTACATCCAATTCCCTCGTCCAGATCATTAATATATATTGTGAACAGCTGGGGTCCTAGGACCGATCCTTGCGGTACCCCACTAGTCACTGCCTGCCACTTGGAAAACGACCCGTTTATTCCAACTCTTTGCTTTCTGTCCGCCAACCAGTTCTCTATCCAAGTCAATACCTTGCCCCCAATCCCATGTGCCTTAATTTTGCATGCTAATCTCTTATGCAGGACCTTATCAAAAGCCTTCTGGAAGTCCAAATACACCACATCCACTGGTTCTCCCTTATCTATTTTACCAGTTACATCCTCAAAAAATTCCAGTAGATTAGTCAAGCATGATTTGCCTTTTGTAAATCCATGTTGGCTTTATCCGATCCTGTCACTGCTTTCCAAGTGCTCTGCTATTGCATCTTTTATAATGGACTCCAGCATTTTCCCCACTACCAATGTCAGGCTTACCGGTCTATAATTCCCCGCTTTTTCTCTGCCACCTTTTTTGAATAGTGGGGTAACATTAGCTACCCTCCAATCCATGGGTACTGTTCCAGAGTCTATCGAGTTCTGGAAGATGACCAGCAATGCATCTACTATTTCTAGGGCCACTTCCTTAAGTACCCTGGGATGTAGATTATCAGGCCCTGGGGATTTATCGGCCTTCAGTCCCATCAATTTTCCTAACACCATTTCCCTACAAGTACTGATTTCTTTCAGTTCCACCCATTCATCAGGCCCTATGTTCCCCAGTATTTCTGGGAGATTATTTGTGTCCTCCTTTGTGAAGACAGAACCAAAATATGTATTTCGTTGGTCTGCCATTTCTTTGTTCCCCATTATAAATTCCCCCAATTCTGACTGCAAGGGACCTACGCTTGACTTCACCAATCTTTTTCTCTTCACATATCTATAAAAGCTTTTACAGTCAGTTTTTATGTTCCCTGCAAGCTTACTCTCATATTCTATTTTCCCTTTCTTAATTAATCCCTTTGTCCTCCTTTGTTGAATCCTGAACTGCTCCCAATCCTCAGGATTATTGCTTTTTCTGGCCAATTTGTATGTCCTCTCCTTGGATCTTATGCTATCCCTAATTTCCCTTGTTACCCACGGTTGAGTCATCTTTTTTGTTTTATTTTTATGCCAAACTGGGATGAACAACTTCTGTAGTTCATCCATTCGGTCTTTGAATGTTTGCCATTGCCTATCCACCGTCAACCCTTTGAGTGCCATTCCCCAATCAATCCTACCCAACTCGCTCCTCAGACCATCATAGTTTCCTTCATTTAAATTGACGACCCTTGTTTCTGAGTCAACTACTTCATTCTCCATCTTAATGAAGAATTCGATCATATTATGATCACTCCGACCCAAGGGGCCACGTACAACAAGATTGCTAATTAATCCTTTCTCGTTACATAATACCCAGTCTAAGATGGCCTGATCTGTGGTTGGTTCCTCGACATATTGGTCCAGGAAACCATCCCGTAAACATTCCAAGAATTCCTCCTCCACAGTATTGTTACCAATTTGGTTAGCCCAGTCTATATGTAGATTAAAGTCACCCATGATGACTGCTGTGCCCTTATTGCATGCTTCCTTAATTTCCCTTTTAATGCCATCCCCAACCTCCGCCTTACTGTTTGGAGGCCTATATACCACTCCCACTAATGTTTTTTCCCCTTAGTATTTCTCAATTCTACCCATACAGATTCCATATCATCAGAGCTAATATCCTTCATTACAATTGTGTTAATCCCTTCTTTAACCAGTAATGCTACCCCACCTCCCTTTCCTTTTTGCCTATCTTTCCTGAATATCGAATACCCCTGGATGTTGAGTTCCCAGTCTTGGCCATCCTTGAGCCACGTTTCCGTAATCCCAACCAAATCATATTTGTTTACCTCTATTTGCGCAGCCAATTCATCCACCTTATTACAAATGCTCCTCGCATTAAGACACAAAGCCTTCAGGCTTGTTTTTTTAACGCTCTTAGACCTATTAGAATTATTATTAACTGTGGCCATGTTTGATTTAAACCGTTGATTTCTCTGGCTGCCACTTTTGTTTTTCTCCTTCCTATCTTTTGCTTTTATCCTTGTTTCCCTTTCCTCTGTCTCCCTGCTCAGGTTCCCACCCCCCTTCCATTTTAGTTTAAACCCTCCCCCACAGCACCAGCAAACAAACCCCCTAGGACATCGGTTCCAGCCCTGCCCAGGTGCACACCGTCCGGTTTGAACTGGTCCCACCTCCCCCAGAACCGGTTCCAATGTCCCAGGAACTTGAATCCCTCCCCCTTGCACCATCCCTCTAGCCACGTATTCATCTGAAGTATCCTTCTATTTCTACTCTGACTAGCACATGGCACTGGTAGCAATCCTGAGATTACTACCTTTGAGGTCCTGTTTTTTAATTTACCTCCTAACTCCCTATATTCCGCTTTTAGGACCTCATCCCGCTTTTTACCTACATCATTGGTGCCTATATGCACCACAACAACTGGCTGTTCACCCTCCCCTTCCAAGATGTTCTGCAGCCGCTCGGAGACATCCTTGACCCTTGCACTAGGGAGGCAACACACCATCCTGGAGTCTCGTTTGCGGCCGCAGAAATGCCTATCTATTCCCCTTACAATTGAATCCCCTATTACTATAGCTCTACCACTCTTTTTCCTCCCATTCTGTGCAGCAGAGCCACCCCTGGTGCCAGGAAGTTGGCTGCTGCTGCCTTCCTCTGATAAGCCATCCCCCACAACAGCACTCAAGGTGGTGTATCTGTTGGAGAGGGGGATGGCCACAGGGGATCCCTGCACTACCTGCCTGCACCTAGTACTCTGCCTGTTGGTCACCCGTTCCCTTTCTTCCTGTCCAACCTCTACCTGTGAAAGAAAGAAGAAAGAACTTTTTATTTTATTTTATTCATTTATGCGATGTGGGCGTCGCTGGCAAGGCCAGCATTTATTGCCCATCCCTAGTTTGCCCATCCCTTGCATTTGTATAACGTCTTTCATGACCTCAGGATGTCCCAAAACACTTTACAGCCAATGAAAAACTTTTGGAGTGTAGTCACTGTTGTAATGTAGGAAACGCAGCAGCCAATATGTATACAGCAAGCTCCCACAAACAGCAATGTGATAATGACCAGATAATCTATTTTTTATTGATGTTGGTTGGGGGACACATATTGGCCAGGACACCAAGTACTCCCTTTGAACTTCAAATAGTACCATAGGATCTTTTACGTCCACCTGAGAGGGCCGACGTGGCCACAGGTTTAACGTCCCATCCCTCAGTACTACAGTAGATTATGTGCTAAAGTCCCTGGAGTGGGACTTGAACCCACAACCTTCTGAGTCAGAGGCGTGAGTGCTACCCACTGAGCCTCGGCTGACACCAGAAGGAGGAGGAGCAATGCCCAGCAGATCAGGTTACACCACAGGCACAGTCATCACACCATCGACTACCCTTCGAGCCACATATATTGACTGAGGTAATCGTATCTGAAGAACAGTACTTTAAGAAACAGTGGGGGAAAATTCAGTTGGTTTGCGCCTCAAGAGGGCGCTAATGGGGCGCAAAGCCACTAGCGCCCGGGCGCGGCGATGTTTGCGCCGCTCGCGAAATTAACTAGACATTTTGCGGCGGCGCTAAACACTACTGCCACGATCTCCTGCACCGGCAGATCGTTACGTCAGTCGAGTGCGCAATGGCCTGGTAGCGCCCCGGACCGGATATTGAGTGGCGCTTGTAGTGTATGTACCTTGAAGAAGGAACTATATTCTGGAGCCCCTGTATACTGCAGTACCAGTAGTGACCACCCCTGTATATAAGCCTGTGTAGTAACTTTGTATAGTAGTTCCAGTTTTGTCTCCATTCAGTAAAAACCTGTTATAACAAACTTCTGCAGTCCGTGTCTCAATTACACACGGACATTACATTGGCGACGAGGATGGGATCAGAAAGATAAGTTTAGACTGGCACTCCATTCAGGCACTGACTGTGGCTGGTAAAAAGGATGACGACATCGCACCTGGACGATTGTCAAAAATCTTGGCTAACGCTAAAGAGGTATTTCAACAAGAACTGGGAACTCTTACAGGCGTAACCACCTCGATAAAAATAGAAGAGAATGCAATTCCCAAGTTTTTCAAAGCAAGACCGGTACCGTATGCAATTCGCCCAGCCGTCGAAGCAGAGCTGGAGAATCTGGAGAATGCAGGCGTGTTAACTAAGATAGACTGGAGCGAGTGGGCGACACCCATCGTTCCTGTCATGAAGAAAACGTTAAACAATAAGTCTGAGGAGCCAAGGAAGGTTCGCATCTGTGGGGACTTCAAGGTGACTGTGAACCCAGTCCTTCACACAGTACAGTATCCTCTTCCGAGGATAGAAGATATTTTCGCCTCACTATCTGGAGGGAAACGTTTTACAAAAATTGACCTAGCGCAAGCATATTTGCAGATGGAGGTTGAAGAATCCTCTTGGAAATATCTCATGATAAACATTCAGCACGGTGGCATAGTGGTTAGCACTGTTGCCTCACAGCGCCAGGGACCCGGGTTCAAATCCGGCCTCAGGCGACTGTCTGTGTGGAGTTTGCACATTCTCCCCGTGTTTGCGTGGGTTTCCTCCGGGTGCTCTGGTTTCCTCCCACAGTCCAAAGATGTGCTGGTTAGGTTGATTGGCTATGATAAATTGACCCTTAGTGTTAGGGGGATTAAATACGTGGGGTTACGGGGATGGGGTGGGATATGTGTCGGTGCAGGCTCGATGGGCCGAAATGGCCTCTATCTGCACTGTGGGGTTCCTGTGATTTCCTGTGATTCCTGTGATTCACAAAGGTCTTTACCAGTATAATCGACTGGTATTCGGAGTTGCATCAGCTCCGGCTATATGGCAAAGAGCGATGGAACAAGTCCTGCAAGGGATTCCGGGGACTCAGTGTTACTTGGATGACATCCTAGTGACAGGTGAAAATGACAGTGAACACCTTGCCAACCTAGAGCAGGTGCTCACTAGACTAAGAGAACATGGGCTACGAGCCAATCGCCCCAAGTGCGAGTTTTTTAAGAAACAAATATCGTATTGTGGTCATGTGATTGATGAAGAGGGGTTACATAGTCCCCTGATAAAATTGAAGCGGTAGTTAAGGCTCCAGCGCCTGAAAATGTATCGCAACTGAGGTCATTCCTCGGATTGGTGAATTACTACCATAAGTTTTTGCTGAATTTGTCCACAATTCTGCACCCACTGAATGCCCTGCTACAAACTGGAGTAGCATGGAAATGGAGCGATGAATGTAAGCGGGCCTTTCAGAAGTGTAAAGGCCTGATCACTTCAAGAGAAGTATTGGCTCACTACAACCCATCACTACCGATAAGACTGGCGTGTGATGCGTCTCCCTATGGCGTTGGAGCGGTACTGTCACATAAATCCCTTGATGGTTCAGAGAGGCCGATAGCTTTTGCGTCACGCTCGTTAACTGCAGCCGAGCGTAACTACGCCCAGATTGACAGAGAGGCCCTCAGCCTGGTGTGGGGGGTGAAGAAGTTCAATCACTACCTGCACGGACAGAAATTTACTCTACTAACTGATCATCAACCTCTTGTCTCCATTTTCAACCCTAAGAAGGGCGTCCCGATAATGACAGCACAACGGCTACAGAGGTGGTCCCTTTTCCTAGGGGCACACCAATATGACATCGAGTACAAAGGAACTAAACAGCATGGGAATGCTGATGGATTGTCGCGCCTACCGTTGCCGACGGTGGAAGAAGCACCTGCAGTGGATCCTGTGGAGATATTCCACTCGACCATAGTCGAATGTCTACCTGTGATGAATGCAAACATAGAAAAGGAAACACGAAATGACCCGACACTCTCCAGGGTCTATGATTTAACGGTGAAGGGGTGGCCAGCACATGGCAAACCACTGTTGCCAGCATTCTCGCCGAGAAGAGAACAGCTGTCAGTGTGCCGAGGAACCTTGATGTGTGGATCCAGAGTAGTAATTCCACCCAAATTGAAGGATAGAGTGCTCAATGAGCTTCATGAGGGTCATCTGGGAGGGGTAAAAATTAAGAACTTAGCCAGAGCGTTTGTGTAGTGGCCGGGAATCGATAGAGAAATTGAAGAGATGACCAAGAGCTGTACAGGATGCCAGAAGGTCCAAAACACCCCAGCACAAGCCCCTCTGCATCCATGGGAGTGGCCCTCATCTCCATGGCAAAGGGTACACATTGATTTTGCTGGTCCATTTATGGACTCGATGTTTTTAATTGCGGTGGATGCACATTCAAAGTGGCCAGAGGTAATAAAAATGTCCTCAACCACCACAGAAAAAACTATCACAGTCTTACGAACCATATTTGCCAGAAATGGGCTGCCTGAACAGATTTGCTCCGACAATGGACCACAGTTTGTGTCTGAAGAGTTCCGGAGGTTCTTAAAAAACAATGGTGTTAAGCATTACACATCCGCCCCATATCATCCAGCCACCAATGGATTGGCTGAGAGGTTCGTTCAAACATTCAAGAAGGCTATCAAGGCAATGTGTAATGAAGACATACCCCTACAACACAAGGTGGATAACTTCTTGTTTGCCTACCGGAATGCGACACATGCGGTTACCAACCAAACTCCAGCCATGATGTTCTTCAATCGAAGACTAAGATGCCACTTGGATTTGGTTAAGCCAAACATCAGAAGAGATGTGGAGAACAGGCAGTTTCAGAATATGAATGAAAGGCCAACCAGGAGTTTCAAGATAGGTCAACCAGTTTTGGCCCAGGACTACCGCACAGAGAAATGGCAGCCAGGAACGATCTGCATATGGCAAGGACCTCTAATGTATACCGTGGACGTTGGAGAGAGCATTGTAAGACGCCATGCTGACCAGATTCTAGAGTCACTGGAAAACGTCAAATCTACACCGCGATCCTATACACCTGGTGATGAAACCGAAGTACCAATTGCATCTACCTCAGAATCGGTGATATTGGAAGCAGACGAACCAAACAACGACGTTGATCCCGAATCAACTTTGCCAGAAGAACCTGATACCCCAAAGAGGCGTTATCCGGACAGAATCAGGAAGCCTCCTCAAAGACTGAATTTATAATTGATTAACTTCAGCTAATGTATATAGCAACTGTAATTGTAAATATGTTATTTAATTATTAATCGAATGTTACGTACTGTTTAGCTAAAAGGGGAGGAATTGTAGTGTATGTACCTTGAAGAAGGAACTATATTCTGCAGCCCCTGTATACTGCAGTACCAGTAGTGACCACCCCTGTATATAAGCCTGTGCAGTAACTTTGTATAGTAGTTCCAGTTTTGTCTCCATTCAGTAAACACCTGTTATAACCAACTTCTGCAGTCCGTGTCTCAATTACACACGGACATTACAGCGCTCCCTGCCTTACCGCCTGCCGATAGCAACGACAGGTTGAGGGGAGCGTTTTGCAGTCAGGAAGCGACTGGGGGAGCGCTATTTAAAGGCAACCGCTTCTTGCCTTTTTGTTGGTGACATTTTTGCACCACACATTCTGAGAGAGAGAGAGAGAGAGAGACTTCTGGAGAGATTCAACACTGTGTGAAGGAGTTTTGGGTACTGAGCAACATTTTGCAGGTTCATTTTTATTTGCCCATCCTTGTATCGATTTAGAAGAGACTGTGGGGGCTGCACTCTGAGCTCTTTCCCTGGGCCTCTCCATTGTTCTTTCCAGCAGATTTGATGTACAGGTCTCTCCAGGCCGAGATTCAAGGCTGCAATGAGCAGGGTGTGGATGGAGAGCAAAATCAACCCTCCCCTTTAAGATAAAAACAGAAAATGCTGGAGAAACTCAGCAGGTCAAGCAGCATCTGCGAAGAGAGAAACAGAGGTAACGTTTCAGGTCGATGACCTTTCATCAGAACTCCCCTTTAAGAATTGGCCGGTGCCAGTGTGTCTGTGTTCCATTGCTGACTGACATCACATGAGCTTCGCCAGCGCTCTGAGTTAGCGCCTCGCTCCTCGGCCTTTGCGCCTTAAGACAGGTGTGAAGCGCCTGATTTAGCGCTCCAATCACCTCCAGGGGCGATAAAAGCCAAGTTTGCCATCGGAGATGATAATTAGCGCCAGGCGCTAAATTTTGTGCACGGCTGATAATGGCGCCCCAAACGGGGTAATACTGAATTTTTCCCCCAGTGTGCTTCAGTCCGTGAGGCTGTGGCAAGAGTTGTGTTGCATGCTTCATACCTCTCCAATATTGGCTACTCCTGCATTTTAGCCCTCTTTATCTCCTTCTTTTCCATCGACAAGCCATTAGCCAATACAATAGCAAAAACATGCCCATGTCACATAACTGGTAAAGTGTTACCAAATAGTCGTTCACTATACATGTTGTGTGCATTTCCATGCTTCCTTGTAGTAAAACAATTAGGCTGATGATGCAATCCTGGTGCCACAATAACTTATGCACAGACTGTACATGCATCCTACTGAGGTCACCTTACCCGATAATGTATGGTCAGCTCATTTTAATACTTTTGTGGCACTCCAAGCACTTAGCGCGTGATGTGCTAGGATTACCCCGAGAGTGGGAGCACGAGGCCAAAATGTCGGTGGACCAGCAGCTATTGAAGGGTCGCTGGTTGGCCTCCAAACACTTCCATTTCTCTTTTCAATTCAATGCCTTGGTGCACAAAGGATTGGAAGCCGAGGAGCAGCAACAGGGCCATAAACGGCAGCATCGACCAGTTGGGCAAATAGCCTGTTTCCGAGCTGTAGCTGCTTTGTAGTTCCCTACGTAACAAAAGGTGGCCCCAGCACTAGGAATAAAACTTTGAAGTTTTGAGGTGCGTCTGCCCTGAAATGCCTGTCGGAAACTACATGGTATTGGCAGAAGAGGTGTCAAAAAGCGATTGAATATGGAAATATTTAACCATTGACCCAATCAACACTACCCACGCATAACTTTATTGCTTGCACATTATGCAGTTGAATCATTTGTTAAATATTTGCTGTTTTCAGTGGTTCCAGAGAAAGTCTACATATTCCAACTGTGTACATTTACACACAAAAAATTAAAGTGGTGCAGATAGGCTGCCCTGAAGGCTCTGCAGGCTTACCTGGTAGCTGAACCATACAAAGGGGGGAAGGATCCAGGTTCAATCCCTGTGTTGAGTTAGCTAATCTCAGTTGTAAAATAATAGGAATAGTGTACTTGACCTCCGTACTTCCTGTTCCTGACTGCTATCTGGTGGCCCCTTGCTGGAAATATATGTGTAGTCATTGGGTAAAGACAAGATGGGGCTCAGCTTTAACGCACCTCATAGATGAATAGCATCCCAATACTCACGATCTAGGCTTATGCATGAAAAATGACTACTTAGGTGAGGTACTGGAGGGCAATTGGCATCTAGCAAGAAATCGGCATCTTCATGAGGGAAGAGAAAAAACTGGTGAGGAAAAAATGGTGTAGATGTTTCAAATTTTTTTTTAGAAACATTTAAATATAGTATACTGAAGTTATTAAATACATATCTGTACACATACAATCCTATGTTGCCAACATCCTAGCAAGAGATAGTGCTGGAAAGCAATGCCACCATAGCAAGGAAAGGATTAAGCAAAAAATCATTTGCGATTGTTATCCATGTTAAAGGGGCCTATGGTTCACAGGCCTAGAAATTGAGTAGCCTTAGCGCCGCATTTGAGGCGCTAGAGGGCCTAGCGCCGGAGTTATGGCCAGTTGGGAAATTGAGTGGGGCCCTTCCGTCAGCGTTAAGCCGGTAGCGCTGCGCCGGCACCGATGACGTCATCGGTGTGCGCAGCGTCCCGGTTGCCATGACGACGGGCCCCAGCGCCGAAATTCAGTTGCGGCCGCCTCGCCCGTGGCAGCCGCAACTAAGACTCTGACAACCGAGTCTTCCCCGAGTTAGCGCCGGCGCATTAAGGTCGCGCGGCGGCCGGCCGCTTTCCCGTCGGCTGCCTGCCCGCACCTCCCTCCCCGGACTCCTCCACCCCCCCCCCGCGGAACAGATGCGTCTGGCCTGCAAGCCCGGCACTTGTCCGAGGTGCCGGGCTCATTTTTTCAATATTTGAACGGACAGCGGGCGGGTGCAGGCAGCTCCTCCTTAACTGAAGGAGGAGGCCTGCACTTCCCCAGCCTGCCGCACCGCATCGGGTGCCGCAGCGCCGGATTAGCGCCGCAATTCGGCACTCAGCGCCCATTGGGAGGCGCTCACGCCCGCCAGTAGCGCCGGCAGCCGTCTGGGCGCGGCGCTACTGAATTTTTGGCGCGCGCAAGGGAATTAGCGCCGGCGCTAAATTTCCGGCGCTAAAGCCCTGGCGCGGCGTCAACTCAATTTCTAGGCCACAATCTCTAATTTTGGTCCCGTTAGTCCTTGTGTTGAATTACTTTACAGAAATTAGCTAAAGCAGTCCATTTACTTACACATGCAGATGTTTCTGTCTTTATACCTGTCAAGACATTCTGGTCACAGGTGTTTGACTAAAGATCAGATTGACAGGGTTTGAGTTTCTACTTTGACCTTGGATTTGGTGATGAGGACTAATGTGGTTAATGCTAACCAGCTCATGAGTTTTGGAGAAGGTGAACTCCCTCTACCCTCTTTCTCCCAGAGAATATGGAGATATACTTTCCACTGGACTGCTTCTGTAGTAGTCCAGCCACCACGCCAGACTGTGAGAACCAGCCCAGAGCAGTGATGCATCATCACCACTAGACCATACATAATCCACTCCTAGTAGCTCACAGCAAGACCACCAGGAATTGGTACAATCCACGCACTCCGACACTATGCTGCCAAGAATCAGTTTTGCCAGACTGCCAGGTATCAGCCATTCTCCACTGGACCACCAAGCAGGAACACAAAAAAAAAATGAACACACTACTGTACTTACTTTAGTTTCATCTGACTTCAGACACAGATGTTGGGCTTCGTGGAAGGGAAACATTCAGTGAGACACAAAGGGACAGTTTGTTCTTTAGTTCATTTCTGAATTCACGCCACAGTGTTGAAACATGGAAATTCCAAAAACACTGACCCAGATGGCATTTTGTCCTTTTAATCGTGGAGTTAGGATTAGTCAGGATTACTGTTACTGCTCTAAAATTGAGGCAAATTCCAGATTTGAGAGTGAATATGGATAGCGTGGTCAGTTGGATAGTGGGTGCAACTTAGATGCATTTTGGATTCAACTGCTTTTTGATTTCCAAATTGGTGCCAAATTCAGATCAGACCCAAACTTGGTAACAGTAAATGAAGGCCTGATCTGAATTTGGCACCAACTTGGATGGTCGGAAATGCAACCTGATTGCTGACTTCACATCAAATGACTCCCATTCTGACCATCAAGTCCCCTCCCCATTATAACCATAGCATTCCTTCCAACGAATTATGAGCCACAATCATAGTAACATAAGGAAAATGTCAATGATGAGAAAAGACCATGGGCCCATCGGAGTTCATCTCCCTAGTACTCCATAAGTCTTATGCCAATTTGATTCTCTTCCTTTTATTTGCCATAGACTTGAGCACATAATCTAGGCTGGCACTCCAGGGCAGTACTGAGGGAATGCTGCACTGTCGGAGGTGCCGTCTTTCCGATGAGACGGTAAACCGAGGCCTCGGCTGCCCTCTCCGGTGGACGTAAAAGTACCCATGGCACTATTTCGAAGAAGAGATGGGGAGTTCTCCCCGGTGTCACAGCCAATATTTGTCCCTCAACCAACACCTAAAAACAGATTATCTGGTCATTATCACAGTGCTGTTTGTGAGACCTTGCTGTGTGGAAAATTGGCTGCCGCATTTCCCACATTGCAACAGTGACTACACCTCAAGAAAAAAAGTACTTAATTGGCGGTAAAGTACTTTGGGATGTTCTGAGGTTGTGAAAGGTGCTATATAAATGCAAGTTCTTTCTTTCTTTGTACACCTCTATATTTTACTCACTATGTAATATTTTTAATTTGTGAGTGCTAAATTTAATTTTCTATCTGTCAGCCCAATTGCTTAACTGATCTAAATTTAATAAATTTGCATTCGGCAAATCATGAACTGCATTCTCAGTCTCCTTACTTTATTATTGTCTGCAAATTAAAAACAATATTACGATTTTGCTAGAAACGGTTTTCAGAGGAAATTTCCTGCTCTGTTTATGATTTCTGCAAGCAGATAGCGACAGAGGAATTATTCCCCACAGGTCTCAATACAAATGTGGCAGCTGCACTAATCCACCCTCGCTAACTCAAGATGGGGACGCAGGTCATGACGTGCATAATTGGCCAAATTTCGACCTAATTAGGTTCCTGATTTGGTTCACATTCACCCTTGCAGTTGGGTAGTTTGATTCATCCTCTCAACCCCAGGATAAACGGCTGCCTAGAATCTGCTAATGATTAAGGATAAGCTTCAAATTTGTTTCTCGAGCTGAATTGGGACAATTAGTTTTCTGAATCCAATCTGAAGACTCAATGGTGTAGAATCTCTCCTGGGGTCAGTCATCCAAATGGTACAACAATGCAAGGTAGATTAATATCTTGGAATGTCAATTAGGGTGAATAGGGGGTAATTTGGGAAGGGGTAATTTCTCATGAAGGCTTTAACTGTGTCAAGAGTTCCAATAAGTTGAGGAGAATCCACAACAGTGCAAGTTATCCATTGTCAGAAGAACCAAGCACAATGGATTGAGTGGCTGTTTTTAATCCATAATTTCTCATGTTTTTAACCTACCAACAAAACATCCAAAGTAAGGCTGACATAGCGAAAGTTCACTGGGCCTTGTTAAGTAGTTGGCAATCAACCATAATTTCCACATAGGGTTAGAGCGTCTCTGGTATTACAGAGTCTATTTCCATATTTACTGTCATTTCTGTTAAATGCAATTCCATGATTAAGGATTCGAATAAGGAGTAAAAGAGCTTCTGATTTAGGCATCTATCAGGAGGGTTACAAATATATTTGATTCTTAGGTCTGGCCTACTGCATGTCATAGTGCAGACTGTATACTTCAGAGTTGGCTAAGTTCAGCCTCAGGAACACCCACAACTAGGGAGGACATGTGCCAGATCCTTGAGAACGGGACTAAAGCTTCACATTATGAAGGCTACTAAAGAAATATCATCCAATACATCTAATGTTTATAAAAGCAAAATACTGCAGATGCTGGAAATCTGAAATATAAACAGAAAATGCTGGAAATACTCAGCAAGTCAGGCAGCATATGTGGAGAGAAAAACAGAGTTAACATTGCAGGTCAATGACCTTTCATCAGAACTGATAAACTGATCAGCAATTCCGATAAAAGGTCATCGACCTGAAACTTAGGGGGGAATTTTAACCCCCAAAAACGAGTGGGAGGTTAAAGAGTTAAAATTCTGAATCCCGACCCCAACTTGCCCACTTTCGGTTTAAACAGAGGCAGGATGGGCGGGGAAGAGCAACCAACCCGCTCCCAGGAGGCAGGTTGGCACTTTAAATATTATAATGAGGCTGCATTGCTTAATGGTGATCCACTATTTTAAATTTAACTTTTGGCGGCCAGGTTTCCCAGGCCTCAGGGAACCCGCCAGCTAAAGGGAGGCAAGGACTGCTGGATCCAGGAGGTAAGTGCCTTTCCCACTTAACTGCTGGACCTAGCGTTCCTGCCTCACCAACCCCCGCAAATGGACACCACCACTGACCCTTCCAATCTCTCCCCGACCTCCCTCCAGAGGCCTCTGACACACCCCACCCCCCTCACCCCACAAGGCCTCCGACCTCCGATCCCTCTTCCGGCCTTCCGAACTCCCGCCCCCCTCTAGCCTTCCGACCCCCTTCCCACCTTCCAACCCACTCCCCTGTCCCCCGATCCCTCCTTCACTACCTGCCTGACAGCCTGTGCAGCCGGCTGGCTGCGAGCGGGAAACAGAGATTCAAAAATGCTAATCAGGCCCGGTCGTTAAATTCGGCAGGGCCTGAGGGAAACCCGTTCTCCTGGGTTTCCAGACCGCATTGCAGACCCCGCCGTCCCCTACCTGGCTCCAAATTAAAAGTCCGGCATTTAACTCAGTTTCTCTCTCCACGGACGCTGCCTGACCTGCTGAGTGTTTTCCAGCATTTCCTGTTTTTATATCTAATGTTTATAACGGATTCTGCATCGCGGCTTTAGTTTTGGCGAGGGGCATTTGCAATCTCTTTTCAACTTTGGTGCCAGCCCTGCCCACATAAACTCCGTTGTTACAGTAGAAAGTTTCAATTGAAATACTTTTAATGCACGGAACAATTTTATTTAATTGCATTGAACTCTGGCGTCACTCAGGCTGGGGGATAACCTCAGTGTAGAAAATGAACTCTGACTGAAAAGTTCGCTGTAGGCAAATGGGAGGGGACTAAATGATGAAAAAAATCTTTTCTCACTAACACATTTTACTCCTTAAACACTGATCACAATAAACCATACAGACATTCTTTATATTTTACAGGGTAAGAATTGATTATTTTAGATATTATTTCGGCACTATTTTGTTAAGTGCTATGGATATTCAAGATATATTTCAATGTCATTGCTATCCAGCTCATTGTTCTTTGATGTAATGTTTTCCTGACTGACCTGTTTGGACACCATTTACACCTTTGATTGCTGTGATTATCTCTCTGCCGAGGTGTGATAAATGGCAGTTAGAAAGATTACCTGTAAACATCTGGCATTATTCTCTGACTATATAAGCTGTGTTTTTATGCATCTCTCCACTTCACCTGACGAAGGAGCAGCGCTCCGAAAGCTTGTGATTTCAAATAAAGCTGTTAGACTATAACCTGGTGTTGTGTGACTTCTTACATTTATCCAGGAGGATGAGGTGAGAGGGAAGAAAGGACATGGTTTGCCCAGCTTCTGTTGTTAAACTTAGGCAGGACCATGGTGACAATCTTCTATTGTGTATCAACAAAAGAGGTGAAATGTGGACAGTATGGTGACACTGTGCTGGCTTTAAGGGGCACGGTGTTCATGGAGAAACGTTATCAAGTTTTTATTTTCTGCTTGCTTTTGACACAATGACATAAATCATATTAAAAGTGATGCCTAAAAGGGGTCACTCGTATGTGAAGATATCACAATAAAGATCATTAAAATGAGTGAATCTTACCAAATGGAACTTCCTATTGCAAACAAATTGGCTGCCAGGATTTCTGAGGAGTCATTTTATGAGGCTGCTCTACCAGTGTGGAAGGTTGCTAGTGGTGCGTGTGGGTCAGAGGTAGACCTTTAACATTATAGTCCTGAATCTCCGACCCATGATCGCCATCAGTGCAGTCTCACCAAAGTACCCTGATAATATTAGTGGCCGTCTTCTGTATGGTTTCTCTCTTCCTGTGCGAGCATGTGGGTCAAACTGGCCGTTTCAATATTAAAAAGTTTTCCCCAAATGAGGCAAAATAAGAAAATACGTGGTTTATTATGTAATCTATTTTTTGCCCTCGTCTCCTGAAGGTGATGACTCAAGGATCCACGAGCCCAGACAGTGACTCGCTGATAATTGCAGCAAGATTCTCAGGCTGCAGGGGGTGGGTTGGGGAGGGGGGGTGTGATTGGAGCTGAGCCACATCTTGTCCTCACCCTCCATCTATACACATATGCTTTCCAGTGGATAATAAGTAGCAGTAACCCTGGATCACTTTCCCCTCCCCCTTTCCTAGACCAGAAATACTGAGGTCAGTTGTAGCATCCCAGTGTGTGTGTTCCCCATGGCATTGTGCACAGGGAATTGGGAAACATGGTTAAAGGGATGGGAATAATTGGATTAGGGCATACAAATATAATTTAGTCCCAATTTTAGTCATATATTTGGTCCTTATTTATATCTTTCCCTTATAAGTTCCAATGTCCACATTTGTAGTGGAAACTACCTAAGTAAACTTTTCACACTGTAATTACACTATCCCACCAGTGAAGGTGCTGCAATTACAGCTTGATAAATTTACATAACCAGTTGCCACTATAAATGTGGACGTAGGATTTTATAATAACGCAAGTTGACTGGAAGTTATGCACAGATGTGAAATAAAATAAAATATAGGGC
Source organism: Somniosus microcephalus (assembly GCF_052327205.1). Lineage (NCBI taxonomy): Eukaryota > Metazoa > Chordata > Chondrichthyes > Squaliformes > Somniosidae > Somniosus > Somniosus microcephalus. The sequence continues at coordinate 103,499,447 of NC_141000.1, read as the reverse complement.
TAGATTTTCCACCCACTGACTACGAATCTGCCTGCCTCCCTTTGTACCACCCTCGTATTCTGTAGCCGCCTCTATTTCCACCTCTTTACAAATATCCCTTTAATTGGTTCTTACACAAACAGAACTTTTAAAATAGTAATTTGCAGTTTCGATACATCATAGAATGAATGCTAAAGAACACTAACTGAAATACATTAAAAACCTAAAATTGGTGGATGAGTCTCCTTTATAACAGTCCCACTCAATTATAAAAAGGTGTTGTGATACAGTTAATCAAATGAAATGTCAGTATTGTTCGGAGAGGCAACCATTTTTATGCCAACTTAAAATTACACAATGGTATCGCAACAAGAATTTTTTAAAGGCAGCTTCACAATATGTTCTGACTTTGAGAGATGAAAATCAGAGCGTTCATTGACCTGTGAAAAGAGATACTGTTGCTATAAAATTCTTGTGTTATCCAAATAAAGGTGTTGCTATAATTGGCCTGTTTACTTTTCACTTTTTTTTTTAAAAAGGAAGATATTTTCCTTTCACAGAGATTCCATTTCTTATGGAAAGGTTTATTTGGTATTTCTGAAAAAATCCACAAATTATTGATAAATATTTTGATCCAACAGGATCTGTCAGCTGACCACAAAATCAACAGCCTATCAAAGTTTACTTATTAAACTCCTCACTGATGGTCAATGGTCTGGAGTATGGAGGTAAAATGCTGGAGGTCTCCTTGCTTTGCTTCGTCCTGTGTCAGTGCAGATCACAGCGGTTCGAGGGTCACACACACACGCCCATCTCCTCATGGGGCTTTGGGGAGGGGGTATGTGCCTTGTTTCTCTTGTTGAAGTAGCCCTGCTTTACAAACATTTACATTAACAACCCCCACAACGTCAAAATAGGCAAAAACTCAGATTTATTAAAGCCTGAAGGTCAAAGTATCATTCAGACTTTTATTGTTGCTTGGCTCTCCTCCTCAGCCTGGAGTCATGGTCTGTTTGCTCGTGGGAGGGGGCTTGGATAGGTGGGCTTATGGGTAAGTGATGGAGAGTGTCTGTTTTAGTAAATAATGTCCTCTGATGCAGAGTGTGTAGGCAGCCATGGAAAGTGTGACAAACATAGAGTGTCCATGCATAGCTGTGTAATAATATCATCAGCGTCTAGACATCAGGACAATTAGCATCCAGACATAACTTGCTTAAACATAACTCCAACAACAAAGGGTCCAGTACAGGCCTCAGCCACTCACTATAAGTCATCTCCCCTCCTCACAGACACATAAAAAGATGATGTATGGCTTTGTTCTTTTTACACTTTTTTGGTACTCTGCCCTGTGCTTTTCTTTTTAAAAAAAATGTAATTAATGTTGTGAAGTCTCAATTAGCTGAGGCGTCTGGGGAATGGAGTCTGAGAAATGGCTGCAGAATGCAGCAGATTCCTGACAGCCCCGATCACCGCTGTGTTAAGTCTCACCCAGGCAATGAATCCTCTGCAGTGGATTGTAGGTGGGTGGAGGAATTACCACAGCTGCTGTTTCTAATGCAGGGCAAAAAAAAAACCCCAGCCTGCCACGCATTCCTGTACAATGATCAACAACCTAGATTCTGTTACCTGCCTTCTATGCCAGCCCTGCTCTTTTTTTTTGTTCTAATATAAAAGCCTCCTTTTATACAGAGTTTGCAAAGAATGCTTTTAACTCAATACTACAATTATATGGGAAGCTGGCTTCTCTGCAACACTTCTTAATTATAAGATTATCTGTGAATTGTGTTCGAACGTGGATGATTCATTAAAGACAGTAGGAATTTTATTATCCTGATTTTTCCCTTATTTTTCTTCCTTCCTCCAGAATCAAACATTATCACAGATCCAATACCTCGTGCAAGTAGCCATGCTTTCCGTGATGTCTCAGTACCTCAGCCAAGTGGCATTCTCCATGTGTTAGCCAGGACAATGAGTGCTGGCAGTTTTTTGGCCCTTGTCAGCTGTGGCTCAGTGGGTAGCACTCTCGCCTCTGAGTCAGAGAGTTGTGGGTTCAAGTCTCACTTCAGAGACTGGTGCACACAAATCTAGGCTTGATACTCCAGTGCAGCACTGAGGGAGTGCTGAACTGTCAGAGATGCCGTTTTTCGGATGAGACATTAAACCGAGGTCTTCCCTCTCAGATGGACGTAAATAATCCTGTGGCACTATGCAGAAGAAGAGCAGGGGAGTTATCCCCAGTGTCCTGGCCAATATTTATCGTTCAATCAGGTTATCTGGTCATTACCACATTGCTGTTTGTGGGAGCTTGCTGTGCGCAAATTGGCTGTCATGTTTCCTACAATTGACTACACTTCAAAAAGTACTTAATTGGCTGTACAGTGCTTTGGAACGTCCGGTTGTCATGAAAGGCGCTATATAAGTGCAAGTCTTTCTTGGAATGGGAAAGGGTAGCACAGCTGAGTAAGATCAAGTCTTCATCTAATGTCCTCACATACGCACTTACCAGTAGGGATCACTGGGTATTGATCATGAGCGGGAACCTTGTGTTTTTCTCTGTCTTGGTCTATGGCACTGAGGCCAACTGTAGCTGTCCCAACTACTACCCCAGCTAATGGCAGCCTAGCTCACCACCTACCTGGCATCAAACTGGATCGTTCTGGTTTGTACAGCTTATAGTTGACCTATTTTGGTGCATTTATCCACTGGACCACCATCATTGGAGACTTATGTTTACTTTCTTGATGGGTTTGCTGTATTACCATTGTTACTTAAGGAGAAATGCAAAATGACTCCCCAGGAAATGAAGCGAGCAGTATGCGCAGTAATCAGCAGCAGTAGTGGCATTTAGCCTAAAGGTCTGTGTCAACCCACTCACTGTCTGGTTGCAGGGGAAGACCAAACAAACACAGCAGTTGGAATAGCCAAGACCAGCCCATGGGTATTGGCAGCTTCTGACTGATGTTGCATTCTGCCATTATGAAGTATTTTTCCTCATTTCTGTTTGGCTTTCCCTCTTTATTGATGACTGACAGGATTTGTCCACACTGATGGCTTCTATCCAGGCTACATGCAGCAATGATAACATTTTAAAACGCTATTATTTGAAAACCTGTGTGATTCTTTTTTTGTTAATGGCAGCAAGTTGAACACAATGATTAGTGCTCATCTATCACATCATACCTCATCCCTCCTACAATCTGTAGGCTTTTAAAACCCAGGTTTGTGTCATCGAATCACTACCGTTGGATTTATCTGATCTTCTCGCCAACTTTTTCCAACCTTGTTGCTGTCCTGAACTTTGGCCCTTGGCCAATGGAAATTTAAAAAAAATTGGGAGAGATATAAAATGGGCTGCCGATTCGCAGTCACCCGTTCACATGATCGCACAAAGTCAAAATGATCCCCAACGTGTTTACCAGGCTATGGGGCTGTTTCGTGGTTGTTAGCGCTTTACGTTATCTATGACAATTTTCATCATGTCTTGCTTCAGAAGCCCCTCACACAGCCACTTCTCTCCTCTCCCCTCCTTGAAGGCGCTGACTCATATTGGGGTATGATTCCTCAGGCGTTGGCCCCCTATGTTATCCCACCCGAGCAGCCATTCTTCATATGTGAGCCCAGTCACTGAATGTGAGCCAATATTCGACTCTGAGGTGAATCCAATGCTGTCCTCATCCAACTCCACAGATGTGCACCTTCCAGTAGGAGTCGCTGGTAAACAACCAAGAGCAGGTATCTTGATTAAGATCAGTTGATTCACTGCAAACCAGGAAAACTGGGAACATCTGGTCAGGCAAGGACCAGTTATACATGAGGCAGAGCCCTTACCAACAGAACACTGAGTGAGCCGGCAAAGTAATCAGGATTTACTGCTTCAGGGTGAGCTTCGCACCACCCCTTTGTCTCGCCGTGGACACTAGCGAATCTTACGGCGTCAGAATCATTCGGTGGGCTTCCAGTGGGCTCAGCCTGCCTCGGAGGAGTGAGGAAACTCACCGCCGCCGGCCTTGCAGGAAGCAGGGGTCTCATTATTGATTCCACTCACTTGGTGGGATTTAAATTTGAAATCTTCCTTGGTCTGCCATAGCAACGCGGTATGCCAGGAACACATCGGCATTGCTAGCGTTCAGTTAAACTATGGTTTAAGTGACAGGAAATATGTCATATGATGTTCACCGGTCAGAAAGAAAGACTTCCATTTATACAGCATCTTTCATGACCTCAGGATGTCCCAAAGTGTTTTACACCCAATTTAGTGCTTTTTGAAGTGGAGTCACTGTTGTAACGTAGGAAACGTGGGAGCCAATTTAGGCACAGCAAGCTCCCACAAACAGCAATGCGATGATGACCAGATCATCATTTTTTTTTTAAAGTGATGTTGGTTGAGGGATAAATATTGTTTAGGACACAAGGGAGAACTCACCTGCTCTTCTTCGAAATAGCGCCATGGGATCTTTTACATCCACCTGAGAGGGCAGACGGGGCCTCGGTTTACCGCCTAATCGGAAAGACTGCACTGGAGTGTTAGCCTAGATTTTGTGCTCAAGTCTCTGGATTGGGGCTTGAACCCATGACTCAGAGCCATTTGAATATACCTGTCCATATTAGGACAGGCATGTTTAAAGTCCCATGTCACTCCCTCTGCAGTTATGCCAGGAAGATGGCCTAACAATCACAGAAAGTCTCCAGACCATTTCTGTGACTTGTAGTCTTCTTAGGCAGTCCCTTGGAACCGAGGATGACTTGCTTCCACATTAAAAATGAGTTCTCAGGTGACTGATGAGTCCAATGCGGGACCTACAGTCTCTGTCATAGGTGGGGCAGACGGTGGTTGAAGGGACGGGTGGGTGGGGTGCTTGGGTTGACGTGCGCTCCTTGCGCTGCCTGCGCTTGGCTTCCGCTTGCTCCCAGCGAAGAGACTCGAGGTGTTTGGCGCCTTCCCGGATGCTTCTCCTCCACTTTGTGCGGTCTTGGGCCAGGGATTCCCAGGTGTCGATGGGGATGTTACACTTTTTCAAGGAGGCTTTGAGGGTGTCCTTGAAGCGTTTCCTCTGCCCACCTGGGGCTCTCTTGCCGTGCCGGAGCTCCGAGTAGAGCGCTTGTTTTTGGAGTCTCATATCGGGCATGCGGACAATGTGACCCATCCATCGGAGCTGATTGAGCGTGGTCAAAGCTTCGATGTTGGGGATGTTGGCCTGAGCAAGAACACTGACGTTGGTGCGCCTATCCTGCCAATGGATTTGCAGGATCTTGCAGAGGCAGCATTGGTGGTACCTCTCCAGTACTTTGAGGTGTCTGCTGTACATGGTCCATGTCTCTGAGGCATACAGCAGGGTGGGTATCACTGCTGCTCTGTAGACCATGAGCTCAGTGCCGGGTTTGCGGTCCTGGCCTTCAAACACTCTCTTCCTCAGGCGACTGAAGGCTGCACTGGCACACTGAAGGCGGTGTTGGACTTCGTCGTCGACGTCTGCCCTTGTTGACAGTAGGCTCCCGAGGTATGGAAAGTAGTCCACGTTGTCCAAGGCCCTGTCGTGTATTTTGATAATCGGGGGGCAGTACTGTGTGGCGGGGGCAGGTTGGTAGATGACCTTTGTCTTACAGATGTTTAGTGTAAGGCCCATGCTCTCGTACGCTTCGGTGAAGGTGTTGACAATGGTTTGGAGCTCGATCTCCGAGTGAGCGCAGACGCAAGTGTCGTCTGCATATTGTAATTCGACGACAGAGGATGGGATGACCTTGGATCTGGACTGGAGGCAACGGAGGTTGAACAGTTTCCCGTTTGTTCTGTAAATTAGCTCCACTCCAGTGGGGAACTTACTGAGGGTGAGATGGAGCATGGAGCTTATAGTAGCAGTTGCAATCTTCATGCTAAATCAAACAGTTAAAAAAAAGCAATAATCTTCATTAATATCCTTGTCTTCTGTCTGCCTATTACTGATGATTTGTTTGAAAAATGTTCTTTAAACCATAAGTACTGATCATATCATCAGATGATATGAGTGGGATGGAGGGATATGTTATTGAACCTCCCATCGCACTTCCATTCATCAAATTAGAGCACACAACTGCAAGTGATGTCAAACGGATTAGTAAAATGTTAAACTTTCACTACATAAACTGGGCTTGAGGCTTTCAGTGTGGATAAATGTCACAATACCTCATCACGATGTGTGGCTCTACTCTTGAATGAACGTATCTTTACTGATGGTAATTCAGCTGCTTCAGTGTCAGAATCAACAACTCATTCAAGACAGTTCCCCAGTGATCCCATCAGCATTTACTGCTTAAAGGGGAAGAAAAATTTCAAGCGGCTGAACTCCCCAAATGCATATTGAAAAAAAAAAGATATTTATGAAACTGCGTAGACCTGGGTTATAATGCTTGTAATCGATGGATCACTGCATCTAATGCTGTCATATGTTAATCCACTTAAATGCCCTCTGATTCTACGGAAGTCTTTCAGAACCAGCATATACATGTTAGCGAGGGGAGTGCGTCGTTGAATGTAACAGCAGCTGGTCGCTGTATGTTCGACAACATGCTCTCCACGTACCATCATTTTAAGCGCGCACTGGTTTAAAATTAGAGATGTAAATGTTTAAAGTGCCAACGAGCAGAGCATGTGTCATCGGATGTGTACTAACCAGCTGGCCTTGAATTCTATGCAGTATCACTGGTGGGGAACAGCTCCACTGTAAGCAATGGGAGCAAAACATCAGACCACCCTGAGAGCCTAACTGGAGCCACCTGACGCTGCCGGCTGGGTAGATGTTATGTACTCCACCTAGACTCCCCTTCCCCTTTATAAACAATTCATTGACCTAATCTACAGCGAAAGAAAACAAAAAGCAATTTGAAGCTGTTCAGTTTGTTTTGATTTATAAAAAGGGACTTTGCTGTTCTAACTATCTTTAATATATTGTGCGGTTTCATATTCAGCATCAGACCAGAGTTACTATGAGAATGATGCTGCCCAGTTTGGACTGAGTTAGCAATGCAGCCCAAAAAAAACCCACTTGTTGTTAAGCATGGAACAATTGTCCCACCCCCACACCACCCTTCAAACAAAATCAAACAATGGTTTTCATTCTGTTTATGTTGATGATCCACAGTTAAGCAGGTTGCAGCTAGCAGATTGAATTAGTACACACACGAGCCAAACTGTTGTGCAATGCAGCATCCTGACCGGTGAGTGTTAAGCGAATGCAATGTGTCTTTCAGTGGGTAACTGTGATATGGCATTGAGTCACATAAACCAAGATGGCCCCAGGTTGAATCTCTGATCAGTGCGGAGTTAGCTAGGCAGCAATGAAGCCAGCACAATTAGTCCCGATGTCCCCAAACTGAGACGCAGTCATTTTCAGTCAAGATTCCTGCTCCTGATCGCTGCCCAGTTGGAAAGTACATGTGGGTGAATGCTGGGTGACTGTGGACAGCCTGACGACACACACTGTCTGAGCTCACAAATAAAGAGTCACATAAAATACCAGAGGGCTGATGATACCTATGGAGTCGCCTCAGCATAAGTCATTGGGCTGGATTTTGCCAGGCCCGAGGAGGCGGGAATGGAGGCGTGTGGGGTGTTAAAATTGCAAAAAGTGGTGGGCGGGCCCGACCCTGCCTCCATCCCGCCTCCAAGCAATTTTCCCAAATGCGTGGTTTCTGATCCCATCTCCGTCCCGCCTCCAAGAGGTGGGATAGGCCCTTAAGAACCACTAAATTGCCTCTATAATCCCATTTTGAGAGGCCTTTCTGATTTTAACACGTTTCCCACATGATTCACGTCTCCTCTGAAACACGACAGTGAAACTTGGCGGGAGCACAATTGGATTGCTGACTATCAGCTGCAGCTCCAGCATTAAATAGGAGATTTGATCAGTCATCATTTGCAGGTGGCAGGACTTTGTTGTCTCAGGTCTGGGGGAACTTTTAGCAGGCATAACCATAGCTGTAGAAGTTTGGAGCCTGACACCCATCTCCAGTGTGACCTCCTGGGAAACCCCTCTCGCCACCTTGACTGAGCGCTTCCTCAACTGAGGCATCTACCAGAAGCATGGGAGCCATTTATTTCCTTTCCTCCTGGACATCAGATGAGGACGAAGACCAGCCGCGGCACCAGCAGAACCAGGAACAACAGCAGCACCAACAGCAGCAGCAACAACAGGAGCGGCAAGCTGCTGTTCACCCACCTGAAACTGCACAGGCCAGAAGGCGCCAGCGCATGGAAGCCCATCCGCACAGGAGATACCCCCCAAATAGGGTCTACAGACAGAGGATCAGCTACCTCAACATGAGTGAGCAGCAGTGCCAAAGGCAGCTCCAACTTTCGCGAGAGGTAGTGGGTGACATCTGTGCAATGGTGCAGCAAGACCTGGAGCCCAGAGGAGCAGGTGGACGCCCCTTACCAGTGGCCGTCAAAGTCACCACCGCACTCAACTTTTTTGCTTCAGGCTCATTCCAGGGATCAGCAGCAGACATCAGCGGCATCTCCTAGGCGGCCGCACATACTTGCATCACGCAGGTAACCGATGCCCTCTTTGCCATCGCGCACAATCACATCCATTTCTCCAAGGATCAAGCAAGTGTCACGGTACATGCGGTTGGATTAGCTAATCTGGCAGGCTTTCCAAGGGTGCAGGGCGTCGGTGACTGCACACATGTGGCCCTTAAGGCACCCCATCGTAATCCAGGTATTTTTGTCAACCGCAAGGGCTTCCACTCCCTCAACGTGCAGCTGGTGTGTGACCACAAGAAGGAAATTTTGCATGTTTGTGCCAAGTACCCTGGCAGTTGCCATGACTCCTTCATACTGCGCCAGTCTAGTGTGCCTCCGCTCTTCAGTCCACCAGACCAACTTAACAGATGGCTACTTGGAGACAAGGGCTATCCCCTGAGGACGTGGCTAATGATGCTGTTGAGGAGCCCATCCAACGAAGCTGAGGAGAGCTACAACTACAGCCACATTTCCACCAGATCCATAATCGAGCAAACCATCGGCATGCTGAAGATGCACTTCAGATGCCTGGATAGATCAGGTGGAGCCCTGCAGTACTCAGCTGCCAGGGTCTCCAGAATCGTCGAGGTTTGCTGTGCACTTCAAAACATGGCACAGCGTCGAGGCTTGCAGATTCCTGAGGACCAAGTGGCTCCTCACATATCCTCCTCAGATGAGGAGGAGGAGGAGGAGGAGGAGGAGGAGGAGAGCAAAAACGAACATCTTGCAGAGACCCATCAACCAGCGGCAGCAGTACGCGAGAACATTGCTGCCCGGGATGCAAGGAACGCACTCATCTTGGCCAGATTTGCTTAGCCTAGCCAATCAGGCACTTTTGCCTCGCAGCTTCTTACCAGAGCATTGACAATGGCCAAGGACCAGAGGATTCCTAGCACTCTGACCACCATATTGACAATTACAAGTAATCCTAAGCCCTCAATGTGGAAGTCCCATTTGCGAAATGACACACGCCACAACTGCAACAGTTGCCATCAGAATTTTTATTTACAATAACCAACTGATGGCATTTTAAAAATAAACACATTGCACCCAAGTGACTACCATTGTGACTATTTGTGCAGTATCTTTCTCTTACGCATGCTCCTACGTGGTGCTTCCCCTGTGACTTCAGCAGATGTGGAGGCCCCTTGCTCCCTTTCTTGCTGCCCCTGTCTCGACACCTTTGGCAGGCGTCCTCTGGGGTTGCGAACCTGTGAGGGCTCGGCAACAGTCTGCTGCTCCTGCAGCTGTGCAGGGGTCGAGATGCCGATCTCAGTTGGGTGGGGACTCTGATGGGTCTCTGACCGAGAGCTCTGCAGTAGCATGGTCGTGTGAGTGCTTGGAGAGGAGCCCCCATTTCCTTGTTCTCTGCCACCAACATCCCTCTCATGGGTCAGGTCCACTTCAGCGCTTGCAAGTGGCTTGAGAGCACCTTGCTGCACATCAGGGGGGCCATGGGGACCCGTATCTGCACTGGCAGTCCTACTCAGAAGGACTTCCATGAAGGTCTGGTTTCTCTGTTCAATAGCTGACCATTGCTCCTCCAGAGATGTCAGTCTATTCTGAACACTCACCATGTTTTCTACACTCTGGCGACTTAGCTCCTCCATGGCCGTAGCCATCCTCTCGTCTACTGTAGCCATCCTTTCCACGGAGGTTGCCATCCTTTCCGTGATGCTGTGTTCATGCGCCAATGACTCCACAAAGGTTCTGCTCATGTTTGCGATGGACTCCTCCATTTGCTCCACACTCGCAGCGACCCTGGAGACAAAACCTGCCAGAGACTCCTGCATCTGTTCCTGGAGTTCCAGCACCGTTGTTCTTCTGGATGGACCCAGAGGCAGAGGGTCGACATGCAGCTGAGCCGAGCTGGGAGAGTCCTGCGCCCTCCAACTAGGACTCTCCACTGCTGTCCCTGTCTCCACAATCTGCTGATGCTCACTTGTGAGCTGTGATACACCAGGTGGCAACACTACTCTATCTCGCGATGGTCCCACCGAGGTGTGAGTGTCTGTGCTGGTGCTGGGTGCGCAGAATTCTGCTGACGCTGCACCCTCAGAGGTTGCAGCTTCCCCTGAGGAGTCTGGAGGCTCAGCCTGTTCCTCCTGGATAGTGGGGACGGGTGCTTGCGATGGTCCTGTGGGGGAGTAAAGGAAAGAGTTAAAGATGTGAGGCCAAGGTTACATGCACATTGCATATTGCAGATGATCATAAGTCCATCTGTTAGAGCTTCAGAATCATTATCAGCGACTCATGCAATGTCAATGAGGGAGATGAAAAACTATTGTCACCAGCTTTCTCTGATGCACCCGTCTGTCCTTCCCCCACTTGCGCATCGTCCTCGAGTCCCGCGCATCGTCCTCGAGTCCCACTATCTCCAGTACCGCCTCCTCCCAAGGGGTGAGGTGGGCTACTGAGGGTGGCCCTCCTCCTGTCCTCGCTCTTTCCCTCTTATTGTGAGCTCTCTTTTCCTGCAATGAGGGAGACTAGTGGAGTTTGAGTGAGAATGAAGGAGTGAGTGTAGAGAATCCATAGCATAGATGCTTAGAAGGAGACATAGATGGAGTGAGTTGGCAAGACTAAGGGCCCTCCCTGTGTTTTGTAAGTTGTTTTCATAGCATCGCAGTGATAGGGAGCGTGAGGGCTGCATAGTCGAATAGTTAGGTGAATGTGACTATAGAGAGAGAGGGAATGGGTAAGGGTGCAGGGATGTCAGTGTCAAGTGGGATGTGGAGGAAGAGGTTGCTAAAGCTGAGTGCTGGTGAGGAGAGGCAATGGGGATCAGATTGAGGGTGATGGCAAAGTCATACTCACTTTTCCAGTGCACAGGTGGTCATGAAACCTCTTCCTGCTCTGCAGCCAGGTTCTGCGGATGAGGGACAACGAATTCACCTCCTGGGCCACCTGGACCCACACAGCCTTTGTTTGCTGGGGAGGCATCTTCCTCCCTGAAGAAGGGAAGAGCACCTCCTTACTAGCTCTTGCTCCCTCCACCAAAGCTTGCAGGGCGACGTCATCAAATCTGGGAGCAGACTTAGGTCTCCCGCTGCTCATTCTGCCTCCAGGTCCCTCTCACTGCAAAGGCCAAAAGGTTGGCAGTCTGCAGAAGAAGCAAGGCTTCTTGCAGACCTTAAATGCAGCAGCAATGATGACATCATCCGAGGCGAGTTTCAGACTGAAAAAACTAATTGGGCCATGCGTTCCCACACGCTGGAACTCAATTGCCCAATTATGTGAAAATCGCATCAATCTCCCACATCGATTTGAAATCGGGTGGATAACACGAAAAGCGGATGACATGACCCCAGCCCGCCCCAATGACAAAATCCAGCCCATTGTCTTCAGGGAAGGACAGAAAGAAATTGGAAGAAATAAATGAAGTAAGTCTGGTAATGCTATAAATATTTGGAATCAAATGCTTATGGAGCCATCTGAATACAATGAAGAATTGAAATGTCTAGAGAGAGAACTTGCACCATATCACACCTCCCAGGAACACCCCAAAGTGCTTTACACAATGAATTACTTTGCACACAGCAAAGGCCCACGAAAAGCAATGAGATTGATGACCAGATAATCTGATATTGTTGGTGTTGGTTGAAGGAGGAATGTTGGCCAGAACACTTCTTCAGAAAGTGCAGTGGGATATTTAATGCCCACCTGAGCCACCAGAACAAACAGATAGGCCCTTGATTTAATGTATTCAACCCAGGGCCCCAGTGACCGTAGCACAGGCATACCAATGGCAAGAGAGTGGGAGCGAACCATGCTAAATATTTCGATGGGACGCACTCCCCATAATTTGAACAGACACTTGAAAAAGAGCATACTTGGCTGCGGGGCATAAAATCTGGGAAGGTAGTAGCTCTTCAAGGTTAAAGGGTAGGTTGTAGCTGTACGGATAACCGTAGCTGTCGTAAAGACAGCAGGGTTTGATTGACAGCTGGTTGATGGCTGACGTCATATCCGGGGGCAGGAGCCGACGCCATCTTGGCCATGCTTGAGGTACTGTACTAGGAGACACAGAGTCAGGACTGAATAAATGGCACTCCACTACAACTGCTTGGGAGACTCGTAATTACGTTATTAAGATAACATTACATGGTACCAGGATTTATAGAACTCACGATAAGGACATACTACAACAATGGAAGGAATAAAACCTCCGGCTAGCCTGCAACTAGAAGGAAATGTGGATGAAAATTGGCGTGTCTTCAAGCAACGCTTTCTTCTCTACCTCACAGCGATTGACCCTTCAACTAGCTCTGGAACACGTAAAGTAGCTTTGTTGCTAACAGTGGCTGGCTCGTAGGCAATCGAGCTGTTTAATACATTTACGTTTGCAGCCAAAGATGATAAAAATGATCTGGACAAGGTGATAGAACGGTTCGACGAGTACTGCATTCCAAAAAAGAATGAAACGTATGAGAGATTCGTGTTTCGCTCCCGCGTGCAAAAGCAAGGAGAATCCTTTGCTGTTTTTTTGATGGACTTGAAAATAAAAGCACAAACATGCAACTTTAGGGACCTGAAGGAATCGATGATACACAATCAAGTCGTTTTTGGAATACTCGACAAGAAGGTGAGGGAGAGAATGCTTAGAGACAATGACCTAAATTTGGATGCAGCAGTGAAAATATGTCATGCTAGTGAACTCTCAGCCATGCACACGAAAACTTTGAAAGGGAGCAGCACAACAGCGGGCGGGAGCGCCCTGGGGCTGAAAAACCTGCCGGTGGATGTGGTACACAAGAGGGACACAAGAGGGCCCACGGAGTTCAAGATGATGACACCTTACGAATGCAGACGGTGCGGTAATAAACACGTAGCCAGACAGTGTCCTGCTTATGTGAAGAACTGTGCAAAATGTAATGGCAGAAATCACTTTGCCAAGATGTGTTTTTGGGAAAAGAAAACTTAAGGTAAAAAGACAGTGCATGCTATTGAGACTGAAGAGACAGGAGCAGAGACTTTGTTTGTTGGAATGGTGCAAAATGAGTCAAAACAGGGCAAAAATGCTAATGAAGTGCACTCTGTAGGACCAAAGACTGAAGTTTGGATAGCTCCCCTGCTGGTAAATGGCACCATTGTTCCCTTTAAGCTAGATACAGGTGCTAAGGCAAACCTCATAAGTTGGAGTGATGCACGGAATCTCAAAGTGCGACCTAAAATACTGAACAAGACAGTGTCTTTGAAGACATACAATGGGCAAAGCATTGAAACAAAAGGAACGTGTAGGCTGAATGTTAAGGTAAAAAATCACATTCACCCTTTGACCTTTGTTATAGTGCCTGAAGGACATGAATCACTGTTGGGGGATAAGGCCTGTGTGGATTTGGGCTTGGTAAAACGAGTCTATACTATCAATGAACTGAACTGTGTGCAGAGTGCCCCCCAAGATAGTACAAATCTGACTCATGAGACTATAGCACACAAATATGCAGATGTATTTCAGGGTTTCGGAGCACTGCCCTTTACATACTCCATCAAACTGAGAGAGGATGCACAACCTGTGATTCACGCACCCAGGAGAGTTCCAGTGGCTCTCCGTGAAAAACTGAGGAAAGAGCTAGACCGCATGGAGGGATTAGTTGTCATAAAGAAGATTGAGGAACCGACTGACTGGGTAAATTCCATGGTCTGCGTCAATTCAAAGAAAACTGATAAATTGCGTGTCTGCATGGATCCCAAGGACCTTAACGCCAATATCAAAAGAGAGCACTACCAAATTCCAAAGAGAGAGGAAATAGTCAGCGAAATGACAGAAGCGAAAGTCTTCTCCAAGATGGACGCCTCGCATGGTTTCTGGCAGTTGAAACTTGATGAAGAAAGTGCTAAGCTGTGCACTTTTAACACCCCGTTTGGTCGATACTCCTACCAGCTTCTGCCCTTTGGTATTAGCTCTGCCCCAGAAATCTTTCACAGAGCAATGGAGCAAATCATCGAGGGCCTGGAGGGAGTGCGGTGTACGTGGATGATCTGGTAGTATGGGGCTCCACTCAGGGGGAGCACGACACCAGACTGGAGAAAACACTTCAGAGAATACTGCAGTATGGACTCAAACTAAATAAAGACAAATGTCAGTTTAGTGTCAATGAAATCACATTCCTCGGAGACAAGATCTCTACAGAGGGGATTCAGCCAGATAAGTCAAAGGTAAAGGCTATACATGACATGAAGAAACCAAAGGACAAGAAAAGGGTTCAGCGGGCCCTTGGCATGGTTAACTACCTAGGAAAATTCATTCCAAATCTAGCAGTGAAAACTGTTCATCTGAGAAAACTGCTGCACCAAGAGACAGAGTTCCAATGGGGGCATGAACATGAGAGAGAATGGAAGGGGCTGCTACACATTCTAGCAAGTGAACCCCTACTGAAGTTCTTCTGCCCTAAAAAGAGGACAAACGTGTCCACAGATGCCTCTAAGAATGGATTAGGGTCTGTCCTTCTACAGGAAGATGAAGGAGAATGGCGACCAGTGGCGTATGCGTCACGCTCCATGACGGCTACAGAGTGCCGGTACGCGCAAATCGAGGAGTGCCTTGGCTTGGCATTTGGGTGTGAAAAATGTCATACCTACATCTATGGTCTTCCCAAGGTTATCCTAGAAACGGACCATAAGCCACTGCTAGGGATCGCAAAGAAGAATTTGTGTGACATGTCACCACGGATACAACGCCTAATGATGAGACTTCAACATTACGATTTTGAGCTAACATATGTGCCAGGGACACAAATGTTCATGGCAGACACACTATCCAGGGCTGCGCCTTACGCCACACAAAACAGTGAATCAGAAGAGGATGTGGCTCTTCATGTGGATATGGTCTACGCAGCATTGCCCGCCACACAGAAACAACTATCAGTGATAGTCACAGAGACATCAAAGGACCCAGTCCTGAGTAAAGTAATGAGAAATCTTCAAGAGAACTGGAAGAAAGGGTCATGTAAACAATATTATCACATTCAGTCTGAGCTCTCTGTGGTCAATGGACTACTGCTTAAGTGTGACAGGATAGTGGTGCCCACCTCTATGCGACAAGAAATGCTCAACAGGATACATGAAGGGCACCTGGGTGCAGAAAAGTCGAAAAGGAGAGCACGTGAGGCACTCTACTGGCCAAACATGAACTCTGATATTGACCAGTTGATCGGCGAGTGTGCTACATGTCAGGAGTATCACTACAAGCAAACAAAAGAGCCCCTCATTACCACAGAGCTCCCATCACCACCTTGGGAAAAGGTCGGAACTGATATATTTCACTATGAAGGAAAAGACTATTTGTTAGTTATTGATTATTATTCCAATTATCCGGAGATGGCTCTCTTGTCCAGTGCCACATCAAGAGCTGTGATAACTCACCTGAAGTCAATCTTTGCCAGGCAGGGCATCCCTCTAACCCTGGTCTCTGATAATGGCCCTCCCTATGCCAGTCATGAGTTTCAGTCATTTGCTTCAGAGTATGAGTTTAATCATGTAACCTCCAGTCCGCTCTATCCTCAGGCTAATGGAAAAGCAGAGAAGGGGGTACAGATTGTGAAAAGACTATTAAAGAAAGCAGCACACAGCAACACTGACCCATATCTGGCCCTGATGTCGTACAGGGCGGGCCCGCTAGCAAGTGGCAAGTCTCCAGCTGAGCTCTTACTGGGTCGGAAAATCCGTACACGACTTCCCAGTTATGTCACACCTGACCACAGAGATGAGGTGTGGGCAGACAAGGCTTGGGAACTGCAACAGAAACAAAAAACACTTCATGACTGCACAGCCACTACACTAATGCCTCTACAGGAGAAGGATATAGTTTGCATTGAAGGGCCTGAGTCATGGTCTAAACGAGCCACCGTTCTACAACAGGTCGCCCCCAGGTCATACAGTGTCATGACAGAGAATGGCAATGTGTTTCGCAGAAACAGGAGGCACCTACTGAAAACCACAGAGACCTTTCAGCCTCAGGAGGACAGAGAGGATGACGAGATGAGGGAAATGCCACAAAGAGACGAGATGAGGGAAATGCCACAAAGTGACGAAGGACACAGTAGTGATAATGTGACAAGGGACCTGTGTGGTACAGACATGAACTTAAGGGATACAACTGGGGTGGTTCAGCAAACACCCGTTCAGCCACGCAGGTCACAGCGCACCAGAAAGCCTGTCGTTAAACTTGACCTGTAGACAGGGATTGATAAGACTGTAAACAGTTAATGGACTCCTGGGTGTGGGTAAGGTTTATACCTACCTGCAATTAGTTCAACAGTGCAGTTACACTGACTGTTTCTATATGATGTTAACAAGTGTTCTATGTGTTATGTTATGTTATGTTGTTACTGTGTTATGTCTTCATTGAAGGGGGAAGATGTACAGATAACCATAGCTGTCGTAAAGACAGCGGGGTTTGATTGACAGCTGGTTGACAGCTGACGTCATATCCGGGGGCGGAAGCCGACGCCATCTTGGCCATGCTTGAGGTACTGTACTAAGAGACACAGAGTCAGGACTGAATAAATGGCACTCCACTACAACTGCTTGGGAGACTCGTAATTACGTTATTAAGATAACATTACAGTAGCAGTGGAAAAAACAGCAGCAGCAGACTCGTTGTCCACAATGCCACAGCAGAAGCATACAAGCAACACTCTTCCCTTTGATGCTGAAGAGTTGGGAGTCCTGCTGCAGGAAGTGCACACAGAGGACGGTGGTCCTCATTGGGGCTAATAGCCATGGTCCAATAAAAGGAAAGATTCACGATGCACGGCGGGAAATCACTGACTGAGTCAATGCAGGTATTCAACTCCCTCAAAACTGGCTGCAAATGAGGAAGCGGTTTGCTGGTATCAGGAGAAGGTGATGGCAAGCCTGCTACCCATTTCTTGGGGCCCATCCACACACCTAAGTTGGGAGCTCCAGACTCTCTCGGAGGTAGCATTGTGTACCACTATTCCTTTTTTGCACGCACTCTTCATCGCCTCAAAGTTGACTGGCACACCTTTCTCACGGGTGGAGGTGGCTGCCAAGGCCGGCGGGCAGGAGGAGATCTTCGGGCCACAGGAAGCTATCAGCTGGCAACAAAGGGAAGCGCGCTGGCACTCAGGTAAATGACGGGGAGGGGGGTGGTTTCCGAAGGGTCTTGTGGCAAGTAAGAGGGGGAGCCAGTGGCTGGGGTGGTCTAAACTTTCCTTCTGCACTCCTGCTCCTCCAAGCCCATAAGGAAAGTAACAAAAACTTACATAGAAACATAGAAGATATGAGCAGGAGTAGGCCATTCGGCCCCTCGAGCCTGCTCCACCATTCAATGAGATCATGGCTGATCATCCAAATTCAGTACCCTGTCCCTGCCTTCTCCCCATATCCCTTGATCCCTTTAGCCTTAAGAAATATATCCAACTCCTTCTTGAATATATTTAATGAACTGGCCTCCACCGCCCTCTGTGGCAGAGAATTCCACAGGTTCACCACTCTCTGGGTGAAGAAACTCCTCCTCATTTCAGTCCGAAATGGCTTACCCCTTATCCTTAGACTATGACCCCTGGTTCTGGACTCCCCGGCCATCGGAAACATCCTTCCTGCATCTAGTCTGTCCAGGCCTGACAGAATTTTATAGGTTTCGATGAGATCCCCTCTCAATCTTCTAAACTCCAGTGAGTATAAGCCCAATCGACACAATCTCTCCTCATACGTCATTCCTGCCATCCCAGGTATCAGCCTGGTGAATCTTCGCTGCACTCCTTCCATGGCAAGAACGTCCTTCCTCAGATAAGGCGGCCAAAACGGCACACAATACTCAAGGTGCGGTCTCACCAAGGCCCTGTACAACTGCAGCAACACATCCTTGTTCCTGTACTCAAACCCTCTCGCTACGAAGGCCAACATACCATTACCTGACATCTGGTCCTGGAACTTCTTCCTGCTTTCTTCACCCGGAGGGAAACCCACAACAGCTTCCCCACTCAGGCCAGAGTTTAAATTGCAGTTGGGTTCCGATGACATCTTTGAACCTGGATCTGCATATTTAAAGAAGGACCCCGCCAGCTTCAGGCGGGTGCCCTTGCTGCCTGCTCAGAAGTGCAGGTTAAAATTGAAGACAGCAGGGTCCATGTGGGACGTCGGTGGGTTAGTCACCAGGTTGTTTTAGCTGCCCGCCAGGCGGGTAGGGTTAAGATAACCGCATATATTTTAAATGCAGCCTAAACAATAGAAAACTGCCTTTGACAAGCCGCAGGAAGTCCTTCCAGCATTCATGCGCCCAGCTTTCCTGAGCAAGGTTAATGCTGTGGATTGAGTCAAGCCCTAAGTTGTGACATTTTGGTGGGACCAGTTTGAAGTATTTTAGGCATTTAAATGAGGCCCGAACATGCCAGAAGCACAGCTTCCTTCTGTTTCTCCCTGCCTCCTTCCCATCCCTAAAATCACCTGCAGCAAAATCAGGCACGCGAGGTTTTGTGCTCAACTTTCTGACCTTTGCTCCTATCTGAAGGATGGCACCTCTGGCAATATAGTACGGCCTTGGTATGTATTTGTCTAAACCTTGTAAAAGAAAGACTTGCATTTATATAGTGCCTTTCACAACCACCGGACGTCTCAAAGTGCTTTACAGTCAATGAAGTACTTTTTGAAGTGTAGTCACTGTTGTAATGTGGGAAACGCGGCAGCCAATTTGTGCACAGCAAGCTCCCACAAACAGCAATGTGATAATGACCAGATAATCTGTTTTTGTTATGTTGATTGAGGGATAAATATTGGCCAGGACACCGGGGAGAACTCCCCTGCTCTTCTTCGAAATAGTGCCGTGGGGTCTTTTATGCCCATCTGAGGGAGCAGGCGGGGCTTCGGTTTAACGTCTCATCCAAAAGACGGCACCTCCAACAGTGCAGCACTCCCTCAGCACTGCACTGGGCTGTCAACCTAGATTTTTGTGCTTAAGTCTCTGGAGTGGGACTTGAACCCACAACCCTCATGAGTCAGAGGCGAGGGTGCCACCAACTGAACCACAGCTGACACTGCTGTACTTAAGTTCTGGAGCGGATCTTGAATCAACATGATTCTGATTCAAAGGTGAGAATACAAGCAAGAGAGCCAAGCTGACGCAGTCAAAAACAGGAACATTAGGTCAGGGAAAATCATCTACCTTTATTTAGTGTACATATGCAGGAGAACAGTGGACTGAGGAACAGGACTTAGCCAAGGACAGCTAATTGAACACAGGGGCCCTGCTGTGTGGAAAGAAAACAAAACCGCTCCAAATCAAAGCTTCGCAATATTAATACATTTTAAACAGTTTAAATAATTTAATATCCATTCCCAAAGCAAATTGAACTAATAACGTGAACAGATGTACATTCTCTCGAGATGTCTGGACAGTATTTTTTTCTTTTCTTTTTAATGACGAGAGATTTAAGTGAAATTTTATTGCAGGAGGCAATTCCAATCATGGATTGTAGAAAACAAAGAAAAAGTTCTTCTGTCTTGCCCAGATTTAATGCAAGGCAGATGGTGGCTCTTATTCAGTGTAGCCCTCATTTGGGACTGACCCATTACTGTAGATTTGCGGGTCTGGATGGAGCACAGATTGTGGGAGGAGGGGGGTGCGGTGGTGTCAGGAGCAGAAAAGGTGCTGACAAGATAATTGCATTTATTTTGTGCCTCAGCCCACACCACCAATATTCTACTTTAGAGAACAATCTACGATAAAGATGCACCATTTAAATAAACCGAGTGGCAGTTCTTTTTCATTAGCACAAAATATGAAGTCATTTTTCCCCCTTGTGTTATTATTCCTCTTCTATTCTGAGGGTGCAAAGTCATGTTGGAGTGTGGTGGCACAGCTTCCAGCATCTTTCTGGTACCTTTCCCAAGTGGTCACTTCACGTGAGTTCAGACACCAAGGCCTAGATTTTCCATCACGTTACGATGCCCGCTGCCTCCCCACCCCCTCCTGTGATAGATTGAGCAGATCTGGTCTGGAAATTCTTCAGGAGATGCCCCCACTTCCTCCATCGCCTCCGGGATATACGGACAGGAATGTTGTAAACACCACGCATATAACAGAAATATGTCCCTGATGTGAACCCCGCCATTTGCGGCATTCCAAGTCATGGTCCAAAGACTTGATCTGAAAATCTAGGCTGGCACTTCAGTGCAGTACTGAGGGAGTGTTTGAACTGAAATATATTCAGAAAAAGATAAAAAGCAAAGCTTGGCCTGCGCTGAGTTAGCTACTCACAGCTGGGATGGTAGTAGGTTGCCACAATTGACCTCATTGCCCTCTGGGTTAAGGAGTGGAATATCAGCTAGGATGCTGGCCTCCTAAACAATACCTAATGACCCCTGCTGGAAGTTTGTGTGTTTTTATGGACGTTCGGTGGCAATAGGATCATGCTTGGCTTTGAAGTTCATGTGGCAGAATGGTTTGCCTTCACTCACTGTTGGAGCTCATATATGAATAATGCCCACTCTGACAAGGTACCGGAGGCTGATTAATGCCTGTTGATTATCCGAGCACGGTATCAAAGACATTAGGAGAGTAAGGGATGGAGGGGGTGGGGGCTGAGGAGAACCCACCCCAACAGAATGTTCAAAGTTTGTTACAGATTTCTTTTTGAAGCACTTGCATTATAAAAGTATCTCTGATAGTGGGCCTCCCTCTTTACAAAATGCCTGGTGACTCAGGTTTAGATTCTACCCGAGCAAACATGAACCCAGCTGGCATGTGACCTTGTTGACAAGACTCCGCTATCCAGTTGATTTATTATCTGCCACAAAGTGTGGGATGCTTAAAGAACTTATTCAGTACCGCAGGTAAATAGGAATTTGCTGCTTTCCTTAGCAAATTAAATCTATCAGCTCCTTCAGTACAGATTGTCTTTTCTTCCAAGCAACAAGAAAACCATTTTGAAATGTTTTCCTTTGCCTTCCTACACGGATGTCTAAAAGAGAGTGAGGGGTGATGCAACGTGAGAGTAGCTCGTAGCTTTCATTTGAGGGTATTTTTGTTGGCTATCCCACATCTGCAGCTGCCTCCCTTATGCCTCTCTGCTATTTGGTTAATACTTTCAAATCTTTATTTCTGGTTTTCCATATTTAAAACGAATTTTCTGCTGTTCCCTTAAATCTACTTATGTTGCCTTTTGCCGAGGGGGACGGTTTTGTTCAAAAAAAAATAACTGAAGTCATTTGATCCTTTTGTTCACACCCAGAGAGGGCAACATCTGTACTTATGCTGTGTCAGTAAATGTTTGCTGAAGCAAGGCCGTGGTGTGTCCACATTTTTTTCAAATTTCAAGTTTGCCAATTGTGCGGTCTGTTGTCAGGTCTCGTTTAAGATTTTGAAGAAAGGTTGTACTAGCATTTAAAGAGGGAGCCTTGGCATTGGTGCCTCTTTTCAATTTATACAGTGACATCGCTCTACGGCACATTAGCATGCGAATATGTTAACTCATTAGTATGACATTCCTCTGTCTTGCTATATTAACTGAGGCATTGAAAACATAGATTCATTCCTTCAGTAAAATAGCAAGCAAAGTGATTTCAGTATTAACACATTAATATTAATACACATAGTGCGGGTAATTTTGACGTTGTACGATAATGTAAAACGGGTAATAGCGAATCGGCAGCCCGTTTTACGTGTCTCCCGACTTTAGTTCCACTGACTTCAATGGCAGCAATAGAATTGCAGAGTTTTCAATCCCACAGCACGGGGGCAGAACCTGGTTATCTCATCTTGCAGTAGGAGCTTGAACAGAGAATGGGCTTGGAGCCCATAGGGCTTAGTAGGCACATAACTCACAATAGGTATGACTTCAGGCAACAGGTGTGCCACAACAGATCAGGTACACTCCACAGAGTCACCTACTGGGGCATGGTGGAGGAGCAATGCATGAGGAATCAAAGAAGTTACACCACAGAAGGCGGCCATTCAACCCATCGCACCTCTGCCAGTGTTAGATCTTCAATTAGAGCAGCCTAATTCTATTCCCCTGCCCTTTACCCATGTATTTTTATATTCTTCCTTTTCAAAGACATATCCAATTTCCTCTTGGATTAGGAGGCTCGGGCTCAGCAGAAAGGTTGAGCCTGAGGTGTGTCACCTAGGTCTCAAAGACCTCCAGGGAAAGTCACTCAAGTGCCAGGTACAAGTGGCAGTCAAGGTCATCACTGCCCCCAACCTTTATGTGAGAAGTCACACAACACCAGGTTATAGTCCAACAGCTTTATTTGAAATCACAAGCTTTCGGAGCGCTGCCCCTTTGTCAGGTGAAGTGAAGAGATGCATATAGGCACAGCATATATAGTCAGAGAACACTGCCAGATGATTACAGGTAATCTTTCTAACTGCCCTTTATCCCACCTCGGCAGAGAGATAATCACAGCAATCAAAGGTGTGGATGGTGTCCAAAGAGGTCAGTCAGGAAAACATTACAGCAAAGAACAATGAGGTGGGGTCACCAGGGGTCAAATGTTGCAGATGCTGGGGTCTGTATGAAAAACAAAAAACAAAGAACAATAAAAAAAAAAAAATTTTTGCTGGAAATTCAGGTAAGCATTCTCCAAGGCGGCCTTCGAGACACACGACAACGCAAAATCATCGAGCAGAAACTGATAGCCAAGTTCCGCACTCATGAGGACGGCCTCAGCCGGGATCTTGGGTTCATGTCACGCTACATGTAACCCCACCTGACGTAGAGTCATCCAGACTCAAGTCATCATTGGCTTGTTCTCTCGACACAGATGCGGCCAGACCTGCTGTGATTTCCAACAAAAAAAATCTTTTTTTTTATTGTGGGTCTTCACTAGCTCAAAATCATCTTTAAATGCCAGTTTTTCAACTACTAAGAACGAAAGCCCACACTCGAAGAATTAATCTGGTCACATCAGAGGAATAAGTCGGACTAACTAATAATAGGCGAGTGGTTCATTTTGTTATCCAGCTGTAATTTGCAATATCGGCCCAGCTGTGTACCCACCCGTAGGGACATCGAAAATGCCGGTTTCAGGCATGCACCGTGCATGTGCTGAAAACCAGCATTTCCGATCTGTCAAGAATGGTCTTGACAGATCCTCCGCCTGCCCTGGAGTAGGACCTCTGCGGGTGGAGAGTTCCGCTTTTTGGAGACCCTCCGCCCGCAGAAAACACTTACAATTCTTACGCCTGGTAAAAGCAGGTGTAAGGCCTGCTTTTACCAGGATAAGAGTTGAAAAAAAGTTTTTTAAAAATTTCATTGATTTATCATTTAAAAATACTTTTTTTAAAAAGGTAAGTTTATTTTTAGCCCCATAAAAAACTAATTCTTTTTTCAAAAAATTAAATTTTTGTTTAAAATACTTAAGTTATTGTAATTTCAAGTCATTTTTAAAATGTGATTTAAAAAAAATTAATTTACTTAAAGTTTTGCTATGTTTTTTCATTGATCTCCATTCATATATTTGACAGGTCTTCCTGTCAAATGTATGAAGGGAGATTCCCTTCTGCGATTGGCTTCCCATGGCCCACGTGACCCCAGGGACGCTGCGAACTACATGTGCCCCTGGGATACGTGGGCCCTGCGCATTTCAAGTTTGGTGAGGCCCAGGAGCGGAAGCGTGTGCGTCCCGGGAGCCCTCGGGTAAGGGCGCAGATTTTTCCAGATCACAGGTCTCCCTCTGCCCACGAGAGGCCTGCGATCGGAAAATACGGGCCATAATGTTTTACATTATATTCCTTCGGATGGTGTAACTCATAAACTAACTTGCAGAAAGTGGACAATGGCATTTTAACAGTTGGGCAGTAACTGTGTAATTACCATCTATTTACCACCCAAATAGCTTTCATGGCCGCATAGAGGTCAATTCCGCCCGAGGTTTTTAGCCATAATTCTTTCTAAGTGTTTGGATTTCAAAAGAGTAGCAATGGTGAGACTCCCTCAAGCCCCATTATCAATCATTCTAAATTTCTCTTCATTTCACTGGAATTTATGAATGTAAACCTTTTGCTGCTGTGCCAGACAACTGGGCTCTGCTACTGTGGCAGTAATTACACCTGTTTTCAACCTTAATAGCTCTTTGGAACTTCAAGAAGGCTGCTAACTCCAGCAGCAGCTGCCACCATGGTGAGCAGCATTGGAGCATATTCAAGACAGCAATGAAGCCTCTCTCACCTTCGCCATGCGTTGTGTTTTTTAACCTTTTCCCCATTCCTCTCCCGTTGGAAGCTGTTGACTCTTGTTGGATCCATAGGTTCTGACAGCCCTTTGGAAGCTTGTCAGATTGACTATTCTACATGCGTGAGCCTAGACAGCGAGGGCACATTTTCCTGTTCCTCTGCCCGGGCACATTGGATCATCCGGGCACAGCAAATATTGGAAAATCGAGTGGAGAGGAACACGTGTCTGTAAAGGAGTCTGGCTGATTTTCCGTCCACTTAAATGAATGGACAGAAAATCAGGTGGTCTCCCTCATGGGTATCTGCTCCTCCCCACCTGATTTACTTGTATTGTAGGAATTCACGAATTCCAACGAATAACGGAGATCGACACAAGAGAACAACTAAACAGATCTTTACTCAACGGAGATGCCAAAAGGACTGCCTGGGCAGCTCCGTGGTTTGCGACGTGACGTCATCGTGTTTGCCCGCGTTTTCCCGCGCTCTTAAAGGGGCCATGCCCCGTACATGCAAACTCTATATACAAAACACAGTAATGCCTAACACAATGGTACAGGTTTAGGCTGGTGTTAGATCATCGTTAAAGAGAATTATATACAGTTATCCAGAGTCATTCAGTGGTTCTGCCACATGCACCCCCCCAGAATTCGCTTTAACGGACAAAGTCAAACGGTGAGGGGGTCTGACGAGCCTGTCAGAATTACTCCTGTACTCTCGAGGCGGAGGCTGCTGGTCGGCTGGTGGTCTGGCGGGCAGTCGCACTCGGTCTGCCGTAACGACGATGGGTGGCCGACCCCGTCTCGGCGGTTGTGCTGTCTCGACGAGGCGGTCGAGGTCTAACTGTGCTGGCTTTAAGCGGTCGACCGAAATGTGGTCCGGTTTACCACCGACATCTACCGTGAAGGTTTTGTCCCCTGCTTCCAACACGCGGAAGGGACCGGTATATGGGGCCTTGAGCGGATCCCTATGTGCGTCATGGCGAATAAAAATGTATTCAGCCTTGTGAAGCTCCGTGGGAACGTGTGACCTCTGTAGCCCGTGGTGCGAAGTGGGCACCGGTGCGAAACATCTGGCCGCCTCTTGGTGACTAGCAAGCTGGGCAGACGTGGACCATGGCTCTATCGATGTTGGTAGGAAGTCCCCTGGGACTCGCAGTGGCTGACCATACACAAGCTCTGC
The DNA here is from genome assembly GCF_052327205.1 of Somniosus microcephalus. Lineage (NCBI taxonomy): Eukaryota > Metazoa > Chordata > Chondrichthyes > Squaliformes > Somniosidae > Somniosus > Somniosus microcephalus. The sequence goes on along the minus strand of NC_141000.1, from coordinate 103,473,654 downwards.
TGATGAAGAGTGACGGTCTTCTTTGGGGGCCGTGCAAAGGCCCAACAGGACCCACGGTAGCTTGTCTGCCCATCCAGCGTCCTGGAGGCTGGCCCTCAGGGCGGCTTTCATTGACCAGTGGAAGCGTTCGCAGAGGCCATTCGCCTGTGGGTGGTAGGCTGTGGTGCGGTGTAATTTCAAATCAAAATCAAATCAAATCAACTTTTATTGTCATTGTTAGTGCACAAGTGCAGTACAACGAAATATAGGCTTGCGGCTCCCGAGAGTGTACATTTGGATTAAGACATTTAAACATTCAACATACATTTGGCTTGTAGTATATTAACATAAACATAACCATAATAAAGTGCACTGGCAGATGTGCAGGCTTTAGAGTTTATTTGTGGAGTTCAGTAGGATGACAGCCCTGGGAAAGAAGCTGTTCCTAAATCTGGTCGTACGGGTGCGAATGCATCTGTAGCGTCTCCCAGATGGCAGGAGGGTGAACAGACTGTGGCTGGGGTGGGTAGGGTCTTTGATGATGGACCGTGACCTCCGTAGACAGCGTTTCTGGTATATCTGCTCTATGGTCGGTGGCCGGGTGCTGGTAATGCGTTGGGCAGTTTTGACTACCCGCTGCAGGGCTTTCCGGTCATAGTAGCTACAGCTGCCATACCATACTGTGATACAGTTTGTCAGGATGCTCTCTATAGTGCAGCGGTAAAAGTTAGAGAGGATCAGGGGTGACAGGTTACATCCCTTCACCGAGTCCTTGGGCCACTGCATTCCAGAGTTCGGAGGAAAACTGCGGTCCCGTCTGACGAAATATCTGCGGGCACTCCGAAACGGGCGATCCAGGAGGAAATGAACACCCTGGCCATGTCCACCAAAGTAGTAGATGACAGGGGGGCCGCCTCCGGCCATCAGGTGGTGCGGTCAATCATGGTCAGGATGTGTGAAAAACCATGGGAGGGTGGGAGTGGTCCTACCAGGTCCATGTTGACATGGTCAAAACATCGCTCCGGAACTGTGAAGGTGGCCAACGGAGCTTTGATGTGGCGCTGTACCTTGGCCTTTTGGCAGACCACGCAGGTGTTGGCCCAGTCGCGGACATCTTTATGCATGCCATGCCATACAAATTTCGCTGACATCAGTTTCTGAGAGGCCTTCATTTCTGGGTGTGACAACCCATGTATGGCGTCGAACACTTTGCGCCGCCAGACGACCGGCACAACAGGGCGAGGATCCTGTACGGAGACATCACACAACAGCGTGGTACCTGCCGAATGGAACTTGACGTCGGCCAACTGGAGGCCAGTGATGGCCGTTCTGTAAGCTTGGACTTCCGGGTCTGAGGCTTGGTCCGCTGCCATGAGGGCGTAGTCGATGCCCAAATGAACCGTATTGACAATCGCGCGGGAGAGGCAGTCTGCCACCAGGTTGTCCTTACCGGCCACGTGCTGTATATCCGTGGTGAATTCGGATATGTAGGTCAGTTGACGCTGCTGTCGGGCTGACCACGGTTCGATGGTCTTGGCCATTGCAAAGGTTAGCGGCTTATGGTCCACAAAGACGGTGAAAGGACGTCCTTCCAGTTGGAACCGAAAATGGTGGATGGCCAGAAAAAGGGCGAGCAACTCCCGGTCGAACGTGCTGTATGCGCTCTCGTTCTGCCGTAGTTGACGGCTGAAGAATGCCAACGGCTGCCACGTCCCGTTCACCCACTGCTGTTGCATGGCACCGACTGCGTAGTCCGACGCGTCGGTGGTGAGGGCGATGGTGGCTCCTGGCAGCGGGTGCACCAGCATAGTCGCGTTGGCTAAGGCGCTTTTGGTGTCGGCGAACGCTCGGGCCATGTCATCCGTCCAGTCTACCGGGTTCTTGCCAGTCTTGCCCTTGAGGGCCTCGTACAGGGGCTGCATGAGTAGTGCCGCCTTAGGCACAAACGGTGGTAAAAGTTTACCATGCCTAGGAATTCCTGCAGGACCTTTACGTTCTGCGGGTGTGGAAAGGATGTCACCGCCTCTACTTTCGAAGGTAAAGGAACCGCTCCCTCTGAGGTGATGCAATGCCCCAGGAAGTCAATTTGGTGCAGGCCAAACTGACACTTGGCCGGGTTGATAATCAGGCCATGTTGGCCGAGGCGTCGAAAAAGGGTGCGTAGGTGACAGGTATGTTCTTCCTTAATAGGACTGGCAATTAGAATATCATCCAGGTAGACGAAGAGGAACTTGAGGTCCCGCAGCACGGAGTCCATCAGGCGTTGGAAAGCCTGGGCGGCGTTCTTTAACCCAAACGGCATTCGTAAAAACTCGAAGAGGCCGAATGGGGTGATGACTGCGGTCTTCTGGACGTCTTGTGGATGAACTGGGACCTGGTGGTAGCCCCAGACGAGGTCGACTTTTGAGAACACTGTGTTCCCTGCCAAATGGGCAGAGAAATCCTGGATGTGGGGGATCGGGTACCGATCAGGAGTGGTGGCGTCGTTGAGGCGTCGATAGTCGCCGCATGGCCGCCATCCGCCACCAGGCTTCGGGACGATATGGAGGGGTGAAGACCAGGGACTATTCGACCGGCGAATAATCCCTAACCGTTCCATGGTTGCAAACTCCGCCTTTGCGACCGCCAGCTTGCCAGGTTCCAGGCGCCGGGCCCGCGCGTAGACCGGGGGGGGCCGTTGGTGGTGATGTGGTGTTCCACACCATGTTTCGTGGCTGTGGAGGAGAACATGGGTCTTGTCAGGTCGGGGAATTCGCCGAGCAGGCGAGCGAACTCATCAGGAGTCGGGAACGCACAGGAGACGGTGCGTGACGTAATGTTACTGCGGTAACATGGAAGAGAATTAAAAGTTGCTGCGTTGATCAGCCGCCGGTTCCTAACGTCGACCAGGAGGCTGTTGGCGCACAGGAAATCCGCGCCGAGGAGGGGCTGGGAAACTCTGGCCGTAACAAATTCCAGTGAAAACGTTGCCCCCCGAGGCACACCTCCACTCGCCGTCTGCCGAAGGTCTGAATTGTTCCACCATTGGCTGCTTCAAGGGTGGGGTCGTGATTCCCTGTCTGTACATCAAGGGCGGACGTGGGTAAAATGCTGCACTGTGCCCCGGTGTCGCACAGAAAACGACGACTGGAGAGAGTATCAGTGATGAACAGCAATTTTCCCGTGTTGCCGATCGCCATCGTGGCCGCGGGGTGCCCGTTAGACCTGTTCCTCGGTGGTCGCAGTGTCAGTTGTTTGTTTTTTTGGGGAAAACTGCAGGGAGGGCAGCAACGCTTCGCCTTCGCGCCAAACTGCGCGTGGTAGAAACACAGCCCAGCAGGCTGACGAGCTGGGGCGACGTCTGCGGGGGATGGGTGCCTCGTGGTGGCGCAGTACTGCCGAGTTACAGTGAAAATGTTGTCAGCCTCCGCAGCGAGTGTTGCGCAGTCTTCAATTTCAGATCTGGCCAGGGCAGCTTGTACCTGTTCAGGCAGTTGGCTGAGGAAAATCTCGCGGAATAGGAAACATTCCCATTCTGAGCCCAGGAGTGTGAGCATTTGGCTCATCAACTCTGAAGGCTTGGAGTCCCCGAGCCCGGGCATAGCGAGTAATCGACGGGCGCGCTCCGATTTTGTGAGCCCGAAAAGCTGCAGTAACCGCGCTTTGAGGGTTTCATACTTGCGCTCCATTGGGGGGTTTTCGAGGAGGCTGACAATCCGAGAGGCGGTAGAGCTGTCAAGTGCGGAGACCACATAAAGGTACTTGGTCTGATCCGCATCGATGTTCCTCAGGGCGAACTGGGCCTCGACCTGAATAAACCACGAGGGCGCTTGCTGCTCCCAGAACTGCGGTAGTTTTAGCGAAACAACGTTTGCTTCCATGTTGTGCTCTTCTTATGTGAAAACGTTCACAAAAACGGGGCCACCAATGTAGGAATTAACGAATTCCAACGAATAATGGAGATTGACACAAGAGAACAACTAAACAGGTCTTTACTCAACGGAGATGCCAAAAGGATTGCCTGGGCAGTCCCGTGGTTTGCGACGTGACATCATCGCGTTTGCCCGCGTTTTCCCGCGCTCTTAAAGGGGCCATGCCCCGTACATGCAAACTCTATATACAAAACACAGTAATGCCTAACACAATGGTACAGGTTTAGACTGGTGTTAGAACATCGTTAAAGAGAATTATATACAGTTAGCCAGAGTCATTCAGTGGTTCTGCCACAGTATTCACTATGCCCAGGTGATCCAAGCCGCCTGGACATGGGACCAGGAAAATTTGCCCCCTATCAGTAGGCCAGCCAATCAAGATAGGGGGCATAAACAAACCCAATTCTGCCCTCACCTGTTACCACATTCACAGTGGCTGAAATATCTGAGGAGTTCAACTGGTCTTACACCAGAGTTTTGATGCAACTTTACAGGGCGCTGGTAAGACTGCACCTGGAGTACTGCGTACAGTTTTGGTCTCCATATTTAAGGAAGGATATACTTGCACTGGAGGCAGTGCAGAGAAGGTTCACTAGGTTGATTCCTGGGATGAAGGGGTTGACGTATGATGAAAGGTTGAGTAGGTTGGACGAATACTCATTGGAGTTCAGAAGAATGAGAGGTGATCTTATTAAAACATTTAGGCCTAGAAATTCAGTTGTTAGCGCCAGCCACTAGCGCCTTAGGAGGAGGAGAAGTGGGGTGCTAAGCGACTAGCGCCCGGGCACGGCGCGATTTGCTCCTCTCGCGAACTTCACTCAAGATTTAACAGCGGCGCAAAACCGCAGCGCCCGCTCAGCTGCGCACGCAGATCCTGATGTCATTTCATGGTGCAATGCCCTTGGTGTGCCCCGAACCGGAACTTCAGTGGCGCCGCCCTTCTGTGCGCCTGGCGCCCCCAGCGACTGGTAGAGGGGAATGGTTCCCAGTCGCTGCGGGGCGCGGGGGGCGCTATTTAAAGGGGACTCCTCCTGCATTATAATTGGCAGTCATTTTGTGGCAATCCTTCTGTGTGAGAGACGGATATTTGGAGAGAGACAAAGGGAGAGAGCTTTCTGCTTTGACTCAGCACTCGCACAGGTACATCTGGCTTCAGGCCAGAGCTTGGATTTAACTTTCAGTGCCATAGCCTTGAGTCGCCACATATAATGGGGGCTGCAATGGGTGGAAACGTTGGCTTACTGCATTGCATTCAAAGGGCTCAGAGACGCCGTGAGAGAGTGCCAGTCACGGCCAGACGGAGAAGGACCAACAGACGTCGGCACAGGAGGCCTTACCCACCCAGGGTATACCGCCAGCAGTTCTCATATCTGAACATGTCTAAGGAGCAGTGTGTTCAGAGGCTGCGATTCAGAAGGGAGGTGGTCACTGAGATCTGCCACCTGCTTCGCAGAGATCTGCAGCCACAGCTGAGGAGCAGGACGTCTCTGTCGGTGGCAGTGAAGGTGACGGTGGCTCTCAACTTCTATGCCACCGGCTCCTTCCAATCCGCTACTGGGGCATTGCCAACATCTCCCAGTTCGCGGTACATTGCTGCATCCGCCAGGTGACCAATGCCCTTTTCAGAAGGAGATGTCAGTACATCTCCTTCTCCATGACCCTGGACAAGCAGCAAGAGCGTGCAATGGGATTTGGAGGAATAGCGGGCTTCCCCATGGTCCAGGGCGTCATTGACTGCACGCATGTGGCTTTGCGGGCACCTCTAGAGAATGCCGAGGATTACCGCAACCGGAAGGGCTACCATTCGCTGAACGTCCAGTTGGTGTGTGACCACAGGCAGCTCATACTCGCTGTCAATGCCCGCTTTCCAGGTAGCAGCCACGATGCCTTCATCCTGCGCCAGACTTCTGTGGCAGACATTTTCGAAGCCCAGGCTTAAGAAAGTCCATACTTAAGAAAGGACATACTTGCTCTCGAGTCAGTACAAAGAAGGTTCACTCGGTTAATCCCGGGGATGAGGGGATGGACATATGAGGAGAGGTTGAGTAGATTGGGACTCTACTCATTGGAGTTCAGAAGAATGAGAGGCAATCTTATTGAAACATATAAGATTGTGAAGGGGTTGGATCGGGTGGATGCGGGGAAGGTGTTCCCGATGATGGGTGAAACTAGAACTAGGGGGCATAGTCTTAGAATAAGGGGCTGCTCTTTCAAAACTGAGATGAGGAGGAACTACTTCACTCAGAGGGTGGTAGGTCCATGGAATATGCTGCCCCAAAAAGCTGTAGAAGCTACATCATTACATAAATTTAAAACAGAAATAGACAGTTTCCTAGAAGTAAAGGGAATTAAGGGTTATGGAGAGCGGGCAGGAATTTGGACATGAGTCTAGGTTCGGATCGGTCATGGCCGTGTGGGTAGCGGAGCGGGCCCAGGGGCCGTGTAGCCTGATCCTGCTCCTATTTCGTGTGTCTAATTCTGTTAGATTCAGGAGATGGTTCTGTGATAGTGGATTGGCGGTTAGGATCAGATCAGCCATGATCTTATTGAATGGCGGAGCAGGCTCGAGGGGCCGATTGGCCTACTCCTGCTCCTATTTCTTATGTTCTTATGTTCTTATGTAGGCTCACCCACGAGGATGGCTTCTCGGGGACAAAGGCTATCCTTTGTGCACCTGGCTGATGACCCCGCTCCGTGCGCCCAACACCCCTGCTGAAGAGCGATACAATGACAGCCATCAAGCTACCAGGAACATCATTGAGCACACAATCGGCGTGCTCAAGCAACGGTTCTGCTGTCTGGACCATTCCGGAGGAGCCCTAGAGTACTCGCCTGAGCGAGTCTCCCATGTCATTGTAGTGTGCTGCATGCTGCACAACCTGGCTATCTTCAGGACTCAGCCACTGCCAGCAGACATTGGAGGACCACCAGAGGAGGAGGAGGAGGAGGAGCACCAAGACGGGAGGGAGGCACAAAGTGCAAGGGCCATCCGTCGGCGGCTTATTGCAACTCGGTTCTAGGCCCCCTCTCAGGGAATGGCTTGTGCCAATGAAAGAACATGAATGGAGCCGCTCCGCAAGCCCTCAGCTGGCCAAGGCAACAAATAGTTCAAAGTGCAAATTGGACAATGTGATTTAAGAAATTTTTTTACTGTGCAAACTCTGTGCCCTTCCCGCATGAAAAACTAATTCAGATAAACCCCCCAAAAAACAGTCAGAGACATAACTGGCTCTCACAACCTTCAGAAAATGAAAAAAACAGTTAAACAAAAATGACCATGATCCTCGGCCTTCATATAAAAAACAAACACAACAGTCTCGGCCTTCATATATAAACACAACATTTGGCCACACCTTGTACTTTTTCCCCTGTGAGGGTGATCCGCCTCGCTTCCACAAATGGCCCCTTCCCGCCCTGCAGCTCCTCCTCAATGGGACCCCAGTGGCTGCAGCAAGGCTGGGGGAAGGCTGCTGAGGGTCAGATGGTGAGACGGCAGATGCTCTTGGGGGACGGCCTGGACCAGCTCTGGGCCTGGAGGACCCGGCTGCTGACTGCTCCAACTCTGCTTGGGCGGCAGCAGTCTGTCCTATGGGTGGTGGCAGCTGCAGTGGAGGAGTGACAGTGTTGGCTGCAGGAATGCTGCCAACCTGACAGAGCACAGGCACTCCCTGGTCGGCTGATACACTGGCACTCGCACGGGCCAGCACTGCAGCATGCGCAGCAATCTGCTGAAGCACAGACTGCTGGGCTGCTGCGGCGCGGTGAGGGCCCCGGCGATGCCTGGCCAATCCAGCAAGGGTGGCAGAAGTTAGTTCCCGTGAGGCCCTGATCTGTGCCTGCATCAGACCAGCCAGTGAATGCACAGCATGACTGAGCACTTGGCTGGAAGCCACCTGTGATGCAACGAAGTCCTGCTGACTCCTAGCCTGTGCTGCCGTGAAGTCCTGCAGACTCCTGGCCTGTGCTGCACCGAATTCTTGCAGACTCTTGGTCTGTGCTGCACTGAATTCCTGAGCACTCCTTGCCAGTGACTCTATGGAGTCAGGCATCCTTGCCACTGCAGCCATGAGCTCAGTGTACCTGTGCTCAGCCTGGGCGCCCATTTCACCAAGGAGCTGCACCTCCTCTACGCTGACCGTAGCAGGACTGGAGGCCGCACTCACCCTCTGGGGAGAAGGCCGCCGAGCTTCCCCACCCCTCCCGCGTTGCTGCAGCCCGCTGGGCCCCGGAGCTTCACTCTCCTCAGACCCTTCCCCCCTGCTCCCCTCCAGGGAAGACGTGTCCCCATCATGGCCACGGGCTGCCTCGGCTGAGGGTGGCACTGATGGGCCGGCTTCCTCTTCCTCCTCCTCGAATTCAGAATCACTGACAGTGGCAGCTTGAGGGCCCGCCTCCTCACATGGCAAATCAGCATCTGAAAGCAGGGAGGCACAAGAGTAGCTTTAGAGTGAGGACAGGGCGGCAGCGAGGGAGGCATGAGTGCTGCTATGCACTGCATTGGTTCGATAGTGGCAAAGGATGCTGGTGTGAGGCACAAGTGGAAAGAGAGAGGTCAAAAAGGTGATGACCTTACCATTGGTGCCCAGAACAGGGTCGGCATCTCCACTGGTGACGGGGCCAATCAGCCAGCCTGCCATAATGCGCTCCACACGCTGCTCCAGGTCGCTGAGCTCTTTGAGGTCAGGACGGCCTCCCCCGGTCCGTCGCTGCTGCCTGCGATTGTGGGCCAGCTTGCCCTGCAAGAGAAAGGACGACCTCCAAGTACAGTGTCAAGCCCTCATCTTGCCTGCATTGCCTCCCATGGTGGAATAGCCCTGACGGTGTCAAGCCCTGATCTTGCCTGCACTGCCTCCCATGGTGGAATAGCCCTGACAGTGTGAAGCCCTCATCTTGCCTGCACTGCCTCCCATGGTAGAATAGCCCTGACGGTGTCAAGCCCTGATCTTGCCTGCACTGCCTCCCTTGGTGGAATAGCCCTGACAGTGTCAAGCCCTCATCTTGCCTGCACTGCCTCCCATGGTAGAATAGCCCTGACAGTGTGTAAAGTGCTGAATGTTCAAGTGGTTTTCATGAGAGTCCCATAGCTCTTGGATGAGGGCTGGGCATTGGGGCTTTCAGATCCCTTTGGCCAGAAACTGAGGTGCACATGCAGGGATGAACAGGATAGTGGAAAGGGTACTCACCCTGACAACCCGAGTGAGGTCGTTGAACTTTTTCCTGCATTGAAGTGGAGTCCTGACAACCATGCTATTGGTGGTCACCCTTGTTTGCCACCTCCCTCCAGGCTTTGCGGTATTCGCTGGGAAGCGGCCTCCTCCCACTGTCAGGGAAGAGGACAGGTCGCCTGCGCTCTACTGCGTCAACCAGTCGTCTCAGGGCACCCTCGCTGAAGTGCACCGCTCGCTCCCTAGCCTTCTGCATGGTCCTGGGCGTAGAAATGATGATCCAGCAATGGTCAGGCCTTGCTTCAGGGCTGCAGTGTGCAGGGCGTGGCAGCCAAACAAGTCCACCCTTCCCCTTTAAGAGCTGACCGGCGCCAGCGTGTCTGCCTTCAATCAGCAACTCGCCGCACCTGAGCTGCGCCCGCACTCGGTATTAGCGCCTTGGCTCGCCGGCTTAGCGCCTTATGATAGTCGTGCATCGCCTGCTTTAGCACAGCAGCAACCTCTTGGGGCGATGCAACTCAATTTCGGCGAAGGTGGCGCTAAGTTGCGCCAGGCGCTAAATTTAGCGAACGCCCGGCTGTAGCGCCCCAAACGTGGCGATACTGAATTTCTAGGCCTTAAGACCTAGAAATTCAGTATAGCCACTTTTGGGGCGGTAAAGTCGGGCGGCCGCTAAAGTTTGCGCCCGGCGCAAAGTCGCGCCCCCTTCGCCAATATTCAGTCGCATCGCCCCAAGAGGTTGCTGCTGCGCTAAAACAGGCGATGCACGACTATCTTTAGGCGCTAAGCCGGCGGTGCTGAGCGATAGCCCCGAGGCCGGGCGCAGCGCAGGTGCGGCGAGTTCTTGATTGACGGCAGACACTCTGGCACCGGTCATCTCTTAAAGGGGGAGGGTGGATTTGTTTGCCTGCCACGCCCTGCACACTGCAGCCCTCAACCTAGGCCTGACCACTTCAGCTTCACCTGTACAATGGCCAGGACTATGGAGAAGGCCAGGGAGAGAGCGCAGCGCTTCAGCGAGGGTGCCCTGAGACTGCTGGTTGGCGGAGTGGAACGCAGGCGCCATGCTTTGTTCCCAGAAGGTGGCAAGAGGCCGCTGCCCAACGCCTACCGGAAAGCCTGGAGGGAGGTGTCCAACAGGGTGTCTTCCAACAGCGTGGTTGCCAGGACTCCTGTGCAATGCCGGAAGAAGTTCAACAACCTCACTCGGGTTGTCAGGGTGAGTACCCTTTCCAGTGTCCTCCTCATCCTTGCATGTGCACCTCACATTATGGGCAAAGGGACCTGAAAGCCCTAATGGCCAGCCCTCATCCAGCAGCTATGGGACTGGCATGGAAATCAATTGCACATTCAGCACTTTACACACTGTCCAAGCTATTTGACCATGGGAGGCAGTGCAGACAAGATCAGGGCTACACACTGTCCAAGCTATTCGACCATGGGAGGCAGTGCAGACAAGATCAGGGCTACACACCGTACTTAGAGGCCGTCCTTTCTCTTGCAGGCCAAGGTTGCGCACAACCGGCGCAACCGAACTGAGGCCGGGGGAGGCCGTCCTGACCTCAAAGAGCTCTCCGACCTCGACCAGCGTGTGGAGCGCATTATGGTAGGCCGGCTGATTGGCCCCGTCGCCAGTGGAGATGCCGACCCTGTTCTGGGCACCAATGGTAAGGGCATCACCTTTTGGACCTCTCTCGTTCCACTTGCGCATCAGATCAGCATCCTTTGCCACTGTCCGACCAATGCGGTGAATGGCACCACTCATGCCTCCCTCGCTGCCGCCCTGTCCTCACTCTAAAGCTACTCTTGTGCCTTCCTGCTTTCAGATGGTGAATCGCCAGGTGAGGAGGCAGGCCCTCAAGCTGCCACTGTCAGCCCTTCGGAAGATGAGGAGGAGGAAGAGGAAGCCGGCCCATCAGTGCCACCCTCAGCCGCGCCAGCCCATGGCGATGTAGGGGACACGTCTTCCCTGGAGGGGTGCCGGGGGGAAGGGTCGGAGGAGAGTGAAGCTCCGGGGCCCAGCGGCCTGCAGCAACGCGGGAGGGGTGGGGAAGCTCGGCGGACTTCTCCCCAGAGGGTGAGTGCGGCCTCCAGTCCTGCGATGGTCAGCGCAGAGGAGGTGCGCCTCCTAGAGGAAATGGCCGTCCAGGCTGAGCGCAGGCACACTGAGCTCATGGCTGCAGTGGCAAGGATGCCTGAATCCATAGAGTCACTGGCAAGGAGTGTGCAGGAATTCAGGGCAGCACAGGCCAGGAGTCTGCAACAATTCAGTGCAGCACAGGCCAGGAGTCTGCAGGACATCGCGGCAGCACAGGCCAGGAGTCTGCAGGACTTCGCGGCAGCAGAGTCGGCTTCTAGCCAAGTGCTCAGTCGTGCCGTCCATTCACTGGCTGGTGTCATGCGGACACAGACCAGGGCCACACGGGCACTAACTGCTGCCACCCTCGCTGGATCAGCCAGGCATCGCCAGGGCACTCGCCGCGCAGCAGCAGCCCAGCAGTCTGTCCTTCAGCTGTTTGCTGCGCATGCTGCAGTGCTGGCCCGTGCGAGTGCCAATGTGTCAGGCGACCAGCGAGCACCTGCGAGCTGCCAGGTTGCCACCATTCCTGCAGCCGACACTGCCACTCCGCCATTGCAGCTGCCACGAGCTGCTGGACAGACTGCTGCCGCCCAGCCAGAGTTGGAGCAGTCAGCAGCCGGACACTCCAAGGCCAGAGCTGGTGCAGGCCGACCCCCAACGGCATCTGCCGTCTCGCCATCTGCCCCTCAGCAGCCTTCCCTCAGCCTTGCTGCAGCCACTGGGCTCCCATTGAGGAGCAGCAGGGCGGGCAGGGGCCAGGCAAGGATGCGCAAGGCATCGCCCTCGCAGGGCAAAAAGTAGAGGTATGCACAAATGCCTGGTGCTTGTTGTAAGGCCGACACTGGTGCAGTTGTTTTTGTGTAAGGCCGAGACTGGTGTCTTTCTTTCTTTTTGTAAGGCCGAGACTGGTAGTTTTGTGTTTTTGGAGGGGCTTCTCCACATGAGCATGTAATGTGGGAAAGGCAGAGGTTTTCAATAAATTATTGTTGTTAAATTGCAGTGTGCATGGTTTTTTGGTTAAGTCCTGGTTGCCCTGCTCGGCTGAGGGCTTGTGGAGCGGCTACATTCATCTGCTGACACTGGCACAAGCCAGTCCCTGAGAGGGGGCCTAGAACTGGCGTTCAATAAGCCGGCGACGGGCGGCCCTTGCACTTTCTGCCTCCCTCCTGTGCTGGTCCCCCTCCTCCTCCTCAGGTGGTCCTCCAATCTGTGGTGGCAGTGGCTGAGTCCTGCGGATAGCCAGGTTGTGCAGCATGCAGCAAACGACCACGAAATGGTAGACTCACTCCGGCGAATACTGTAGGGCTCCACCGGAACGATCCAGACAGCGGAACCGTTGCTTCAGGACGCCAATTGTTTGTTCGATGATGTTCCTGGTCACTTGATGGCTCTCGTTGTATCCCTCTTCAGCAGGGGTGCTGGGCGCACGGAGCGGGGTCATCAGCCAGGTACACAAAGGATAGCCTTTGTCCCCGATAAGCCATCCTCGTGGGTGAGGCAGTGCCTGGAACATGTCTGCCACAGAAGTCTGTCGCAGGATGAAGGCATCGTGGCTGCTGCCTGGAAAGCGGGCATTGACAGCTAGGATGAGCTGCCTGTGGTCACACACCAGCTGGACGTTCAGCGAATGGTAGCCCTTCCGGTTGCGGTAATCTGCGGCATTCTCCAGAGGTGCCCGCAAAGCCACATGCATGCAGTCAATGGCGCCCTGCACCATGGGGAAGCCCGCGAATGCTGCAAAGCCCATTGCACGCTGTTGCTGCTTGGCAAGGGCCATGGAGAAGGAGATGAACTGATGTCTCCTTTTGAAAAGGGCATTGGTGACCTGGCGGATGCAGCAATGCACGGCGAACTGGGAGATGTTGGCAATGTCCCCAGTAGCGGATTGGAAGGAGCCGGTGGCATAGAAGTTGAGAGCCACCGTCACCTTCACTGCCACCGACAGAGACGTCCTGCTCCTCAGCTGTGGCTGCAGATCACCGCCAAGCAGCTGGCAGATCTCTGTGACCACGTCCCTTCTGAATCGCAGCCTCCAAACACACTGCTCCTCAGACATGTTGAGATAGGAGAACTGCTGGCGGTATTCCCTGGGTGGGTAAGGCCTCCTTTGCCGACGTCTGTTGCCCCCTCTCCGTCCAGCCGGGGCTGCCACTCTCTCACGGCGTCTGTGAGCCCTTTGGATGTAATTGAGAAAGCCAGCGTTGACACCCATTGCAGCCCCCATAATATGCTGGCAAACAATGAGATGTCAATGAAGGCAAAGACTAGTGGAAAGCTGTGGCCTGAAGCCAGAAGTACCTGTCCGAGTGTTGGGCCAAAGCAGAAAGCTATCTACCTTGGTCTCTCTCCAAAGATCCGTTTCGCAAGAGGGAGTGCTGCGAAATGGCAGCCTTTTATATTGTAGGAGGAGTGCCCTTTAATTTGCACCCCCCGCGCCCCGCATCGGCTGAGCACCGTTCCACTCTACAGTCGCTAGGGGTGCCAGGCGCACAATGGGGCGTTGCCACTGAAGTTCCGGTTGGGGGCGCACAAAGGGCGTTGCACGAGGAAATGACGTCATGATCTGCGTGCGCAGCTGAGCGCGCGCAAAGACTTTGCGCCGCCGCTAAATCTCTAGTGAAGTTGGGGCGAGGTGCAGTTCGCGCTGCGCCCGGGCACTACCCGCCTAGCGCCCGACATCTACTCCTCCTAAGGCGCTAATGGCTGGCGCAACCAACTGAATTTCTAGGCCTAAGATTCTGAGTGGAATTGACAGGGTGGATGCTGAGAGTATGTTTCCCCTCGTGGGGGTATCTAGAACTAGGGGGCATAGTTTCAGAATAAGGGGTCGCCCATTTAAGACGGAGATGAGGAGGAATTTCTTCGCTCAGAGGTCATGAATCTTTGGAATTCTCTACCCCAGAGCGCTGTGGAGGCGGAGTCATTGAATATATTCAAGGCGGAGATTGACAGACATTTGAACTACAGGGGAGTTGAGGGGAATGGGGAGAGAGCGGGAAAGTGGTGTTGAGGCCAAGATTGGATCAGCCATGATCTTATTGAATGGCGGAGCAGGCTCGAGGGGCCGATTGGCCGACTCCTGCTCCTGTTTCTTATGTTCTTATGTTCTTATGATGGGAGACCAGTGGAACCCCTGCCCGATTTCAGGCCCATGGGCCTCCTTGCAGGGTTTGATGGGTACAATGACATCAGTTTGACTACAAGTATTTAGAGACACTTTCCATAACACCATTACATGCTGTATGAATGTTGCACTTAAGGAGCTGCTAAAATACGACCCTGGGGCAAGTATGTCAGTCTGTAGGATGGAGTTTGCACTCCGGCAGTGAGCAGCTGCATGTAAAGTTGTTTAAAACCACAGGCAAATCTAGTTTTTATTTCTTTATCTGTTGTTACTGAATTATTAGGAAACTTAACAACATAGAATAAGTAGCATAATCCCTGGCTGAATTTTCTTCGACCTGGTCCAGAGATACAAATCATAGCGCTTCCCGATGCCCCAGCTGAAATCATCTGTCTCAACATACAGCAGAAATTGGTGCAGGACTATCGAGTCTGTATGGCTCAGCACCACTTCACACAGCACCTTTGCCTACTGAGCTATTGTAGAAGCCTATTATACAGTGTAACTGGAGAAAATCAGAAGGCTGGTAATGTTAGATTGTTTCTTTGAAGCAAATCTTGTCCAGCAGCACTGAATCAATAACCTAGCGCATTTGTAGCAAGTGAATTTCGTGCCAGGCATGAGTAATGGTGGTTTTTATAACCTGGGGGTAGATCTTGACTGTGTGTGATGGTGTAAAACGGGTGATGGTGAGACGGCAGCCCGTTTTACATCGCTCCACATTTTTATTTCCAATGGAGTCATTGGTAATAAAAAATTGGGAGAGATATGAAAAAGGCTGGCTGTAGTGTCCGAGTATAAATAATACACGGACTGCAGGAGAACAATAATAACAGGTATTTACTGAACAGAGGGTACTCTTTTATTTGGACCCAAAAAAAAAACCAATTCGACTGTAAATAAACAAAAGTTCAACTAAAGCTTAACAAATCAAATTAAAATTTGGTTTTCCGTGTTGATGATGCACTCCAGTCCCCGCGGCGCCCACCGGTCGCGGAAATACTCAAGCGCACCGGCGGACACCGCGTGCTCCATCTCCAGGGCCACCCGGGCGCGAACATGGCCGCGGAAGAGATGCAGGCAATCCGGCTGGACGACCCCCTCGACCGCCCGCTGCCTGGACCAATTGATGGCTCTTTTAGCCAGGCCCAGGAGCAGGCCCACAAGGAGGTCCTCCAACCTGTCCGCTCCCCTCCGCACCGGGTGACCGTAGATCAAGAGCGTGGGACTGAAGTGCAACCAAAAATCGAGGAGCAGCCCCTTCAAGTAGTGAAAGAGGGGCTGCAACCTCTCACAATCCATATAAACGTGAAACACGGACTCCTCCAGGCCGCAAAAAATGCAGGCGGCCTGGGAGTCCGTGAACCTACTTAAAACCTTATTGCACGGGACCGCTCCATGCAACACCCTCCAGGCCAAGTCCCCGATGGAACAAGGGAGGACTCCCGCATAGAGAGCCCTCCATTGGGGACCTCCGCTACCGCCGGTCGGCAAAACGCCACGCCAAGGCGTGTCCGGACGGTAGACGAAGATGGCAAAGTGGAGAGTGTGCAGGAGCAGCCCGTACAGGAAACCCCTCCGCGCGGAATGAAAAGGCACGGAGGGTATTTCCTCGAGACGGCTCAAGTTGTGAGGCGCCGGTTCCCGAGGGGAGTTTCGGGGCCGGGCGCCGATGAGGAATTCCGTCCGAACGGGGGTAAGCTTGGACGGGATCGCCCCACGTGCTTGAGCCGCCTCGATACACCTAGTGGAGTCGGGGCCCAGTGCCGCTTTTACCGATTCGATGGTTTCGACCGCGAGCTGGACGTTGGCCCAGGACAGGCGCCGCGCCAGCTCCTCCGGCGCCATCCAGCCCGCTCCTCCGCCATCGAGCAGGTCCCCGACTCTAGTCACCTTGCCAGCCACAGCCCTACCCTCCGCCAGCCGCCCGAACCCGTGTTCGTGGAGGTGCGGATTCCTGAGCAGCGGCTCCCGAAGGAGAGCCGCCGCTCCTGACGGGGGAGAGCTCCGCCTGGAAGCGACGTAGTTCCAAACCCATAGTAGTTCCTGGTAGAAGACAGGCAGCTCCCGCAGGCCGGCACGCCTGCTGCCCACTTTCGCAAACAGGAGCTGCGTGTCGTAATTGAGGCCATGCAGCTGGCGGAAGAAAAACGTCGCCAGCGCACACCATCTCGGAGGATTCTCGACGTACAGGTATCTCTGCAGCGTCTGAAGACGGAAAGTCGCAGCCTGGGTGCGAAGGCACACCAGCGCCTGACCGCCCTCCCTAAGCGGGAGACACAGAACCGCGGCAGAGACCCAGTGCTTCCTTTTG
This sequence comes from Somniosus microcephalus, assembly GCF_052327205.1. Lineage (NCBI taxonomy): Eukaryota > Metazoa > Chordata > Chondrichthyes > Squaliformes > Somniosidae > Somniosus > Somniosus microcephalus. Next base: position 103,457,081 of record NC_141000.1, on the reverse strand, counting down.
TCCCAGAAGAAGTCGATGAGCTTCTTCTGAATCTTGGCGACAAACGCAGGGGGAGGGATCAAAGTGACCAACCGGTACCACAACATGGCGGCCACCAGCTGGTTTATGACCAGCGCTCGACCCCTGTAGGACAACACTCGGAGCAGTCCTGTCCAGCGTCCTAGGCGAGCGGTGACTTTGGTCTCCAGCTCTTGCCAGTTCGCCGGCCAAGCGTCCTCGGCAGGGCTAAGGTAGACTCCCAAATAGAGGAGGTGCGTGGTGCTCCAGGCGAAAGGCCTGAACTCCTCCGGCAGGGAGTCCACCCGCCACTGACCCACCAGGAGTCCGGAACATTTCTCCCAGTTGATCTTGGCGGAGGATGCGTCCGAGTAAATCTGCTGGCATTCCCGCATCCTCCGCAAGTCAGCGGGATCCGTGACCGTGAGGAGCACGTCATCGGCGTAAGCCGAGAGGACCACCTCCACGCCCGGCCCTTGCAGAGCCAGTCCCGTCAACCTCTTCCGCAAGAGGCGCAGGAAAGGCTCCACGCAAATGGCATATAACTGACCGGACATGGGGCATCCCTGACGCACCCCCCTCCCGAAGCGAAGGGGCGCCGTCAAGGACCCGTTAACTTTAATCAGACACTCCGCGGCGGCGTACAGAAGTCGGATCCGGGCGACGAAATGCGTCCCGAACCCGAATGCGCGCAGAGTCCCGAAGAGATACTCGTGATCCACCCTGTCGAACGCCTTCTCCTGATCCAGGGAAAGGAAGGCGACCGACAGACCAGCCCTCTGGGAGTGGTGGACCAGGTCCCGGACCAGATGGATGTTATCGTGGATGCTCCGGCCCGGGACCGTGTAGGACTGGTCGGGGTGGATCATGTGGGCCAGCACGGTGCCAAGGCGAGCAGACATGGCCCTGGCAAAGATTTTATAATCCGTGCTGAGGAGGGAGACCGGGCGCCAGTTCTTAAGGAGGCGGAGATCGCCCTTCTTAGGCAGCAGGACAATGACCGCCCTGCGCCAAGAGAGGGGCATCTCCCCGGTCGCCAGACTTTCCCCCAGGACCCGCGCGTAGTCGCCCCCCAAGACGTCCCAGAACGCCCTGTGGAACTCCACGGTCAGCCCGTCCAGCCCCGGGGACTTTCCCCTAGAGAGCTGGCGGAGGGCGCCGGTCAGCTCCGCCAGACTTAGCGGAGCGTCCAATTTTTCGGCGCCCTCCGGGCCAACCTTAGTCAGGTCCTCCCACAAAACTCTGCGCGCATCCTCGCTGGACGGATCCGGAGAGAACAGAGCCCCGTAATAGGCGCGGGTCTCCGCGCTGATTCCCTCCGGATCCGAGACCAGAGATCCGTCGTCGGCCAGCAGCCCCAAGAGCTGCTTACGGACCCCCCGTCTTTTTTCCAGCGAGTAGAAGAAGGGGGAGCCGCGGTCCAGGTCCCGCAGGAGCTGGATCCGCGACCTCACGTACGCGCCTCGGGACCCGACGAGCTGCAGGTCCTTCAGCGCGCCCTTCTTCTCTTCGTACACCTTCCGCAGGGCCGGGTCCTCGACGACCTGACCGAGACGGGACTCCAGGTCGAGCACCTCCTTCTCCAACCGCCCGACCCGGGCCTCCCGCCTCTTGGTCGACCCCTTCGCGTACTCCTGACAGAAGAGACGGATGTGAGCCTTGCCCACATCCCACCATAGCCTCAAGGAGGGGAAGCCCCCCTGCTTCCTTCTCCAGTCGGCCCAGAATCGACGAAACGAATCCCGGAACCGTGCGTCCTCCAGCAGCAGGTTGTTAAAATGCCAGTACACGGACCCCCCCCGCGCGCGCAGCGGAGCGAGCTCCGCCCACACCAGGTGGTGGTCCGTGCACGGCACCGGCCGCATGGAAGCTGCCGGAACGCAGGAGACGAACGCCCGGGAAATGTAGAGGCGGTCGATTCTGGACCTTCCTCCCCCAGACCTCACGCTAGTGAAGGCGCTGGAGTCGGGGTGGAGATTTCGCCAGACGTCCACCAAGTCGAAGGACCCAACCAGGTCCCTCAACTTCTCCATCGCCGCCGGGCTTCGCGGGGGACCCGAACGGTCCCTCGCCTCGAGGGTGCAGTTAAAATCCCCCCCGAGGATGACGCACTCGCCCACGTCGATGGATCCCAACAGAGCGGACACTTCTTCGAAGAAGCGCACTTGCTGCGCACTGGTCTGAGGGGCGTACACGTTCACTAGATGGAGCGGCACGCCCCCCAGGCGAACAGTGACATGGAGCAAGCGGCCCGGCACGTGCTCCTTGACCCCCAAGATCTCCGGCTGAAAATGCGGGGCCAGCAAGATAGCCACCCCGCTGGAATTGTTGGAGAGGTGACTCATGCTGACCCCTCCTTGCCACTCCAGGAGCCACGTGGCTTCGTCTCCCGGAACGGTGTGGGTTTCTTGCAGGAAGCACACCGCATACTTCCCGTCCCGAAGGACCGAGAAGTTATTGAATCTGCGGCGCGCCTCCCTGCTGCCGTTGATGTTGAGGCTGGCTATGGTTATCTTCATGTCAGAAGCATAGTGCAACCTCTACCTACACCTAACGGGGCGAGGAAGCGCAGCTGCTGGTCCGCCGCCACTTCCTCAGCAGCCCAGTGAGAAACGTTGTGAGCCGACGCAGCTCGAGCGGGTTCACACCCTCGTCCGCGCCCAAGATCTTAACGGCGGCGCGGACGGAATCGATGAGCAGCGCCAGCTCCGACCACCTGTCGAGGGCCAGCCGGACCTTATTGCGCTGACCCAGGCACGTGGCCATAAAATCCCGGAGTTCCCTTACGGAAATGAGGGGAGACTCGGCAAGGGGCACGAGGTCATCCATCGCCACGTCGGCGCTGGAGTCCGAATCGTCCTCCGTGCCCATCACCGAGTCCCCATCCTCCTCCAGGGGGTCGTCACCAGCGGCCGACCCGTCCGCCGCGCAGTGCGAAGCGAACGACTCGGCCGCGCCAGCCAGCCCCGCCTCCGCCCGGATCCCACCCCCAGGATCGGCGGCAGAGGATTTCTCCCTGGGCTCCTCTAGGGGTGCCGGGCCAGAAGACGGCGGCGGTTCAGAGCTCCCCTCCGCCCCAGACGCCGGAACGACCGGAGAAACCGGGGAGAGAACAATTTCCAGCTCCTCCAGTACGTCCGGCACCAGAGACGCAGCCAGGGGGCCATCCTCCTCCCCGCCACCAACCTCCGACCCAGCGGACGGGGGGTTTTGAATTAAAAGCTCTACCAGGACGAGCATCCCCTGGGAGACGTCCGGGTCGCATTGGGCGAGCTCATTATCCTCGAGCTCGCCCGACCCAGCCCCCAGGCTGCCCGACCCGGCGAGGGGTAACGACACCGATAAAAGATCAACTTCAATTACTGCCGCGGGTTGTTCCGCAACCCCCCCCACGGGCAGGGTCTCATCCCCATCCCCGGGAGGCACGTGCTGGACAGACACATCTGCCTCAGCCTCCCGAGGGACAGGCGACCCCTGCCGATCGCTGGTGATGACGACAGCGCTGGGGGGGCGGGGGGGCGCAGTACCCGCGGCGGGCGACGACTCCCCCTGCTCGGAGGGACCTTCCTCCTCCCGGTCCTCCTCCTCATCCAGGGGGTCGCGCCTTCTTTTTAGCACGGAGGGAGCGAGGGAGACCTCCATGTCTGCAAAGGCCTCCTCCTCGACTCCCTCCGGCGGAGCAGGTTTGTCGGGTTCCTCGGGCCCGAGCCCGGCCGCAGGTATTGGCATTACCGCTGCGGCGGTTGCGGCCACAGGCTCGGGCACGGGGCCCCTCCCGCTCACATCTGCCCTGATCAACTCCGCGAGGAGCGCGGGTGTAAGGGGCTCAAGGGGCAAGGGCTCACCATCCACGGGGGGACCTGCCCTAAGGTGCTTCTTTTTTCCCCGCGCCTTCTTTCCGGCCGGACACGCTCCCTCCCCCCCGCCGGAGGCCTTGGTGGCATCGGCCCCCGACGTCAACCGCGCATCAGACGTACTTGACGCGCGGGCAGATCCGGGGGGAAGGGCGGCGGCGGCGGCGCCAGCCTCGGCCGGATGAGATGATCCGGCGGCCTTGGAGGCAGGGCAGTTCCTCCTGATGTGCCCCACCTCCCTGCAGGCATGGCACCTCACACCGTCCGACGTCCAAAAGGCGCGGTAGGCGGTCCCCTCGTGGAGGACGACGAACGCCCCTTCAGTGTCCTCCTCCCGCGCCAGCTGGATAAACAGCTGGCGCCGGAAGGAGAAGACGTGGCGAAGGCTGGCCTCCCGGAAGCCGAGCGGGATGGGCGTGATCCCCGACCTCACCTCCCCAAGTTGTCGCAAATGGGGAAGGAGGAGCTCACCAGGAACATAGGGCGGGACGTTGGAAATAATGATCCTCTGCGCGGTGGCCTCGAGAGGATCCACCGGCAGGAAGGTCCCGCCCACGGTGAGCCCCTTGGCGACAGCCAGGGACACCGCCCGCTCCGACCCCAGGAAGAACACAGCCTTCCCATACATTTTCGAGGCCGCGACGATGGCTGAGGGGCCGACAACCCCAGCCATGGCCTTGACGCAGGCCTCGATGGTCATAGTGGGGTGAGTGTAGCTCTTCACCCCAAGCTTTTTTGTTATTAATCGAAAAGGTGACGGGGCAGCAGGAACAGCGGGAGCAGCTGTGGCCGTGGCTACCACTCTCGCATAGGTCCCGGCTGGCCCCGCCACCGGCGAAGATGCAGTCGCCATTCTGGGGTGCTTTTTTTAAGGGCTACACTCACCCCAAGTCACAGGCCTGAAGGTGTTAATGGCCTCGGTGTATATATATATTTTTTTCCTCTATTGAGCAGAGGGAGCTGATTAAAATTAGGACACACCTCTCTCCTTATTGATTTAAATTGGGAGAGGAGCCCTCGCCCCTCTACTCAATTGGCAATTAATAAAATAGATGAAACTAAGGTGCCTTAGAAAGACAGGCAGAGAGAGACAAAGAGAGAGAGAGAGGTGGGGGGGTGGGAAGGAGGGAGGCCGCAAAGGGCAGTGTTGCCACTCAGGATGGTGGGTGGGTGTAGGCAGGGTTGCACTCTCCGATGGAAAAAGTCTTTGGTGATGGTGGTCTTCTGGCAGGGGGAGAAGACGTCTTCACCTGGAAAAGCTGGAGAAGCCCAGGCTTAGTCCTGCAACAGGTCTTAACGATGTAATTAAATTAAATTAAAGACTTCACCTTGGGCAGCTCCAAGCTCTCCCAGGGCAGGCAATAGAAGGGATGCTAATTAGTGGTGTGTGTGGCCTAGCTTTTAACAAGAGCACACACACACACACACTACACCCCTTGATGATCCGGCCTTGCTTCTTCTTTTCTCCCCCCACCTAAAATACAAAGTCTTGGGAGAGTGCCCCAAATAACACCCACCTGTAGATGTTCCGGATGAAGTTTTCTTCCCTCCTTTCAAGCAGTTGGTTTCTCTCCCCTCTCTCCCTCTCCTGAAGTGGAGGCCAAATTGGGGAGGCAGTGATAGAAAGGCCTCTCCCCTGGTTGATGTTGATGTAGGCCTCCTTTCTCCTTCTCCTCCTCTGTCCTCTCTCTCCAGGCACCTCAGTTGATGTAATGATGGTGGAGTTGGTGGTGGTGGTCCAACGTTCTCCTCCTCTTCCTGGTCAGGGGACCACCACTTTAATCCACTCTCCAAAGTCTGGCTGCTCCCTCTGCTCGTGCTTGCAGCTGAACAGAGGGTAACTTAAGACTGAAGTACAGAAGCCTGCTATGGCTTTATATACAGGGGTGGTCACTGCCGGTACTGCAGTATAGAATCAGTTCTTCTCTTAAAGGTACATACACAACAATTCCTCCCCTTTTAGACAAGCAGTACATAACACTCATTTAACAACTAAATAATAACTAATTACAATTACAATTTTCTCTGTACTATATACATCAACTGAAATAATCATTTATAAGTTCAGTTTTTGAGGCTTCCTGATCCTGACTGGATAGCGCCTTTCTCGAGTATCCTGTTCTTGCGGCGGAGTTGATTCTGCCTCATTGTCATTGGTTGGTTCGTCAGCTTCCAATACCACTGCTTCTGAGGTGTGATGTGTAATGTTTCACCCCATTATTCCTCAGAAACCTCCGGAAATCCTCGGACACAAACTGTGGCCCATTGTCGGAGCAAATCTGTTCTGGCAAGCCATTCCTGGCGAAGATGGTCCGTAGGACTGCAATAGTTTTCTCCGTGGTGGTGGAGGATATTTTGATGACCTCTGGCCATTTCGAATGGGCGTCCACAGCGATTAGGAACATTGAGTCCATAAATGGACCAGCAAAATCAATGTGTACCCGTTGCCATGAAGATGAGGGCCACTCCCATGGATGTAGCGGGGCCTGTGGTGGAGCGTTTTGGACCTTCTGGCATCCTGTGCATCTCTTGGTCATATCCTCAATTTCTTTATCGATTCCCGGCCACCACACAAACGCCCTGGCTAGGCTCTTCATTTTTACCCCTCCCAGATGACCCTCGTGAAGCTCATTGAGCACTCTATCTCTCAACTTGGGTGGAATTACCACTCGGGATCCACACATCAAGGTCCCCCGGCACACTGACAGCTGTTCTCTCCTTGGCGAGAATGCTGGCAACAGTGAGTCGCCATGTGCTGGCCATCCCTTCACCGTCAAATCATAGACCCGAGAGAGTGTTGGGTCATTTTGGGTTTCCTTCTCTATACTTGAGTTTGTAACAGGTAGACATTCGACTATAGTCGCATGGAATATCTCAACAGGGTCCACTGCAGGTGCTTCCTCTACCGTAGGCAACGGTAGGCGCGACAGCCCATCAGCGTTTCCATGCTGTTTCGTACCCTTGTACTCTATGTCGTACTGATGTGCCCCTAGAAAAAGTGACCATCTTTGCAGCCGTTGCGCCGTCATCACCGGAACGCCCTTCTTTGGGTTAAAAATGGAGACCAGGGGCTGATGATCAGTCAGTAGGGTGAATTTCTGCCCGTGCAGATAGTGATTGAACTTCTTCACCCCCCACACCAGGCTGAGGGCCTCCCTGTCAATTTGGGCGTAGTTACGCTCGGCTGAGGTTAACGAGCGCGACGCAAAGGCTATTGGCCTCTCTGAACCGTCAAGGAATTTGTGTGACAGCACCGCTCCGATGCCGTAGGGAGACGTATCACATGCTAACCGAATCGGTAGTGTTGGATTGTAGTGGGCCAATACTTCTTTTGAAGTGATTAGGCATTTACATTTCTGAAAGGCACGCTTACACTCATCACTCCATTTCCATGTTACTCCAGTTTGCAGTAGGGCGTTCAGTGGGTGCAGAATTGTAGATAAATTCGGCAAGAACTTATGGTAGTAGTTCACCAACCCGAGGAACGACCTCAGTTGCGACACATTTTCCGGTGCTGGAGCCTTGACTACAGCCTCAATCTTGCCCGGCGACTTATGCAACCCTTCCTCATCAATCATGTGGCCACAATACGAGATTTGTCTCCTGAAGAACTCGCATTTGGGGCGGTTGGCTCGTAGCCCATATTCCTGTAATCCCGTGAGCACCTGCTCCAGGTTGGCAAGGTGTTCACTGTCATTTTTCGCCCGTAACCAGGATGTCGTCCAAATAACACTGGGTCCCCGGGATTCCTTGCAGGACTTGTTCCATCACCCTCTGCCAAATAGCTGGGGCTGATGCTACCCCGAATACCAGTCGATTGTACTGGTAAAGGCCTTTGTGAGTGTTTATCCGGAGGTATTTCCTAGATGCTTCTTCCACCTCCATTTGTAGATACGCTTGGGCCAGATCAATCTTTGTAAAGCGTTTCCCTCCAGATAGTGAGGCGAAAATATCTTCTATCCGTGGAAGTGGATATTGTACTGTGTGCAGGACTGGGTTCACAGTTACCTTGAAGTCCCCACAGATGCGAACCTTCTTCGGTTCCCCAGGCGTGCTGCTCAATGATTTCTTCATTACAGGAACGATGGGTGTGGCCCACTTGCTCCAGTCCACCTTGGACAGCACACCCGAATGCTCCAGACTCTCCAGCTCTGCTTCAACGGCTGGGCGGATTGCGTAAGGTCTGGCCTTAAAAAATTTTGGGTTTGCGTTATCTTCGATTTTTATCGTTGCCGTTACTCCTTTTAGAGTCCCAAGTCCTTGTTGGAACACCTCTTTCGCGTCAGTTAGAATTTTTGACAGTTGTCCAGGTGTGACGTCATCATCCTTTTTATCAGTCACAGTTAGCGCCTGAATGGAATGCCAATCCAATTGTATTTTTTGGATCCATTCGCGTCCCAATAATGGTGGTCCTCCATCTGGTAGTATATATAGGTACAGTTTCTGTGTTTCCTTGCTGTTGTATTCAACTGGCACCCTTATTTTTCCTCTGAGGTAGACTTTTTGCCCCGTGTATGTCTTCAATACAATGGACGTGTCCTTCAAGTGTATGTGTGAGAATAGCCACTCATAGTCTCGTCGATTCATGACAGTTAGGGCTGATCCTGTGTCCAATTCCATCTTTTCTGGGGACCCTGCTATCATGAGGGTGACCCAAATGGTTCGGTGATCTTCCTTTGCGATTACGTTGTGTAACTTTATACAACTTAGTCTCCTGCTCCCGGAGTCCTTATCACGCTCCTGATCTTCCGAACTACTGTCTGTCAATTTCTTTACTTTCTTGTACTTTTCCTTAGTAGTTCTTGTAGTGTTGGTTTTCTTTCCCGACCTGCAGACTCTTGCTATGTGTCCCATTTTCCCACATTGCCTGCATACTTTGTCCTTAAACCAGCAGTCCTTCTGATCATGGGTTGTTCTGCCGCAGCGATAGCACTTTTCTGCTCCATACTCCATTTCGTTAGCGCTGTATTCTTATGGTTTCTGTTGTATTTCCGCAGCTCCCCGTGCTGCTGCTTCGTAGGATACTGCCACGCTGAAAGCCTGTTCTAGCGTCAGGTCCTTTTCCGAAAGTAGTCGTTTCTGGGTTCCTTCACTCTGGAGCCCGCAGACAAACTTATCCCGTAAGGTGTCTGCCAGTCCTGCTCCGAACTGGCAGTGCTTCGATAACTTGCGTAGTTCCGTAAGATAGTCAGCATTGCTCTCATCTTTGTGCTGGTTTCTTTTATGGAACTTGAATCTTTCTGCTATCAGCAGCGGTGTAGGGTTTAGGTGTTCCTGTAAGATATTAACAATCTCTTCAAAACTTTTCTCCATTGGTTTAGCTGGGGTAATTAAATTCCGCAATAGGCCGTACGTTCTCGCGCCCATCAAATTTAATAATACCGACACCTTCTTTCCATTGGCCACCTCATTTGCCTCGCAGTACACTTCAATTCTTTCCACATACGTGGTCCAGTCTTCTACCTCGTTGTCGAAAGCAGTGATACTGCCACTTTTCAGCATCTTGGGTGATTTAAAATGGCGCCTCCCGCGCTTTTTCTTCTTCACCAATGGATTAAAATGGCGGCTCCCGAGCTTTTCCTTCTTCCCCAATGGAATAAAATGGCGCCTCCCGCGCTTTTCCTTCTTCCCCTTGCTGCCACGCTGTTCCTAGCGTTCTGCAGGGTAATGGCGGCGACCCACGGCTTCGGCGCGTCTCACTTTTCCTTCCCCTTGTTTTATTTTCGCTACGCTGCCCGGTTCTTGAGCACTGACCGCGCCCTGTGCGCTCCACCCTCTCTCTCTCTCTCTCTTTTCCTCCCGACAATGCTGCACGGCCCCTTTGCAGAGCCGCTCGATCGAGCTCGAGCCCGCCGCAGTCCGGAAGGGTCAGCGCACTACCTGCTACCAGCACGATTTGCTGGAACACCTTGACTGGGGAGCCAAGCCCAGCTCTCCACAGCCTCTCCTGCAACTCTCCGAACTCCGATGGATCCTTGGGCGGTTGCCCGCGGTTGACGCCTGTTGCTCTGACTTCAACCTCCACGAAGCTTCTTCTCAGGGAAAGATCCCCGTGAGGTGATGCAGTACTGCAGGTGAGTTCGAACCTGTTCGTCGCCAATGTAGTGTCCGAGTATAAATAATACACGGACTGCAGGAGAATAATACCAGGTATTTACTGAACAGAGGGTAACTTAAGACTGAAGTACAGAAGCCTGCTATGGCTTTATATACAGGGGTGGTCACTGCCGGTACTGCAGTATAGAGTCAGTTCTTCTCTTAAAGGTACATACACAACACTGGCGACTCGCTATCGCCCATTCTACACCATCGCACACAGTCAAGATCGATCAACGCCAACAGCTTGCATTGATATAGCGCCTTTAACACAGTAAAACGACCCAAGGCACTTAACAGGAGTGATTATCAAACAAAATTTGCCACTGAGCCACATAAGGAGATATTAGGACAGGTGACGAAAAGCTTGGTCAAAGAAGTAGGTTTTAAGGAGTGTCTTAAAGGATGAGAGCTAGAGAGGCAGAGAGGTTTAGGGAGGGAATTCCAGAGCTTAGGGCCTCAGCAGCTGAAGGCACGGCCACCAATGGTGGAGCAATTAAAATTGGGGATGTGCAAGAGGCCAGAATTGGAGGAGCGCAGAGACCTCGGGAGGGTTGAAGGTCTGGAGGAGGTTACAGAGATAGGGAGGGGCGAGGCCACAGAGGGATTTGAAAATGAAGATGAGAATTTTTAAATCGAGGCGTTGCCGAACCACGAGCCAATATAGGTCAGCGAGCACAAGGGTGTTGGGTGAATGGGACTTGGTGCGAGTTAGGATAATGGCAGCAGAGTTTTGGATGAGCTAAAGTTTACAGAGGGTGCAAGGAGGGAGGCCGGACAGAAGAGCATTGGTATAATCAAGTCTAGAGGTAACAAAAGCATGGTGATATCAGTAAACTGGCAACAGGAGACTTTTGATGATGATGGATGGCTTTGGTTTGAGACAATGAGGTGCCATCATCATTTTAAAAGCCTCACATGCATATGTTAAAGACACTATTTGTTCTTTCGTTCTGATGAAAGGTCATTGACCTGAAACGTTAACTCTGTTTCTCCCCACAGATGCTGCCTGACCTGCTGAGTATTTCCAGCATTTTCTGTTTTTATTTTAGCTTCCAACATCTGCAGTATTTTGTTTTAGTATTGCTGTTTGTTCTTTGTTGTTGCTGTTGTTTAAGTTAGGGGCACAAACGAGGAAAAACACAGTGGCTGAACAGGTGGCATTGACAGGGCATTACAGCACCTTCTTAATTTAGGAAGAAAAGAAATATCTGAGACTCGAGCCTCCTTCATCATCAGAACAAGTTACATCACTGTGTCCATTTAAACCTGATATTAAAGATAACGGGGGAAAAATTCGGTTGATTAGCGTCTCCCGTTAGAGGCCTAAGAGGGCGCTAATGGGGCGCAAAGCAACTAGCGGCCGAGCACGGCGATTTTTGCGCCACTCGCGAAATTGACCAGACATTTTGCGGCGGCGTTAAACACTACCGGTACGATCTCCTGCGCCCACAGATCGTGACGTCAATCGAGCGTGCAACGTCCCGGACCGGATATTGAGTCGCGCCCCCTGCCTTAGCGCCTGCCGCTAGGAACGACAGGTAGAGGGGAACGTTTTCAAGTCGGGAAGGGGCTGGGGGAGCGCTATTTCAAGGCGGGCGCTTCCTGCCTTTTCTTGTCGGCAACATTTTTGGTTTTAGCGCTGTCCTAAGGAGTTTTGGCCCTCAGCAACACTTTTGAGGTTCCTAAGTGCCGAGCTCTTTCCCTGGGCCTATCCATTAGTGCTTTCACACAATTGCTTTTGAGGTCACTCCAGGCTGAGATTCAAGGCTGCAATGAGCAGGGTGTGGCTGGCCAGCAAGATGGCCCCTCCCCTTTAAGAACTGGATGGTGCCAGTGTGTCTGGCTTCCATGGTAACTGACATCACCTGAGCTTCGGTAGCGCTCTGAGGTAGCGCCTCGCTCCCTGACGTTTGCGCCTTAAGAGAGAGGTGTGTAGCGCCTGATTTAGCGCTCAAATCACCTCCAGGGGCGATAGAGGCGAATTTTGCAGTCGGAGGTGATAATTAGCACCAGGCGCTAAACTTTGCGCCCGGCCGATAGTAGCACCCCAAAATGGGCGATACCGAATTTCTGCCCCAACATTCCTAAAATTACAGCCGGAATTTTCTGGGGTCCATGCAGGCGTGATCGGAGGCGGGTCGAGTGGGAAATTTGGAAAAAGTAGTAGCGGGTCAGGAACCCGCTGTCATCCCGCCCCCACGCACCTTTCCCTCGGGCGCATTTGCCAGTGCAGCAGCAACCCGACCGGGAGAGGCGGGCGACCTAATGAAATCATTGTCAGCTTATTGTCAGACACTTAAGAGCCTTTTTCCCCCTACCTTTCAAATTTCCATGCACGCCCACGGGATTCACGCAGCTCGGGAAACACGCCTGTCAACCTGAGGCGGGAGTTGAGTGGCCATTGATCCAGCCGATTACTTGACAGCATCAAATGTACTATAAAAGCTCCGACTTCACAGCTGATCACTTTCCTCAGGCAGAAGCTGTTGCTGACTACATTGCCAGCACAGATTTAACTTTCTGCAGGCTGCAAGTGTTTCCAGCAAAGTCTCCATCCAGTGTCACCTCATTGGAAGAACCTCTCTCACCATTGACAGATTACTTCTGTCAACTCTACTTGACCTGCCATCTATTCCATCAGCATGGGTGCTGTTTATACACTCTCATCTTGGTCCTCAGAATCTGACCACAATGAGCCCCAAAACCAGCATCACCAGGCACACCAACAGCACCAGGCACACCAACAACAACACCACCAACCTTCTCCGCAATCACCTGATGCTGCATAGGACACAGGGCATCAGCACCCGAACACATTGCTGCCCGGGAGGCCAGGGATGGCCTCACCATAGTCAGATTTACTTAACTTAACACTGTACACCCATATGGCTGCCACATGCTGTGCCAGGTTGGCACTATCCCACAGCAACATCATAAACCATCCCCACAATGACCAAGCCATTCACCATTGGTGGAGGTACCGTTATGTCTCACCATTTACTGCAACTCACTAAGCCACTTCCAAAGGTGCACACAAATTTCTCCAAGATCGGAAAGTGGTGAAAATAAGGATTTTTATGGTTGAGATCACATTAACGGAAACTTGACATTAACATTTAAAAAAACACCCAAGTGGCTACCCTTGTGAATCTACTTGTGTGTCATCTTTTTCTTACGTGTGCTTTTACGAGGTGCTACCCCTGTGGCTTCAGCAGAGGTAGAGGCAGCCTGCTCACTTCCCTGCTGCGACTGCTTAAACACTTTTGGTGGACGTCCTCTGGGTTTTGGAGCCTCTGATGGCTCCACCAAAGTCTGCTCCTCATGCGACTGTGCAAGGGTAGATTCGGCCATCGCTGTCCGAGGAGGCATCTGGGGCTCTGACTGAGTGGGTGGCAACGGGGGAGAACTGTGAGCGCTTTGAGAGGAGCCCCCACTTCCCTCTCCCCTCTCACTGTCATCCCTCTCATGGGCCATCCACACTTCCCTGTTAGCAAGGAGCTGGAGAGCACATCTACACTGATATCCCTCCTAGAGAGGAGGTCTAGGAACCTCTGTCATCTATTCTCCATAGATAGCATGAGCTCATGTGAGGGACACTCTTGATGGACCTGTGGGAGAGTAAAGAGATGAGTTAGATATGTCATATGCATAATGGGTACAGATACCATTATGACCATTCAATGGCTGATGACATCAATCCCCATGTGAGTGACTGATTTATGCCATGTAGCTGTTTGATATGTAATTCTGTCACCAGGTTGCTGAGATGTCCCCCTCTCTCCACCTCCCACCTCGAGCTGCTCAGCGAATCCCAATACTTCTAATACAGCCTCCTCTGCTGTTGTGAGGGTGGCAAATGATGGCATTCCACCTCCAGTTCTCTCCCTCTCCCTCTTATTGTGGGCTCTCTTTTCCTGCAAGGAGGGAAAGAAGAGAAGGTTGTGTGAGACTGATGGAATGAGTGTAATGAATGGATGCGTTTGATCTTTAGAGGGTTACTATGATGGAGTGGGATGGCAATGCCAAGTTGCCTCCTTTTTTGTTGTTAGTTGGTATGATTGTGTTAGGATGAGGGTGAGTGTGAGGGTTGGCTAGTAAGATGGGGAAGTGATAATGTAGATAGAGAGGGATGGGTGGACGTGCAAGGTATGTTGGTGTGAGTAATGATGTGCAGGAGTAGGGTTGGGAAGGCAGAGTGATGGATGTGGTGTATGTAACCTGTTCCACCTTAAGAGAACTACCTTAAGAGATGTACTACTTTCTCTTGGCTGCTGTATACTGTAATACTGTAATACCGGTGGTGACCACACCGGTATATAAGTGTTGTGCAAGGATTTGCTGGGCAGTTCAGCCCTGACCTCCGAATAGTAAAGACCTGTTGAAAGTTATTCTTGTTGTCTGTGTCCAGTGATTGATCCTAAACATAACTGGGACACACAGACTCAACAATGGAGATGTGATGAGATGCACAGCCGAATGAAGTTGAGTGTGGCTTTGCACTCACCTTTTCTGACCTAATGAAATCACTGAAATGTTTGCAGTAATGCACCCAGGTCCTCTTGGCCACATCCCTGCTGTTGACCTCCTCTGCAATTTGGAGCCAGGTTCTTTTTATCTCCTGGGGAGGTCTCTTCTGCCCATCGGAAGGGAAGAGGACCTCCCTGCGAGCTCTGACTCCCTCCACAAGCATAAGGAGGAAGTCATCCGAGAACCTGGGTGCAGCCCTCTGCCTCTGTGCAGTCATGTTTCCAAGTGTTTGGAACAATCAAAAGCTCCAGTGCAATGACTGCACACTCCTAGATGAAGCTTCAAACACAATGTGACCATGGCACCTTTAAATCTACCAGCTGAAAATGTGTCATGGATGATGTCATCAGACCCGCACCATTTAACTGGGCCAGGTAACGCGCTGGGCGGGCTTAATAGGCCCCATTAGCGCAAAGTCGATTTCTGGAGCGGGATGGAAGCAGCAAAGGGGTCGTGACCCGCCATACTGACTGCCCGCGTAAATAAAATTCCGGCCTACACCTCTGCTGGAATGGCCACTTTTGGTTCAGGGGGTTTGAAGCAGCTATCCCTCCCTAGTAGCACATCCAACATGGTCATGTAATAGTGCAGAACTGTCTAGCAGCTACTGCTACTCAGACCCTGCTTGTCATCAGACCCAAATCAGGTGCAGCCACGCCCAACTTCCCATTTCAACCTCCGAAAGAAAATCAAATTGCTCCCAAAAGCTGCTGGTAACATCCATTATATTCACTATTACAGTCGGGGTGGGAGAGCCAAAGAGCTGTCAAGCAAGAACAAACTGTAGTGTTCTCTGTTCAGACCTTAAAATTGGTCAGAGAATTACAGCAAAGTAGGCAATAGCCTAAACATTAAGATGACAAAAAAGATTATTGGCAAACACAAAAAAAACCCACTCAGCAGTAATTCCAAGTCATGGCCCTTTGCAGCTAATTGCAGTAAAGACTGTATTAAGACATCAAATTCTGAACTGACTACTTAAGAGAGGCTGCTACATAACTGAGTCTGGCTTCTATCAGTAATGACTGCAGTAGGTTTATGACAAGCCAGGTGACCACTTAGTGGAGCATTATTAACCACTAACAGATGTTTGAGTACAATAGAGGTTTCTAATTGGTTGACTGGCAGGTTGTGCTTCCTAGTGGTGACTTACACATTGTAAGAACACGTTCACAACTCTTCAGCAATGGTCAGTGTACTTGTGCTAGAACTCCCTTCCTTACCGGCACAAACTAGGATCCCAGCTAATGTGTCAGCTATTTGCACGTGTGTGTGCGCCAATGCAAACACTAGAAGTTCAAAGGTGCCGGTAGGGACGTGGCGCGTGCTGCATGCGCCTGTTCACGTGGGTGCTCAGACCATGTTGAATCGGTGCTGGCAGCTCATTATACTGAGGCAGGCGTGCAGTCGGCACTACCCGCACTACTTATTGGCTGCACGCTTGGTTGGGGGGGTTGGGAAGGAAAATCGGGCATCACTGACGTATTTTAAATAAGATAATGAGCTTTTTGAATGCTTCTGGCACACGCTCTAAATGCCTATGGGGACAACCAATCCAATATGGCGGGCGGCGCACTTTCGGCACGAAGCGGTGCGTGCGTTGACTGCCTGCCACATTGGACCCTTGGACATCCATTTCACACCTGGAAAATGGGCACAGCGCGATCCAATTTCATTGGCTGTCTGATGAGTAAATGCTGCAAGAAAAGAATCCTATCAGCTAAATGGAATATGAGCCGGAGTATCCTGGGGAAAGGGTTTCCTTAAAAGACTCTCCTGGCTGGGACAAGATCTTCAGTTAAATACAAATGAGAATGGCACTCATCAGTTTGTGTTTTAATTGACTATCATTAAATCCATCATTGTTGATAAATTCATTTTAATGTGATACCGGGGAAGGACCACCAAATCCCAACACCAAATCCTTCTCTCCCACTGCTCTCTCCTCACCTCCTAGTGCCCAACTGTCTTGGGAATATCGCTAAAGCCACTGCTTTTCTGAGTAAAATTGATGAATTTCACATTTGACAATTAATATAGAAAATATTATACAGATCAAATAAATTCAGAGATGACATTATATTTTTGTTGAAGTGTAGGACGAGCTCTGTAAGGGAGTGAATTTCCCTGGGGCTTCTCCTGCTCTGTGCCATAAGTTGGGCGGCAGTTCATCTATAAACGTTGTTCCTGCCAAACCTTTGCTGAACTGGCGGCGGTGGAGTGGGAAGAAGCCCTGAGGAGGTTCCAAGCGTAAGACGTGATGAACAAACAAATTCACCTGCTGGTGAGACCCTATGCTCATTCCCTGCAGTGATACTGAGCACCACGCAGCGCAGTATGGGACTGATTCCGCCATTCCTGGCATGGAATGGCACTTGCAGGGTGTGCTGGGAAATCAACGGACTGAAAATTAGGTCCTGCAGGCTCACTATTTCCAGACCAATGCTTCCTGCAGATACAATTCATCGCTGGGAGGGAGCAACTGTAGAATTAACCCTTATATGTGCTAGAAACATGCTCTAATTCTTTTTTTCTGATTTTACTGTAGAGCCCACACAGGCGTACGTTTTGACTGTAGCGCCGTCAATATTAATCGACGAGATTGTTTGGGAACGAATCTCTGAGGGACACAAATCTTTATGCGCTTGCTTATCCGTGCACCCCTTGAACAGCACCTGCACTTTTGAAACAATTTTGGCAACGATTGGGTCCGCCTCAGGATCAATCTTTGCTAAAATGATTATAGGCTAGGATGACTAGGAGCTGCATCAGTGAGCTGGAGCTCTGAACAGTCAGTCCAGCACCTTGATGGAGAAACAACTTGATCGAGTGTATCCAGACACACACACACACACAATGAAGGAGTGCAGGAAGCAGAGGGTTAACACCTGGCTGCTGAGGTAATTACCCCTCAGCTTTTTTACCTGTATAATAGACACATTGTTTGGTGCTGCATGCAGGCAGACTGCATTTTCTTTTTCTTTTAAACTGATTTTAGTCCAGAGGCTGTTGAGTGTATGAAGTTATTGTACGGAGAGGCTTTGATGTGGTTCCAGGCCTCAGCGGGCCAAGGGCCTATGTTTTCTCCGAGAAGCGAGTGTGCGTAATATGATTTTACCTGTGAGGACAATTGCTCACATCGCAAATTCTGTTTTTTTAAAAAAATCTATCAAATGAATCAACCAGACCTGTGCATCTGTCATCAGATTAAGCACAGAATCAAAGCAGTTAATCAGCTTTGAAGTAACGTTATCGACATGCCTCACCATAATAAAAAGGTGAGATCAGGTAGCAGCAGATAAAAATTGTTTAAGGATCAAAAAGCTCTGTGGTATTTATTACTCACCTAATCTGGCCATTCAATTGTCAACCACATATTAAGACACTAACTCACTGATATAAAGGACTATATAGTGAAATGACAAGTCAACTCCAGCTGCTATTGGCCTTTCTGGAAATGTCTCCCCTTTGGCCAGCATGTCATTTCAATTCTAGTGCCTCTTCATCTGATAAGATTAGTATCTAATAGTTTGGAAGCTTCATGTTAGTATTGTTTGGGAGGTGGAGATGAAGAGGATATGTTTTACATACTGTAATTGAAATTCATCTTTAATAAATTACCTGTCATATAATTACAGAAAAACACAGAGCAATGGAACAACGGGTGCAGTGTAAACAGTGCTCTCCTCTCATTACAGAAGTCCCTGGAGCAGTCTAGCACTAGTTCATAGTGTAAACACAGCTATTATCTTGAGATGCCTTCATTATTGAAGTGTCAGCCATGGCTCAGTGGTAGCACACTCTCCTCTAGAGTCAGAAGGCTGTGGGTTCATAGTCCCACGCCAGAGACTTGAGCACATAATCTAGGCTGACACTCCAGTGCAGTGCTGAGGGAGTGCCGCACTGTCGGAGGTGCCGTCTTTCAGATGAGACGTTAAGCCGAGGCCCCATGTAAAAGATCCCAAAGCATTATTCGAAAAAGAGCAGGGGAGTTGTCCCCAGTGTCCTGATGCATATTCATCACAAACAAATTATCTAGTCCTTATCACATTGCTGTTTGTGGGACTTTGCTGTGCGCAAATTGGCTGCTGCATTTCCTACATTACAGAGACAGTACTTCATTGGCGGTAAAGCGCTTTGGGATGTGCTGAGGTTATGAAAGGTGTTGTATAAATCCAAGTCTTTTTCTTATTATATTTAGATGGTGGCGTGAAAACTTGTGTACTGCATCAACTTTGATGGAACATATTTATTAGTGGAGAGCTGATTTGACTGACCATACACACTGAGACTGTCTGACTCATTTTGGACAGCAGGCACCAGGGAGAGATTTGTGCTATTGGGGCCATTGTAGAAATGGGCCAAATATCAGAGTTGAGTTAAACTGCTGAGTTTTCATTTATTTATTGGGTCATGAACAAAATGGATGCCATTTCTGTAACAAAGTTAAATTTCAGCCAGCCAGAGGTTTTGCATTCCATTAAACACTCCCTGCTAGTTGATTATCTACTCCATGATAGTCTAAATAGATAAAAGTAGCTTTATTGAAAAGTAGTGGTAACTGCTCTCTTCCCAGCCTTCTAGTGGTTGTTCTTTCTGGTTGCTTGCTAAAGCTCTTTCTTGTAACTTCTCTGAATTCTCCTTCTTTGGTTTGGAACAGTTATTCGCTCTGCTAAAGAGAAAGACAATCTTTATTGGCACATTTTTCTTCTGCAGGTCTCACCTTGATGATCTTGGAAATGAACAATCGCATCATGTTTCAGCCTCCTTTCAGACCCTCTCCTCCCCAGTTTCCTAGAAGACACCTATTCCTATTATTATCCCGAGCAAGATGTGTGCCTCTAAATGAATCCCTGCCTATGCCATCTATTCAGTCTCTCCTACTCACAATCAACCTATCCTTCAGCTTCGAAATTTTCTTGTGTTTATCATATCTC
Source organism: Somniosus microcephalus (assembly GCF_052327205.1). NCBI lineage: Eukaryota > Metazoa > Chordata > Chondrichthyes > Squaliformes > Somniosidae > Somniosus > Somniosus microcephalus. The sequence goes on along the minus strand of NC_141000.1, from coordinate 103,437,667 downwards.
TAAGAAGAGTGGTTCCTTTTGCTCTTCCAAATACTGTCCTAGTGCCCTTACATGTTTATTTTTAAAGCTTCAATTAACCATGATCTTGATATTTTGAACCTAAATCATGTCGTGCTTCCAGCAATATTGTTCCACTGATGATGTTTTCCCCTACATTATGCGATTCTAGAATTCTTCTCTTGCGCACAATTGGTGATTCATTTGTCACAACCATATCCAAAGCTTTTGGCACAGCCTGGTACTGTGCACGTTTAAACAAGTTACCATATATGGGTCTGTTATGTTTTAGTACATCATGTGTGTTAAGGATCACTCCTTATATTATGGGGTACGGTAGCATAGTGGTTATGTTACTGGAATAATACTCTAGAGGCCTGGACTAATGATTCAAGAGACATGGGGGAAAAATTCAGTTGTTTGCGCCTCCCATTAGCGCCTTAAGAGGGCGCTAATGGGGCGCAAAGCAACTAGCACCAGGCCGTGGCGATGTTTGCGCTGCTCGCGAAATTAACTAGACATTTTGTGGTGGTGCTAAACACTACTGCCACGATCTCCTGCGCCGGCAGATTGTGATGTCAGTCGAGTGTGCAACGCCCCGGTAGCGCCCCGGACCGGATATTGAGTGGCGCCCCCTGCCTTACTGCCTGCCGCTAGCAACGACAGGTTGAGGGGAGCGTCTTGCAGTCAGAAAGGGACTGGGGGAGCGCTATTTAAAGGCGACTGACGTAAGAAAACTACTAGTCACTTGGTCTGAGTATTAAACAAGGCTTTAATCAACTGTTTTTCAACATGGAGATCTAGTTGTGTCCTTCACTAGTTCCTGTTAAAGAATGCCCTGCACAAGCTGGGCCCATGCCCGAGTATTTATACTCACCCTGGACAGCACCACCAGCAGGCCGCCCAGTATCATTACATAAGTCATTTTCACATGAATGACAAGATTCATGTCAGCGGCCGCGTCCTGCCTTTTTTTGTCGGTGACACTTTTGCACCATGCATTCTGAGAGAGAGAGAGACTTCTGGAGAGATTCAACGCTGTGTGAAGGAGTTTTGGGTACTGAGCAGCACTTTGCAGGTTCATTTTGATTTGACCTTCCTTGCATCGCCAGCGCTCTGAGGTAGCGCCTCGCTCCTCGGCCTTTGCGCCTTAAGGCAGGTGTGAAGCGCCTGACTTAGCGCTCCAATCACCTACAGGGGCGATAAAAGCCAAGTTTGCCATCGGAGGCGATAATTAGCACCAGGCGCTAAACTTTGCGCACGGTCCATAATGGCGCCCCAAACGGGGCGATACTGAATTTTTCCCCCATGAGTTCAAATCCCACCACAGCAGCTGTGGAATTTAAATTTAGTTTATTTAAAAATTAAGAACCATGAAGTTACTGGACTGTCATAGAAAATCCCTCTGGTTCTTAACGGCCCTCTGTAGTGGCAGCTTCACCAACACCTTTTCAAGGGCGATAAATACCCTCATCCAATGAATTAAAAAAACTCCCATAAGTGAGCTCTCAGTCCCGACAAACTGGATCTTATCTGGTAATGTAGTGTTGTCCAGGAATCAAACGGATACCAGTGTCACTGTAATTATCTCACTGAATTGACACAAGCCCACTTGTGTGACTTGGGTTATAAGCTATGAATCAGTTCTGTTGTTAAAAGTTAAAACAGTACCAAAGTCAATATAGCAGATTTCACCTGATTATATAACGTTTAACTTACACCTCCTCAGATACAAAAGGAACACTTCTCTAACTTTCCTGGGTCACCCTTTGTAATGTAAACATATACGTGTGGTTTAGTCTATCTCCATGAAGTCCCCATGCATTGACCTCCCTGTGGGCTGCAGACCAGAGAAATGGGAGGAATTGAACAGCTACATCATGCTTGGTTGAGATTTACCTCTCATTTTCTTTGAAGTACAAATTGGTACAAAGGAAATCAAATATGTATCTTGTACAGTAAAGAAAAGTTGTCAATCATTTGTTGGATTTCACAGAGATGGTCTGCTGCCATGAAGTTGCCTTTGCTGAGCCTGCTGATTCAAAATAGACAAAAATCCACTTGACTCTTTGTTGCAACTCCCCTTTTGAATGCAATGGTTCTTCACAAAACAAACCAGGCAGTTGTGTCAAATAACGTAGTTATATGAACTCTTACAATGCTTGCAATCAAGGCGCATTCACTTGTCAAAAATGCAATGTCTCTGTGAATGGTTCCCCCACAATGGCAATTTCCAGTCTTGTACAAGGAATGTCGATTCTCCTCCAAACCAGATATAAACCAGTAACCAAAATTTATACCAAAATCCAATGCACATCTATCTATCTATCAATTAAAAACCTTGCATAGGACATGCACTTCCTGTCCATAAACCTTACTTCCTCTTGTCATAATTGTTGTCTGTGCTTTTCTGTCAACTTCTATCGTTGTTAAATTGTTATTCCCGAATTTCCCATTCAATCTTCTGTCTCCTGTCATGATGTAGTTGCAGACTCGAGGAGCTGAATGGCCTACTCCTGTTCCTATGTTCCTTTCCCAGTTCTGTTGCCATCCTGTATATAAAGAAAAATGTTGATTGCCCATTCTGCATCAGAGAGAGAAGGCCTCTGAGCATTGGGCAGTGGCAGGACCAAGCAAGGAGCGGGGGGGGGGGGCGGGCGTGCTAGGGGTGCTGGGGGCATGGGTGCCAGGTTTGTTTTTTTAACACTATCTTCTCTTTCCTTGCCTGTTTCAGCTGCAATATGGTGTGTCCGCCTAATCTGAATGAAAGTCGCAGGCCCAATGAGCCTTGTGCTCTGTGTTCACAGCCCACATTGGGATGCCTTGGGCACATTAGAGATTTCAGGCATCTGAGTCCATTAACATGGGGAACCAGCCATTGAATTATCAGCCCCAGGGAGCCTACCTTTGTCCCTATCCAACATTTCTGTCCAGCATTTGATGGCCCATCCTCTGACTCTTTCTCCATTACGCCAGGGAGTTTCCTTGGGCTCCGTACTCACACCTGTTTCTTCTCCAGATCAGTGACCTCCGCCACTGATCATCCAGCTACATTTTGGCTGATGTCACAGCTGTACATTCATCAACTTCCTTCTCTGACACATTCATTCCTCTCACCATGCGGTAGTTAATTTGTTGCGGTTTGATCACTTCCAGACCCCTCAATGGAACAAAGAAAATCTTGTTCCGTTTGATTCTTTGAAGACATGGGACCAATTTTCCTCTAGGCCTGAATAGCCCAACAGCAGTGGTATTGGCTGGCAGATTCTGAGGTTTCTGGCTGCTGTCTAACAACAGCAGCCACAAGGCCTCAAGCCACAGCGGCCCTGCGAAAAAAGAAAATGACTTGATGACAGGTTCAACGAGTTTGCTGGCAGCTCCTCCCTAGATCCTCCAATCAGTCATTGGGCCTCAACCAGCCGCACATCCAGAATATGAGGTGGGAGCGTGCAAGAGTACTCCCATCTCATTATCATAGTACTTACATGTGATTCTGCCTAATCTTTTTTCATGTATTAATGTTCTTGAATCTCATCTGACCTCAAACGGAACACCCACATGTCCTTCACTGCTAAAGCTGTCTACAAGAAGCTTGGCTTCCTCCTTTGTGCCAAACATTTCTCCTCCCATGGACAACTCTCCGTAAATGTCCTGATTGGTCGCTTTCTGCCGGTCGCATTTAAAGCATTACTCACGCCGACACTTTGGAATTTAAATACAAATTTCTGTAAAAGAAGAAAGTGTGGGGAAATGAGGGAAAGAGAGGGGGGGGAGCAAGGACTCGAAAAATTAGCAGACTGACATCCATAGTTAAATAGTAGGGATAGCATAATTAGGGCCTGCTTAAACTGATTGATCATTTAACTGGAAATTAAAAGGCACAAGCGTGCATGTGTTCACATCAGCAGCAATTAACAATTAAAGTTAATTATATTCTGACTCAAAGCACCATGCTGTCTGCTGTGTTTACTGTACTAGCAAAGATTATTAGATTGTAGAAGAGGAAGTTATTTATTTGTGACAAATTTTCTGTGTAAAAAGCACGGTTAAGAATTGAAATTGCTTCACTTCTTCTAAAAATGTGTTTCCAAAATCCACCAGCAGCCTAATAGAAGCTGCAATTAATTTCCCGCCTAGTATCAGTTCGAAGGGATCAGATACATTAAAAGGGACGGGACTCGGCCAGTGCCTAGATTAGGGCATAGAAACATAGAAGATAGGAGCAGGAGTAGGCCATTCGGCCCCTCGAGCCTGCTCCGCCATTCAATGAGATCATGGCTGATCATCCAAATTCAGTACCCTGTTCCTGCCTTCTCCCCATATCCCTTTAGCCTTAAGAAATATATCCAACTCCTTCTTGAAAATATTTAATGAATTGGCCTCTACTGCCTTCTTTGGCAGAGAATTCCACAGGTTCACCACTCTCTGGGTGAAGAAATTCCTCCTCATCTCTGTCCTAAATGGCTTACCCCTTATCCTTAGACTGTGACCCCTGGTTCTGGACTCCCCGACCATCGGGAACATCCTTCCAGCATCTAGTCTGTCCAGTCCTGTTAGAATTTTATAAGTTTCGATGAGATCCCCTCTCATTCTTCTAAACTCCAGCGAGTACAAGCCCAATCGACCCAATCTCTCCTCATACGTCATTCCTGCCATCCCAGGTATCAGCCTGGTGAATCTTCGCTGCACTCCTTCTGTTGTGTCTCAAGGGGTTTTATACCCTTACCTATATAACAATTAAGAAGGACTCCAGGGTGGAGAGTTTAGTTAACGGCCATTTTATTTACAATGTGCTTCTTCACTCAATGCACTACATTTCCCATAGTGCATTGCAAATCACCACTACGGTATCCCATGTGGGACAATTCTAATACACATTCAAAATACACAACATATTTCCTCCCCCTTAAAATAGAATGTCCACAAAACAGAATAACTGAAAATGACTATAACTTTGGAAGAGAGGGTAGACTGCCTCTACACTCCGCTAACCCTGGGGATTATTCTGCCCCATGCACTAACTGTAACTAAGGCGCTCTGGAGGCTGCCTTTCTCTTTGGGGGTAACGCCTAATCTCAGGAGCAGGCTCTGGCTGGCTCTCTTTTGACCCTGCAGGCGTGGCTTCCTCCCTCGATGGCACAAGAGTGGATGGTGCCACCGTCTCAGGGTCAGACGACCAGTCCCTGCTGGAGCCCCCAGCAGGTCCTTGATCCTCTGTTTCTTGGGTTACCTGTGGCGACTGTCTTGGCAGTAACTGGTCTACATGCCGTCTCCATGTTCGGTCGTCTCCGGTGCGGACTCGGTATGAAACGGCGCCCGTCTTTTGAATGACCGTAGCCGGGACCCACCACTCCGGGGTGGTGTAGCTACGCGTGAGGACTTTGCCCCCCACCACAAAGTGTCGTTCTTTGGACCTCTGAGCTCGTCTGCTGACTTGATCCTGCTGATTGGCGTGCACCACTGCTTCTGTGGACGTTGGCCTCAGCAGGTCAAGGCGTGTCCGTAGCTACCTTCCCATGAGTAGGTAAGCAGGAGATGCTCCAGTCATAGCATGAGGCGTGTTTCAGTATTTCAGCAAGAAAGCATTCAGGCACTGCTTTAGAGGAGCATCACTTCTTGTCGCTTTCAACGCGTGTTTCAGCATTCTGACAAATCTCTCCGCCAATCCATTCGTGGATGGATGATAAGGCGCGGAGAACGTGTGCTGGATTCCATTGCTCTTGAGGAACTCCTCCATCTCCTGGGATTTGAACTGTGTTCCATTGTCGGTTACGATCTGCTCCGGCAGACCAAATCGCCCGAACATCTCTCTCAGAGTCTCGATGGTTTTCTCCGTAGTGGTAGTGGACATTATTGCAACCTCCGGCCATTTGGAATGGGAGTCCACCGCGACCAGGAACATCGCTCCTTCCACTGGTCCCACGAAGTCCAGATGGATCCGTTGCCATGGTGTCGCCGGCCATTCCCATAGATGCGGTGGCGCTGCTCTTGCCATATCCCTGGTTGTCTCGCATGATGGGCATGATTTCGCTTCAACTTCAATTTCATGATCCAGACCGGGCCACCAGAAGTAGCTTCGTGCCAGCTCCTTCATCCGGACAATACCACAATGTCCCGAGTGCAGCTCGTTGAGGACATGTTTCCGCAGCTTTGGTGGTATGATCACTCGCATGCCCCAAAGGAGGCATCCTGACGTGACAGACAACTCCTTCCCTCTTGACAGGTAAGGTAGGAGCTCAGGTGGTGCGTCTGACACCTGTGATCCGTCTCCTCGCATCACCCGATCCAGCACCTTGGATAGCGTAGGGTCCACTCTGGTCTCTTTCTTGACCTGCCGGGCCGTGACAGGGGCATTGCTCACCATGTCAAAGTAGAAAATCTTCTGCTCACAGCCTTCAGAGGGCACAGGCAGCGGAAGTCTTGACAATCCATCCACATTGTCATGTGCTGCTGACCTCCGGTATTTGATGTTGTAATTGTGAGCGCTTAACATCAGTGCCCAGCGCTGCATCCTGCACGCTGCCAGGGAGGGTATTCCTGTGTGTGCACCAAAGATCGATGTCAGAGGACGATGATCCGTCAGCAAGGTGAATTTCCTTCCGAACAAGTAGTGATGGAACTTTTTGATTCCAAAGATGATGCCCAAAGCCTCTTTTTTGATCTGCGGGTATTTCACCTCCACCTTGCTCAGGGACCTTGACGCGAATGCAATCGGCTTCTCTTCGCCTGAGGGAAAGATATGGGACACGACCGCGCCGACGCCATAAGGCGACGCGTCACAGGCCAGCTGAATCTGCAACGACGGGTCAAAGTGTGTCAACACTCTGGGGTCAGTCAAAGCTGCTTTGGCTTTCTTGGATGCAGCTTCGCACTCCTTCATCCACGCCCAGGCCTTGCCCTGACACAGCAACTCATGTAATGGCTTCAACAGTGATGCCAGCTGTGGAATAAACTTTCCGTAGTAGTTCAGGAGACCTAAGAATGACCGCAGCTGGCCGACATTTGTAGGTGCAGGAGCGTCGGCAATGGCTTTCACTTTCGATAGTGCTGTGTGTAGGCCGTCCGCGTCGATGACATGGCCTAGGTACTTCACTGATGGCTTGAAAAATTTGCATTTGTCCTTGCGAGTGCGTAAGCCATATTCTTCAAGTCTTCCCAGTGTCTTCGTCAGGTTCTGCAGATGCTCGTTGTCATCCTTTCCTGTGACAAGGATATCGTCGAGATAACATTGTACCCCTGGAATGCCGCTTAAGATCTGGTCCATAGCCCGCTGAAACAATGCTGGTGCTGACGTTATACCAAAGGGTAGGCGGCAGTATCTGTAGAGGCCCTTGTGGGTGGTGATGGTGAGGTATTTCTGTGAGTCCTCTTCTACATGCATCTGCAAGTAGGCTTGGCATAGATCAATCTTGCTAAACTTCTGACCGCCTACTAGACCCGCGAAAAGATCTTCAATGATGAGGAGGGGGTACTGTTCAGCTGAGAGCACAGGATTCACTGTTACTTTGAAATCTCTACATAAGCAAACCGCACCGTCACTCTTCATCACTGGTACCACGGGCATGGCCCACTCACTGTGCGAAACCAGCATCAGGACCCCTATCTTGACCAGACGCTCCAGGTCAGCCTCCACCTTTGGTCTGAGGGCGTAGGGAACATTCCTGGCCTTCAGGAATCGTGGCTGGCTGTCAGGCTTCACCTTGAGTTTGACCGTAATCCCCTTCATACTCCCCAATTCTCCGTCAAAGACAGCCGCATGCTTTGTCAACACTGCCGCTAGCCCCGCCTCTTCGACTGACACCGCGTTCACTTTTTTCCAATCCAGATGAATTTTCTCCAACCATGGCCTGCCCATCAGGGATGGATAGTCACCCTTGACCATGTAAACTGGCAGCATCACGGTTTGCCCATTAAGCTCCACCTTGAGCTCCGTCTTACCCAGCATTGGGACTGTTTCCCCAGTGTAGGTCTTTAAGATGAGCTTGGCCGGCGTCAGTGATAGGTGGTTCAGTTTTGCTTTGAATAGCTTCTCTGAAATCAAGGAGACAGCAGCCCCCATATCCAGCTCCATTTTGACCGGTATTCCCTCTAGTAGTGGAGTGACTCCATAGCCTGGTGAGCCTCCATTCACCGTTAACACATGGAGATTCAGCTCCCCATCAGAGTTTGTGTCACTGTCTTCCTGTTCTTGTTTCACCATGTGTAGGTTTTTCTTTTTAGAACGCCAGTTGGATGTGTTTCCTTGTTTGCTTTTGTGTGTCTCTGTGTAGGATTGTTTGCTTTGCCCTTTACACACACGTTCAATGTGTCCTTTCTTTTCACATTTCCGACAGGTCAGGTCTTTACACCAGCAGTCAGATGGCTGATGACCTGACCTTCCACATCTGTAACACTCTCTGGCACCCCTTGCATGCTTATCCGGTGTAGCTGCTACCCTGTGCACTCTTGTTGCAGCCCCCAACAGCTGTGCATCTTTAGCTGCTAACTCCATAGACACAGCGAGCTCCACTGCTGATTTAAGCGTCAGTTTGTCAGTCGTGAGCAAGCGCTTCTGTGTTGCTTCACATCTTAATCCACACACAAACCTATCATGGACAGTGTCATTTAGAGTTTCATATTCAGCTATGGACTCACCCTCCCCTTGGTTTCATTTGTGAAACCTGAACCTCTCGGCAATCAGCAGCAGCTTGGGTGCGAAATGTGTTTCCAAAACTTCCACAATCTGATCATATGTCTCAGCGCTGGGCTTATCCGGGTGCATCAAACTCCGTAACAAGCCAAATGTTTTTGCTCCGATCACACTGAGGAACGTCGCCACTCTCACGTCGTCTTTAATGCCATTTGCAGTCACGAAAAATCCGAAACGCTCTGTATAAGCACTCCATTGCTCCGCCGCTTCATCAAATGGCACGGTGGCATAGTGGTTAGCACTGTTGCCTCACAGCGCCAGGGACCCGGGTTCGAATCCGGCCTCGGGTGACTGTCTGTGTGGAGTTTGCACATTCTCCCCGTGTTTGCGTGGGTTTCCTCCGGGTGCTCCGGTTTCCTCCCACAGTCCAAAGATGTGCGGGTTAGGTTGATTGGCTATGATAAATTGACCCTTAGTGTTAGGGGATTAAATACGTGGGGTTACGGGGATAGGGTGGGATATGTGTTGGTGTAGGGGTTACGGGGATCGGGTGGGATATGTGTCGGTGCAGGCTCGATGGGCCGAAATGGCCTCTATCTGCACTGTGGTGTTTCTGTGATTCTGTGAAATGCTCCGGTTAGCATAGCCATTTAGTTTTCTTTTTTTTTTTCTTTACAGTCCTTTTCCTCCACTTTTAAAAAAATTTTTACAGTCCTTTTCCTCCACTTCGTTTCACTGTATCGTTACTCTCCCCCTTCTTATTTGTGTAACACATGAACCGCCACCTTTACGAGGCGATTGCATCAACACTAAACTGCGGGCGGGCCATTAAGAAAAGACAGGAACTTCTTACTTTAAACATCGCCGATTCCAGTGCAAAGTGATGCGCAAGTCCGTCGTCCTCGTCGCCAGTTTTGTTGTGTCTCAAGGGGTTTTATACCCTTACCTATATAACAATTAAGAAGGACTCCGGGGTGGAGAGTTTAGTTAACGGCCATTTTATTTACAATGTGCTTCTTCACTCAATGCACTACATTTCCCATGGTGCATTGCAAATCACCAATACGGTATCCCATGTGGGACAATTCTAATACACATTCAAAATACACAACACCTTCCATGGCAAGAATATCCTTCCTCAGATAAGGCGACCAAAACTGCACACAATACTCAAGATGTGGCCTCACCAAGGCTCTGTACAACTGCAGCAAGACATCCTTGTTCCTGTACTCAAACCCTCTCGCTACGAAGGCCAACATACCATTTGCCTTCTTAACCGCCTGCTGCACCTGCATGCTTACTTTCAGCGACTGGTGCACAAGGACGCCCAAGTCTCGTTGCACTTCCCCTTCTCCCAATCTATTGCCATTTAGATAATAATCTGCCTTCCTGTTTTTGCCACCAAAGTGGATAACCTCGCATTTATCCACATTATATTGCATCTGCCATGCTTCTGCCCAATCACCCAACCTGTCCAAATCATACTGGAGTTTCTCGGCATCCTCCTCACAGCACACACGCCCACCCAGCTTTGTGTCGTCTGCAAATTTGGAGATATTGCATCTAGTTCCCTCGTCCAGATCATTAGTATATATTGTGAATAGCTGGGGTCCAAGGACCAATCACTGCGGTACCCCACTAGTCACTGCCTGCCACTCAGAAAAAAAGCCGTTTATTCCAACTCTTTGCTTTCTGTCTGCCAGCCAGTTCTCTATCCAAGTCAATACCTTGCCCCCAATCCCATGTGCCTTAATTTTACACGCTAATCTCTTATGCGGGACCTTATCAAAAGCCTTTTGAAAATCTAAATACACCACATCCACTGGTTCTCCCTTATCTATTTTACCAGCTACATCCTCAAAAAATTCCAGTAGATTAGTCAAGCACGATTTACCTTCTGTAAAGCCATGTTGACTTTGTCCGATCCGGTCACTTTTTTCCAAGTGCTCTGCTATTACATCCTTTATAATGGACTCTAGCATTTTCCCCACTACCGATGTCAGACTTACCGGTCTGTAATTCCCCGTTTTCTCTCTACCACCCTTTTTGAACAGTGGGGTAACATTAGCTACCCGCCAGTTCATGGGTACTGTTCCAGAGTCTATAGAATTTTGGAAGATGACCAGCAAGGCATCTACTATTTCTAGGGCCACTTCCTTAAGTACCCTAGGATGTAGATTATCAGGCCCTGGGGATTTATCAGCCCTCAATCCCATCAAGTTCCCTAACATCATTTCCCTACAAATACTGATTTCTATCAGTTCCTCCCTTTCATTAGACCCTATGTTCCCTGACATCTTTGGGAGGTTATTTGTGTCCTCCTTTGTGAAGACAGAACCAAAGTATGTATTTAATTGGTCTGCCATTTCTTTGTTCCCCATTATAAAGTCCCCTGATTCTGACTGCAAGGGACCTACGTTTGACTTCACCAATCTTTTTCTCTTCACATATCTATAAAAGCTTTTACAGTCAGTTTTTATGTTCCCTGCAAGCTTACTCTCATACTCTATTTGCCCCCTCTTAATTAATCCCTTTGTCCTCCTTTGTTGGATCCTAAACTGCTCCCAATCCTCAGGTTTACTGCTTTTTCTAGCCAATTTATATGTCCTCTCCTTGGATCTTATGCTATCCCTAATTTCCCTTGTTAGCCACGGTTGAGTCACCTTTTTTGTTTTATTTTTATGCCAAACTGGGATGAACAAATTCTGTAGTTCATCCATGCGATCTTTGAATGTTTGCCATTGCCCATCCACCGTCAACCCTTTGAGTGACATTCCCCAATCAATCCTACCCAACTCGCACCTCACACCATCGTTGTCTCCTTTATTTAAATTCAGGACCCTAGTCTCTGAGTCAACTATTTCACTCTCCATCTTAATGAAGAATTCGATCATGTTATGATCGCTCCGACCCAAGGGGCCTGCACAACAAGATAAGGGCTCACGGTAGGGGATGGCTGTGGCAGCAAAACTCCACACTACAACAACAACTTGCATTTATATAGCGCCTTTAATGTAGTAACACATCCCAACGTGCTTAACCGGAGCATTATCAAACAAAATCTGACACTGAGCCACATAAGAAGATATTAGGACAGCTGACCAAAAACTTGGTCAAAGAGGTAGGTTTTAAGGAGCGTCTTAAAGGAGGAGAGAGGGGTAGAGAGGCGGAAATATTTTGGGAGGGAATTCCAGAGCTTAGGGCCCAGGCTGCCAATGGTGAAACGATGAAAATTGGGGATGTGCAAGAGGCCAGAATGAGAGGAGCGCACAAGGTAGATTGCAGGCCAACAGTTGGAGCAGGTCAATAGACTCTGCAATTTGGCCCAATGTGGATCAACCATTTTCTTTTATTTGTTTTTATTTTTGTTTTTACAGATTAGACACGTTTGGAACACTAACCCAGTTAGTCATCGACTTAAAGATAGTTTAATGAATGCTGTTTTCACACCGCAGGTAGCAGTTTGACACTGCTGCTTGTTTCAGAGCAGTGTGAGCCAGCCACACTGAATGATACTGACCTATATTCAGGTAAGGCAGAGCACTCTGCCTACACACCGGAACACACGAGCACAGCTCCGCTCACCAGGAATGCCACTGAAACGTTTAAGTGTTGGACAAGTTAAAGGTTAAAAAAGTCGGCTTTGCCCAGATTACAGTTATACTGCAGCTGGCACAAGCCCTAATTGGCAAAATTCAGATTGCACTTACATTAGAGAACGAAAAACCTACACTTGCACAGCACCTCATCGCATCTCTGAGAAAAATCACAAATCATTTCATGTGGATAACAAATGCTGACGTTATGTAAATGAATGTGGCAGTCGTTATGCACACAGAAGATCTCACAAACAAGAATGAGATGAATTACCAGCTAGTCCGGTTTTTGGGGCTGTTAGTTGAGGGAGAAATGTTAAGTATGTCAACTCCCTACTGAAGTCGTGCCATGGGATCTTTAATATCCATCTGAACAGGGCCTCAGTTTAACGTCTTATCTGAGAGATGGCAGTTCTAACAGCACATCACTCCTTCGATACTGTACTGGGGTGTCAACTTAGATTAAGCGCTGGAGTGGAAGGGGGATTTGAACTCATTGCCGTCTGACTCAGAAGTAAGCATGTTACTAACTGAGCCAAGCTGCCCACACGAAGCTCAAGTAAATCTGTGCTTTGTCTGCCAATGACACGTAAAAACTGCGTCACATTATGAGTGTGAGTATGTATTTCAGGAGGGGGTAAAGTTCATTGACTCGCTCAGAGATTATTTGTGTAAATGAACTGGAATGAGAATACTGCATCCCTAATAATTTCAAGTGTTTTTGAACAGTCGGAGAATGATTTCAGCTGTGCGATTTTTCATGGATGAATCAGCCAGAATCCTAAACCATTAATGAGTTGGTAGCTTGTGTTCACTAGGGCTGTGCAGCTAATGCTCCTGACGGGCGTCAAAGCTTCCGCAGCTGTTCGAAACATTTCATTTGAATGACAAATGGAGTTGATAAGCAGTCAATTAACATAGATCTGCCAAAACAGCACAACTGCCTTACGACATCAGCCTAAGTTGCTGTCCTTCACCCTGCGGCTTCTGGGTCTGTGTCCAGACTAAGGGATAATGAAGGGCCTGCTTGTCCTGCCAGCTGTTCAAAGTCAAGTACACTGAGTGCTAGTAGTCTCGGCCTGGCCTGCCAATGAGCGCAATCCCCGACTCAAGACACTCACCTAACTCTGCAACCCGGCCCTGGCAAACACTCAACTCCGGGGGTTTGGGGCGTAGAAGCATAGAGTTGAAGTGCATTCTGAGGACAAAGTGATGGGGACTTCACGTTCTCTCAACTTGCGCCATGCCTTGCCAGAGACAAAATTCAACCTTTTCCGAATACTGATGTCCTCCACTGCAGCAGTCACAAGTTAGACGCACTTCATCTGCTTACTCACTGTGTGAAGACAGCCATTTTCGTGAAAGTGCATTTTGTGGGAGAATAGATGTCTGGCAGTATCCATTGCAAAGGTCACAGACCTCAAGAATAAACAATCAAATGACTTTATGAACTCCAACAGAAGCCCACAATGAACCCTTGCCTTAAACTGACTGCAAACTACCAGCTATTACCTGGAGTATACAACATATAGTTTATTCTTTTTTGTAAGCTGCATTTGTGGGAGGTTCCCCGAGCAGCTTAGTGGGATAGATGGTTATGTTAAAGAACCTTGAGGCTGAGGAGGTTCCCTGACCTATGCCATGTTAGCTACTTTCAGCCAGATCAGAGGTGAGGACACTACAATGAACCTCAGGCAAGAGAGGGGAACAGGTCAGTTGGGGTTTCTGTTCCTGGTTTGCATCTATGAGTAACAGGTCAGGAAAGGATTGGGCCAAGTTCTAATGTCCCACCCTGTCTCAATCTAACAGTCTGCCATCATTTTCTATGCGAAAACTAGCCATGGGCAAGGTATTGGGTGAATTTAGTGCTCCCGACAGGGAGCTGTGCCTGAAGGGAGCATAGGTTGGAGACAGGACTAGGACACCAGAGGCTCCATTCTCTGACTCATGTTCCCTTCAAGGATGGATCCCCATCACCCAGTTGCAACTGATCATTAATTTTACACTTATAACCCAGTTTGAATCATCGCATTCAGCAGTGGAAAGGAGCAAGAGGAAAACAAAATGGTTCCTTCAACTTTTTTATTTCTACCTTCTACAAAAACAACAAGCAGCATCTCAAATAGTTTTGCTTGGACCTCTTTAAAACTGCAAATGATTAAAGTAGAATAATCCCACACTGTGTTAACCAACCTTGCTTTGTAGTCCGAAGTAAGTCAGCCCGGCGCACAATGAAACCTTTCTCGAGGAGCAGCTGAATAGATGGCGCACCTGTCCATGGTCACCGCCTCACAATGGCATAATGCAAATCTACAGAGTGCACACCTTGTAGCGACCACCTGTCCAACGTCACTGTCACCGCAGTCCCCACAACACTTTTCACAATGAAACTTCACCTGCCACCAGCGGCCACGGCTCGTGTTCACACATCAAAGAAAGTTTTAAGCAGCAACTGACTTGGGCTGTCAGGCCTCACCACAATCTTAACTCGACAGATTAAGAGGTCCTCTCCCCTAATTAGATACAATGGGGAGCGCGCTGCAGATCTGACAACTGCAATGGAAACCCGAGAACATGATATGGCTCAGGATACAACTGTGATTTAAACAAGACACGGGTCAGCCGAAAGGGTTTTCCTCAACATTTCTTCATCCCACTGCCACCGTGACAATTATTTCAGTTTTGGAACACATTTAAAAGCAAACACAACAGGCATGGGTGTTCATTTTAATAGAGCTAGAAAGACTTTTACAGGACTTCTGAATCAGAAACAATTTATTTGAACAAAATGAGGTAATCTCATCACCAGCTTGACGGAAACTCTGATTGTGTCATTTTGAATAAAACACAGGGAGGAATAACTTTCCATAGAGTCAAAAAAAAGTTGAAAAGCCATTAACAGTGTGTGCCTTTTATATATTGGCTGGCCTCCCATAACATTGCTTATGGGTAATTCAGAGCATTGCTGTAATTCTAACCTGCAAACCAGCTTGTCCCTTTAAGCCCATTGCCGATGTAGCTCTTTAGGAGAGTCTGGTCTCAGTAGGTTCTGAGGCTAATTATTGTTATTGTTTGGTTTCTCTCATTATTCCAATAACCTCTCCAGGTTACCTTAAAGTCACAAGGAACCAACAAGAGTTCACTTGGTTTCTTTCTCTTTTCATATAATTTTTTTCAAAAGTTATTCTGCTGCGAATTGTTTTAGGCAAGAGTGAGGCATTTTGTGTGTAACATCTAGAGACACTATTAATACTTTTATATAAATAGATAAAGAGAAGTTGAAATTGTGGGGGAGAAATTGGAGCCTGACACATTCATCCTTTGGGTGAAGAATTAGTTGGCAAACCAATGTTAGGGCGCAATCTCGCCGACCCGATCTCCCCCGGACGTGCGTCGCCTGCCAAATTGGTTTCTTTTATATTTTACAAAACTTACGTTCTTGGTGGTGGTTTCCAGTTGTCCTTTTAAGGACCGCTGGTTAGGCCACATGTAGACCACATTTTACTGAATCCAGCTGTGTTTAGAGCAAACCAGTTTGGTAAAGGAGGCCTCAAACATGTGTTACACCCTTTATTTGCATATGGAAAGGGCCTAGCCAGGTTTCAGGAGCGGGCCCTTGATGCCTCTTTTGATTCCTATACCAATATGGTGGACTATTCCAGCTCAGAATGTGCATGCAAACACCATATTGGATGCTTCTGCACTGATTTCATGCCTGTAAAATGAGTGCAACATCATCGGATTTCTAGGCCCTACAGACTATACCGAATATATCACAATAACTGTAGCAAAAGTCTGTCCCTCTCACATTCCTCTGACACTCTGATCCCGAAATTATGGTATGGGATATTACTATATGTACGTCTGAAATTCATCTCTCTATATTTTAGCAAAGGCACTACCTGTTTAAAAAAATTGAGTAACACCTCTGCTAAAATGGAGAGGAATTTCAAATGCATTAAGTGTTGGTTTGCTAGTATATCATTGTGGAGTTTCAGACTGTCTCATCATATCATGGAGGTCTGTAAAAGACTGCCTCATCCAAATGTCCTATTCATTGTTAAGATGTGGAAGAAAAATATTCCAAAAAGGGTATCTTAACCCCTTGTTGACTAATCATATCTGCATTATTATTCACGTATGTATTCTCAGTACCTTACTGTGTCTCAATGCTTCTGTATATCATTCAACCGTTTAATAAATCTGATATTATTTTCCTTCTTTATGTGTTTTCGGATGACGTCACCAAGGTGCAGCATCTAGCTCAGAAATCAGAGAGGGGGAAAGGATAGATCCGTAAGGACCACTTCTGGCTCCCAGTCCAGTTGCAATCATACTTGGTAACAAACATCTGGCTCCTAACATGTCAGTTCCAGTATATACCCCAGCTCATTCTGAGACACACACACATCCAAAAAAGAAAGACTTGCATTTATATTGCGCCTTTCACGACCACCGGAAGCGTCCCAAAGCGCTTTACTGCCAATGAAGATGCACTGCAACAACTCGCCAAGGCTTCTTTGACAGCACCTCCCAAACCCGCAACCTCTTCCACCTAGAAGGACAAGGGCAGCAGGTGCATGGGAACACCATCACCTCCAAGTTCCCCTCCAAGTCACACACCATCCTGACTTGGAAATATATCGCCAATCCTTCATCGTCGCTGGGTCAAAATCCTGGAACTCCCTCCCTAACAGCACCGTGGGAGTACCTTCACCACACAGACTGCAGTGATTCAAGGCGGCGGCACACCACCACCTTCTCAAGGGCAATTAGGGAGGAGCAATAAATGCTGGCCTTGCCAGCGGTGCCCGCATCCTAGGAACAAATAAAAAATAAGTACTTTTTGAAGTGTAGTCACTGTTGTAATGTTGGAAAAATATTTCCCTCTGCTCGATCCCAGTGGCTATTCTTCAATCGTGATATATTTCAGTAGTACGCCACCCTCAGTGCTAATGTGGCAAAGAACACAGTGAAAATCCTTAATATTCTGATAATATTTCATTTGGAGTCTTTGCTACCAGACATTTTTAACTTGAAACATAAATACAGGAGATTCAGCACTCTCTCTGTCAATCACCTTGATGTCTGCCCAAGCTTGTTTAGCTGCCAAAATAAAGACTAATGCAATTATGTGCTGTGTTTTTTTCAGTTATATATTTATTATGAACATATAAAAAGAACATTAGGCCTGTCAAGCCTGCCTGATCCGGAAAACAGTGCAACCATGTACCCCATTGACCCACCCGATAGCCATGCAAAGTCCAGGGACAGGCCAAAAAAATTAGGTGAATAACCACGTTAAAAAAACCAACCTCAGGACATCCCAAAGCACTTTACAGCCAATGAAGTACTTTTGAAGTGTAGTCACTGTTGTACATTTTTGTAAATGAAACTTCCTGCAGATTATAAATAAACATTAGAATACTATTTATGAGTGATTCCTTCAGGGATGGGATTGCTTAGCAGGAGAACTCCATTCACCACGACATTTCTGCAGCGACCGATCTGCTCAACCACACCCTCACCACCACCTTTGATGCCCTTGTCCCTATTAAAACAATTGCCCTCTCTCACCCTGGCCATTCCCCGGTACGGTTCTCATCTTCACTCCCCTAAGTCCAAGGGACGCAGACTTGAACGGAAATGGCGGACAACTGGTTTAGCCATTCATCACCAGATCTGGCTGGACCACATAAAGCATTATCGGGTCCTGCTCTCGTCTGCCAAAACTGCTCACAATGCAAAGATAAACCCCAGCTTCGATTCTCTACTGTTAACCGTCTTCTTAAACCCCTCTCCCCTGTCTCCTCCACCCTCATTTCCGACAACAAGTGTGAGAAGCTCATGGACTTCTTTGCCTCTAAGATTGAGACCATCTGTTTAGCTGCCTCTGCCACTTCCCTTCCTTCAAATAGTCCACAAGCATCGTAACTCGCATCTTTCGCCAGTTTCTCTCCGATCTCCCCTCATAACCTCTCTGTGCTCATCTTGTCCATGAGACCCACTTCCTGCTCCCTCGACCCTATTTCCACCAAACTGCTGACCTTTCAACTTCCTTTTGTAGCTCCCATGTTAGCTGACATTGTTAACGGATCTCTCTCCTCAGGTACTGTCCCCCTCTCCCTCAAATCTGCCATCATCACCCCTCTCCTCAGAAATCCAACCCCTGACCCCTCTGTCCTTGCCAACTACCACCCTATCTCCAACCTCCCTTTCCTCTCAAGTCCTTGAATGTGTTGTCACCTGCCAAATCTGTGCCCATCTTTCCCGCAACTCCATGTATGAATCCCTCCAATCAGGTTTCCACCCCACCACAGTACCGAAACGGCTCTCATCAAAGTCACAAATTACGTCTTTTGTGACTGTGACAATGGTAAACTATCCCTCCTTGCCCTTCTCGACTTGTCTGCAGCCTTTGACAGTTGACCATTCCATCCTCCACCAACGCCTCTCCACCGTCGTCCAGCTGGGTGGGACTGCATTCGCCTGGTTCTATTCTTATCTATCTATTCATAGCCAGAGAATTACCTGCAATGGCTTCTCTTCCTGCTCCCGCATCGTTATCTCTGCTGTCCCCCAAGGATCTATCCTTGGCCCACTCCTATTTCTCTATTTCTCATCTACCTGCTACCCCTTGGCGACATCACCCGAAAACACAGCATCAGTTTCCACATGTTTTCTGATGACACCCAGCTCTACCTCACCACCACTTCTCTCGAACCCTCCATGGTCTCTATATTGTCAGACTGCTTGTCCGACATACAGTTCTGGATGAACAGGAATTTTCTCCTGTTAAATATTGGGAAGACCGAAGCCATTGTTTTCGGTCACCGCCACAAACTTCGTTCCCTAGCCACTGACTCCATCACTCTCCCTTACATCTGTCTGAACCACACTGTTCGCAACCTTGATGTCATATTTGACCCTGAAATGAGCTTCCGACCACACATCCGCGGCATAACTAAAACCACCTAATTCCACCTCCGTAAGATCGCCCGTCTTCGCCCTTGCCTCAGCTCATCCGCTGCTGAAACCCTCATCCATGCCTTTGTTACCTCTAGACTTGACTATTCCAATGCACTCCTAGCTGGCCTCCCACATTCTACCCTATGTAAACTTGAAGTCATCCAAAACCCGGCTGCCTGTGTCCTAACCCGCAACAAGTCCCATTCACCCATCACCTCTGTGCCCGCTGACCTACACTGGCTCCCGGTTAAGCAACGCCTCGATTTCAAAATTCTCATCCTTGTTTACAAATCCCTCCATGGCCTCACCCCTCCCTATCTCTGTAATCTCCTCCAACCCCACAACCCCACCGAGATATCTGCGCTCCTCTAATTCTGCCCTCTTGAGCATCCCTGATTATAATCACTCAACCTTTGGTGGCAGTGCCTTCTGTTGCCTAGGTCCTAAGCTCTGGAATTCCCTGCCTAAACCTCTCCACCTCGCTACCTCTCTTTCCTCCTTTAAGATGCTCCTTAAAACCTACCTCTTTGAACAAACTTTTGGTCATCTGCCCTAATTTCTCCTCATGTGGCTCGGTGTCAAATTTTTGTCTTGTAACACTCCTGTGAAGCGCCTTGAGACCTTTTACTACATTATAGAGCTATATAAATACAAGTTGTTGTTGTTGTTGAGAAATTAGGTTGTAATGGATTCATTTTCCCCTCAAAAGGCAGATACTGCAGATGCTGGAAACCTGAAATAAAAACAGAAAATACTGGATAAACCTCAACAAGCCAGGCAGCTTCTGTGGCGAGGGAAAGGAAAGAAAGAACTTGCATTTATATAGCGCCTTTCACAAGATTAGGAGGTCCCGGATCACTTTACAGCCAATTAAGTACTTTTGAAGTGAAGTCACTTTTGTAATTATAGACAGGGCAGCCAATTTCACACAGCAAGATCCCACAAGCAGCAATGAAATAATGACCAGATAATCCATTATAGTGATGTTGGTTCAGGGATAAATGTGGTCCAGGACACCAGGGAGAACTCCTCTGTTCTTCTTCGAATAGTGTCATGGGATCTTTTACGTCTGCGTTAGAGGGCAGTTTAACATCTCATCCGAACGGCGGCACCTCCGACAGTGCGGCACTCCCTCGGTACTGCACTGAATTGTCAGCATAGGATTGTAGGGCTACCGTTTCAGGCCGATGACCCGTTGTCACAATCGGAAGATGTTTCTGTAAATCAAACTCCTGCAATGGGCTTCAAGCTTCTCATTTGAAGCTTTACTTAACGTGCTCTGGTGCTACTGCATTCACATTATTTTTATGTTCAAAGCAATACTGATTTGCTTATGTACTTTAAAAGGAACAGATTATTTACGTGTGGTTTCAATTATAATAGTGCAAAC
Source organism: Somniosus microcephalus (assembly GCF_052327205.1). NCBI lineage: Eukaryota > Metazoa > Chordata > Chondrichthyes > Squaliformes > Somniosidae > Somniosus > Somniosus microcephalus. The sequence goes on along the minus strand of NC_141000.1, from coordinate 103,417,086 downwards.
TTGTGGTAACCCACAACCTGCTACAATTACTGTAAATGATGAGTTTTTCTAACAATACTCATTTTTTTCAAATTTCAGTCTGACCTATTAATTTGGAAATCAACTGAAGTAAAAGATCAGAAAAGATCAAAGAAACAAAACACAATAATTCATAGACTTAATGTGCTGAGCAATTGAAAGTTAAGTTGTTTATATTCAGGAGCACTTTTAACGATTTATATATGCTGGAAAAATAATTGTTTATCTTCTTCTTTATCTTATTTAAGCTATCATTATGCACAAGGCTAATAGGTTGGCAGAGGAGACACATTTCCTGCCAGTTGGCTTCTTGTGTTTGGCTGCCATCTTTCCCCGCACTCAGTGTAAGGTTTCTGGGCCTCGATTTTCCACACGGTTTTTGGCCTACCTTTCAATGTAGAATTGGGGAACCACCTTTTGGTTTTCTAGCCAAAAGGACCAGAAGCCATTTCTGCCAATTTTCCACCCAAAATGGATCCCCTCGGAATTCACTCACGCTTTTTCAGATGAGACGTTAAACCGAGGCCCCGTCTGATCTCTAAGGTGGACGTAAAAGATCCTATGGCACTATTTTGAAGAAGAGCGGGGGAGTTATCCCCGGTGTCCTGGGCAATATTTATCCCTCAATCAACATCACTAAAACAAATTATCTCGTCATTGTCACACTGCTGTTTGTGTGAGCTTGCTGTGGGCAAATTGGCTGCCACACTTCCTACATTACAACAGTGATTACCACTTCAAAAAGTGCTTCATTGGCTGTAAAGCGCTATGGGACATCCAGTGGTCGTGAAAGGCACTATAGAAATGCAAGTCTTTCTTTCTTTTTGGACTTTCCCATGATCCACTCGCTGAGCCCTGAGTGAGCTCATTAGCATTTGTGTAAATGAGGGCCAGTGGTATCGCAGTCTCGAATTTCCTGGCTTTATGCTCACAACACACTCGGCCTATTCTTGAGCTGTCAGTTTTTTTGAGGGTGGCTGTGACAGCTTTTGCCAGTTTTCTAGGTTGGTGTGTACTCCGCCACATATCCAAATGACTCTTGGATAATTCCAGACTCTTTTGCTGGGAGGAGGCAGGTCTTCTACTGTCTGTGCTCCCTGAATTAGCATAACAGCATCTACTAGCATAGCCTTGCCACTTATATAATACTAGCCTGGAGTACCCGGCGTTGCCGAGGGAACTGAAGAACACTCTGCCATGTTTATAAAACTGTTTATAAAACTGTTGGGATTGAAGAACTCTTGCTAAGCACCCAGGAGGTGGTTGTTTAACTTCGTTTTTTGTTAATGGGGATCGCCAGTAGCCATATACTCCAGGTTTTACAGTTTTCCTTCTATGTGAATTTGGAGGTAGCAAGCAGAATTATAATTTTGCAATGTTATCATTGACATTAATGAGAGAGAGAGAGAGAAGGGGGGAAGGAGAGAGAGAGAGAGAAGGAGAGAGGGAAGGGGAGGGAGAGAGAGAGAGGGGGGAAGGAGAGAGAGAGAGAGGGTAAAGGAGAGAGAGAGGGGGGAAGGAGAGAGAGGGGGGGAAGGAGAGAGAGAGAGGGGGAAGGAGAGAGAGAGAGGGGGAAGGAGAGAGAGGGGGAAGGAGAGAGAGAGAGAGGGAAGGAGAGAGAGTGAGAGAGAGGGAAGGAGAGAGAGAGAGAGAGGGGGAAGGAGAGAGAGAGGGGGGAAGGAGAGAGAGAGAGGGGGAAGGAGAGAGAGGGGGAAGGAGAGAGAGAGAGAGGGAAGGAGAGAGAGTGAGAGAGAGGGAAGCAGAGAGAGAGAGAGGGAAGGAGAGAGAGAGAGAGGGAAGGAGAGAGAGAGAGAGTGAAGGAGAGAGAGAGAGTGAAGGAGAGAGAGAGAGAGAGGGAAGGAGAGAGAGAGGGGGGGAAGGAGAGAGAGAGAGAGAGGGGGGGAAGGAGAGAGAGAGAGAGAGGGGGAAGGAGAGAGAGAGAGGGGGAAGGAGAGAGAGAGAGGGGGGAAGGAGTGAGAGAGAGAGAGGGAAGGAGAGAGAGAGAGAGAGAGGGAAGGAGAGAGAGAGAGAGAGAGAGAGGGGGAAGGAGAGAGTGAGGGAAGGAGACAGAGAAGAGAGGAAGACACCCCGGGGAAGGGGTTGGACTCAGAGCCCGGCCGCGGCGACCCAGAGCCCCCGTGCGCGGCCTAGCGCCTCAGGCCTGGCCCAACTCACCTCAGCTCAGCTCCCGCTCCGGCCCGCCGCCGCCGCCGCCGCTCCATGGCAGAGGGTTCTTCAGTTCCCTCAGCAACACCGGGTACTCAGAGCCCGGCCGCGGTGACCCGGAGCCCCTGTGCGCGGCCTAGCGCCTCAGGCCCGGCCCGGCCCGACTCACCTCAGCTCAGCTCCCGCTTTGGCCCGCCGCCGCCGCTCCATGGCAGAGGGTTCTTCAGTTCCCTCGGCAACGCCGGGTACTGAGAGCCCGGCCGCGGTGACCCGGAGCCCCCGTGCGCGGCCTAGCGCCTCAGGCCCGGCCCGACTCACCTCAGCTCAGCTCCCGCTCCGGGCCGCCGCCGCCACTCCCCCGCTCGCTGTCTCTCGGGCTCTCAGGCCGCGCGGTTCTCTCTGTCTCTGTCTCTTTATCTCTTTTCCCGGTCCCGCACTCACGGCAGGCCGCAGGCTTAGGCCCCGCCCACACACGCCATGAAACACCCCCCCGTGACGCATCATACCGCGGTTCCCCCGTAGGATTGGTCAACCATCACGTCACTCAACGCTAATGAGCTGAAATGAGCAGATTTTGTCCTTTTTTTGTAAACTGTCCAAACAATTTTTGTCTGACCAAAAAATAAACATACCTAAAACACTCCCCTAATCATAAGCTTTCTTTTGATATAGCATATGTGTAGGTACGCTCTATAACTTTTGAGTTTACCGCACGCATACACACAGACAGACAGACTCTATATATACATATATATATATATAGAGATACTCTCCACTTGCCTGGATGAGTGCAGCTGCAACAACACTCAAGAAGCTCGACACCATCCAGGATAAAGCAGCCCGTTTGATTGGCACCCCATCCACCACCTTAAACATTCACTCCCTCCACCACCGGCGTACTGTGGCTGCAGTGTGTATCATCTACAAGATGCACTGCAGCAACTCGCCAAGGCTTCTTCGGCAGCACCTCCCAAACCTGCGACCTCTTCCACCTAGAAGGACAAGGGCAGCAGGCGCATGGGAAATTCACCACCACCTCCAAGTTCCCCTCCAAGTCACACACCATCCTGACTTAGAAATATATCGCCGATCCTTCATCGATGGAACTCCCTTCCTAACAGCACTGTGGGAGCACCTTCGCCACACGGACTGCAGCGGTTCAAGAATGCGGCTCATCACCACCTGCTCAAGGGCAACTAGGGATGAGCAATAGATGCTGGCCTTGCCAGCGATGCCCAGATCCCATAAGCGAATAAAAAAAAATGTATTAGTATAGCCCTGCCACTTATATAATAGCTTGTATTAGCATAGCCCTGCCATTTAAATAACCCTACAAAATCATGGCAAGCCATAAATATTCCCTGGGTCATAATATTATGAGTAGCGCTGTTAGAAAATCATTCAGATAAACAGCACAAATTCATCACGTTCATGGTAGAATGAGAGATACAAGGTGCAGCTGTTGCCAGGATCAGCTGAAACAAGCAGAAGCGAGGAGTTTTTGAGTCTGAAGTGTAAAGACTTTCAGTAGCGATTGCTGCAGCTGGGAGAGACTTTTTTGGAGCAGTTTTCTGTTTGGCACTCTGCTTGGGACTTGCCTCTTGCTGCTTCTGGGGGACTGCAATTGCTGGGAAATGTTAACCCCACCCATAGTGAGGGCATCTCAGAAACTGGTGTGGTATTCCCTATGGGCATTCGCTATTGGCATTATAATGGAGGGGAAAGAGGAGCAGCACAGGTTGGAGCAAAGGAGAGGGAGGCAGCACTTGTGAGATATTACCTGCTTTTAAAAATACACAGCTCCAATGAGGACCTTAATGAGGAGATGTGTTGTGGAACAGTACACTTCACAAGAGAGGCAATAGGGCACCTCTGCCACCTACTGCATGAATAGTTACTTGCCCCCACTGCTCTATAAAGATGACAACCGCCCTGTATCATTCAGGGAGTCACAGGGGAATCAGACAAGATGCAGTGCGGGCATTCACCAGGTGATCAATGCACTTTACAGGAGAGCTGGGGAATTCATCCAGTTTGACATCACAGCAAGGTAGCAGGGCCATCCTGTTCTATGGGTCCAGGGTGCAATACATGGCACCCAACTTGCTTTGTGAGTTCCTACAGACAAGAACATAAGAACATAATAAATAGGAGCAGGAGCAGGCCATTCGGCCCCTCGAGCCTACTCCGCCATTCAATAAGATCATGACTGATCTGATCTTGGCCTCAATTCCACTTTTCTGCCTGTTCCCCATAACCTTTGACTCCCCTGTAGTTCAAAAATCTATCTATCTCAGCCTTGAATATATTCAATGACTCCGCCTCCACAGCTCTCTGGGGTAGAGTATTCCAAAGATTCACCACCCTCTGAGTGAAGAAATTCCTCCTCATCTCCGTCTTAAATGGGCGACCCCTTATTCTGAAACTATGCCCCCTAGTTCTAGATTCCCCCATGAGGGGAAACATCCTCCCTGCATCTACCCTGTCAAGCCCCCTCAGAATCTTATATGTTTCAAGAAGGTCACCTCTCATTCTTCTAAACTCCAATGAGTATAGGCCCAACCTGCTCAACCTTTCCTCATAAGACAACCCCTTCAACCCAGGAATCAACCTAGTGAACCTTCTCTGAACTGCCTCTGATGCAAGTATATCCCTCCTTAAATAAGGAGACCAAAACTGCACGCAGTACTCCAGGTGTGGTCTCACCAGCGCCCTGTACAGTTGCAGCAAGACTTCCTTACTTTTATACTCCATCTCCTGCAATAAAGGCCAACATTCTAATTGCCTTCCTAATTACTTGTGGTACCTGCTTGCTAACTTTTTGTGTTTCATGTACGAGGACACCCAGATCCCTCTGTACCGCAGTATTCTGTAGTCTCTCTCAATTTAAATAATATTTTGCTTTTCTATTCTTCCTACTGAAGTGCATAACCTCACATTTTCCCACATTATACTCCATCTGCCAAATTCTTGCCCACTCACTTAACCTATCTATATCCCTTTGCAGACTCTTTGGGGGAGAAATTTGGTTGTTAGCGCCACCGATTAATGCCTAAAGAGGCCGAGAAGTGGGGCGTTAGCCAATTTCTGGGCGGGCGCAAGGCGCCTAGCGCCTCGCCCCATATTGAGCATGCATTTAGTGCCAGCGCTAAATAGCGCCCACTCATGGGCGCAGGCTGATTATGACGTCATTTGAGTGTGCAACGCCTTTTGGGCGCCCCGGACCGGAAATTCAGTGGCGCCCCCCTCCGTAGCGCCTGGCGCTAATAGTGACAGCTTACCTGGACCTTACCAAGTCGCTCTCGGGCTGGAGGAGCGTTATTTAAAGGGGACTGGTGTGGTTTAAAAGCGGCAGCCATTTTTGGAGCACAACTTCCTCGAGAGCTACAAAGAGTTGCTGAGCTACACACTGAGAGCCACTGAGCCAGCGCAGGCAGACGATCTTCAGCCTTCTGACCATCACCTTGCTGTTGGTGAGCCTTGACAACGGGGAACCTTCCTGTGGGCACTTACTATGGGGGCTGCATTGGAGGGGAACATCCTGCTGCTGAATCATCTGGAAAGGGCACTGAGACACTGGGAGAGGGGGGCGGGCATGGCCAGACGGAGGAGGGCCAACAGACGTCGCCACAGCAGACCTTACGCTGGCAGGGTTTTCCAACAGCAGTTTTCCTACATGAACATGCCGGAGGAGCAGTGTGTCAGAAGGCTGCGATTTAGAAAGGAGGTGGTGACTGAGCTGTGCCAGCTGCTTCAGCCAGATGCAGCCTCAGATAAGGTGCAGGACATCTCTGTCGGTGGCTGAGAAGATGCCTGCTGGCCTGAACTTCTACGCAAGCGGCTCTTCTCAGGCTGCGCGTCAGAGGCTGATCAGAAGTAGCTTGTAGGCCCCTCTCACGGAATGCTTGCTGCCATTCCAAGAACAGGAATGGAACCAGTCTGATACCCCCAAGTCTGTGAAGGGCAAGATGCATGTAAATAGAAGGCATGGCCATTGTAAATGAAGAAAGTGTTTCATTACACAAAATGTGGTTCCTTCAAACATGAGAAAGCTATGACAACAGAAAGCAAAACTAATACACTCACACATAATTGCCTCTCACACCCGGGAGACTGTCCAAAACATAAATCACATTCCGACCATCTTCCTTGGCCTTGATTCCACTGCGCCAACCAAAGCATCCAATGCCCCATCAGTGAGGCATTCCGCCCTCTGCCTCACCCTTTCCATGTCTTGCTAGGCTGGTGCACCACAGGTAGGCTCCCACCGCTTTGAAGGCCTACAAGGCAGTGAGTGTGTCTGGTGATGCCAATCGACCTGCCCCTTTAAGAGCTGGCCAGCGCCAGTGTGTCTCAGGGAAAGTGATTATTGACAGCACCCTCGCTGCGCCCCGCCGCGAAATTGGGTTGCACCGCCGGGTTAGCGCCTTAAAGGTAGCGTGCAGCGCCTGATTTAGCGCCGCAATCACCTTTAAGGGCGCTGCAAACCAATATCGCGCTAGGTGGCGCTAAATTGCGCCTGGCGCTAAACTTTGCGCATCGCCAGGACTAGAGCCCCAAATGCGGCTATACCGAATTTCTAGGCCTTTGTGTACTCCTCACAAGTTGCTTTCCCACCTATCTTTGTATTGTCAGCAAATTTAGCTACAGCACACTCGGTCCCTTCATCCAAGTCATTAATATAGATTGTAAATAGTTGAGGCCCCTCTGGCACCTCACTGATCCCTGTGGCACCCCACTAGTTACAGTTTGCCAACCTGAAAATGACCTATTTATCCCGACTGTCTGTTTTCTGTTAGTTAGCCGATCCTCTATCCATGCTAATATATTACCCCCAACACCATGAGCTCTTATCTTGTGCAATAACCTTTTATGTGGCACCTTATCAAATGCCTTTTGGAAATCCAAATACACTACATCTACTGGTTCCCCATTATCCACCCTGCGCATTACATCCTCAAAGAACTCTAATAAATTTGTCAAACATGATTTCCATTTCATAAAACCATGTTGACTCTGCTTTATTGTGTTCTGATTTTCTAAATGTCCCACTACTGCTTCCTTAATAATGGATTCCAGCATTTTCCCAATGACATAGAAACATAGAAAGATAGAAGATAGGAGCAGGAGTAGGCCATTCGGCCCCTCGAGCCTGCTCCGCCATTCAAGGAGATCATGGCTGATCATCCAAATTCAGTACCCTGTCCCTGCTTTCTCCCCATATCCCTTGATCCTTTTAGCCTTAAGAAATATATCCAACTCCTTCTTGAATATATTTAATGAAATGGCCTCTACTGCCTTCTGTGGTAGAGAATTCCACAGGTTCATCACTCTCTGGGTAAAGAAATTCCTCCTCATTTCTGTCCTAAATGGCTTACCCCTTATCCTTAGACTGTGACCCCTGGTTCTGGACTCCCCGACCATCGGGAACATCCTTCCTGCATCTAGTCTGTCCAGTCCTGTCAGAATTTTATAAGTTTCAATGAGATCCACTCTCATTCTTCTAAACTCCAGCGAGTATAAGCCCAATCGACCAAATCTTTCCTCATACCTCATTCCTGCCATCCCAGGTATCAGCCTGGTGAATCTTCGCTGAACTCCTTCCATGGCAAGAACATCCTTCCTTAGATAAGGCAACCAAAACTGCACACAATACTCAAGATGTGGTCTTACCAAGGCCCTGTACAACTGCAGCAAGACATCCTTGTTCCTGTACTCAAACCCTCTCGCTATGAAGGCCAACATACCATTTGCCTTCTTAAATGCCTGCTGCACCTGCATGCTTACCTTCAGCAACTGGTGCACAAGGACACCCAGGTCTCGTTGCACTTCCCCTTCTCCCAATCTATTGCCATTCAGATAATAATCTGCCTTCCTGTTTTTGCCACCAAAGTGGATAACCTCACATTTATCCACATTATATTGCATCTGCCATGCTTCTGCCCAATCACCCAAGCTGTCCAAATCATCCTGGAGTTTCTCAGCATCCCCCTCACAGCACACACGCCCACCCAGCTTTGTGTCGTCTGCAAACTTGGAGATATTACATCTAGTTCCCTTGTCTAGATCATTAATATATATTGTGAATAGCTGGGGTCCAAGGACCGATCCCTGCGGTATCCCACTAGTCACTGCCTGCCACTCGGAAAAAGACCCGTTTATTCCAACTCTTTGCTTTCTGTCTGCCAACCAGTTCTCTATCCAAGTCAATAGCTTGCCCCCAATCCCATGTGCCTTAACTTTACACGCTAATCTCTTATGCGGGACCTTATCGAAAGCCTTCTGAAAGTCCAAATACACCACATCCACTGGTTCTCCCTTATCTATTTTACCAGTTACATCCTCAAAAAATTCTAGTAGATTAGTCAAGCATGATTTACCTTTTGTAAATCCATGTTGACTTTGTCTGATCCTGTCACTGTTTTCCAAGTGCTCTGCTATTACATCTTTTATAATGGACTCTAGCATTTTCCCCACTACCGATGTCAGGCTTACCGGTCTGTAATTCCCCGTTTTCTCTCTACCACTTTTTTTGAAAAGTGGGGTAACATTAGCTACCCTCCAATCCATGGGTACTGTTCCAGATTCCATCGAATGTTGGAAGATGATCAGCAATGCATCTACTATTTCTAGGGCCACTTCCTTAAGTACCCTGGGATGTAGATTATCAGGCCCTGGGGATTTATCGGCCTTCAATTCCATCAATTTCCCTAACACCATTTCCCTACAAATACTGATTTCTTTCAGTTCCTCCCTTTCATCAGACCCTATGTTCCCCGACATCTCTGGGAGGTTATTTGTGTCCTCCTTTGTGAAGACAGAACCAAAATATGTAATTAATTGGTCTGCCATTTCTTTGTTCCCCATTATAAATTCCCCTGATTCTGACTGCAAGGGACCTACGCTTGACTTCACCAATCTTTTTCTCTTCACATATCTATAAAATCTTTTACAGTCAGTTTTTATGTTCCCTGCATCTGACTCTCATATTCTATTTTCCCCTTCTTAACTAATCCCTTTGTCCTCCTTTGTTGAATCCTAAACTGCTCCCAATCCTCAGGTTTACTGCTTTTTCTGGCCAATTTATATGTCCTCTCCTTAGATCTTATGCTATCCCTAATTTCCCTTGTTAGCCACGGTTGAGTCACCTTTTTTGTTTTATTGTTATGCCAAACTGGGATGAACAAATTCTGTAGTTCATCCATGCGGTCTTTGAATGTTTGCCATTGCCTATCCACCGTCAACCCTTTGAGTGACATTCCCCAATCAATCCTACCCAACTCGCACCTCAGACCATCGTAGTTTCCTTTATTTAAATTCAGGACCCTAGTCTCTGAGTCAATTACTTCATTCTCCATCTTAATGAAGAATTCTATCATATTATGATCGCTCTGACCCAAGGGGCCTCGTACAACAAGATTGCTAATTAATCCTTTCTCATTACATAATACCCAGTCTAAGCTGGCCTGATCTCTGGTTGGTTCCTCAACATATTGGTCCAGGAAACCATCCCGTAAGCACTCCAGGAATTCCTCCTTCACAGTATTGTTACTAATTTGGCTAGCCCAATCTATATGTAGATTAAAGTCACCCATGATGACTGCTGTGCCCTTATTGCACGCTTCTCTAATTTCCCTTTTAATGCCATCCCCAACCTCCGCATTACTGTTTGGAGGTCTATATACCACTCCCACTAACGTTTTCTGCCCCTTGGTATTTCTCAGTTTTACCCATACAGATTCCACATCATCAGAGCTAATATCCTTCCTTACAATTGTGTTAATCCCTTCTTTAACCAGCAATGCTACCCCACCTCCCTTTCCTTTTTGCCTATCTTTCCTGACTATTGACAGATGTTAGGTTAACTGGTCTATAGTTTCCTGCTTTCTGTCTCCCTCCTTCCTTGAATAGGGGTGTTATATTTGCAGTTTTCCGATTCACTGGGACCTTTCCAGAATCTAGGGAATTTTGGAAGATTACAACCAATGCATCCATTATCTCTGCAGCCACTTCTTTTAAGACCCTAGGATGCAGGCCATAAGTGTCCAAGGGACTTGTCAGCCTTTAGTTCCATTAGTTTGCCTAGTACATTTTCTCTACTGATAGTCATTGTTTTAAGTTCCTCCCTCCCTTTTGCCCCTTGATTGTCTACTATTATTGGGATACTTTTAGTGTCTTCTACCGTGAAGACGGATACAAAATATTTGTTCAAAGTCGCTGCCATTTCCTTGTATCCCATTATTAATTCCCCAGTCTCAATCTCTAAGGGACCAACGTTACTAATTCCCCAGTCTCATCCTCTAAGGGACCAACTCTTCCTTTTTATATACTTGTAGAAGCTCTTACTGTCTGTTTAAATATTTCTTGTTAGTTTACTCTCATAATCTATTTTCTCCCTCTTTATTATTTTTTTAGTCAACCTTTGCAAGTTTCTAAAAAATTCCCAATCTTCTGGCCTACCACTAATCTTCGCAACATTGTATGCCTTTTCTTTCAATTTGATAGCCTCCTAATTTCCTTAGTTAGCCACGGATGGTTCATCTTTCTCATAGAATCTTTCTTTCTCACTGGAATATATCTTTGTTGAAAGTCATGAAATATCTCCTTAAAAGTCTGCCACTGCTTTTCTACCATCTTACCTTTTAATCTATTTTCCCAGTCCACTTTAGTCAACTCTGTCTTCATACCTTTGTAATTGCCTTTATTTAAGTTTTAGACCTAAGTTTCTCACCCTCAAACTGAATGTGAAATTCTATCATGTTATGATCACTCTTCCCTAGAGGATCCTTTACTATGAGATCATTAATTAATCCTGTCTCATTACACATTACCAGATCTAAAATAGTCTGTTCCCTGGTTGGTTCCACAACATATTGTTCTAAGAAACTGTCCTGAATACACTCTATGAACTCGTCCTCAAGGCTACCTTTGCCAATTTGATTTGTCCAATCTACATGAAGATTAAAATCTCTCACGATTATTGCAGTGCCTTTCTTACAAGCCCCCATTATTTCTTGATTTATACTCTATCCTACAGTGTAGCTACAGTTAGGGGGCCTACAGAGTACTCCCACCAAGTGACTTCTTTCCTGATTATTTCTTATCTCCACCCAAACTGATTCTACATCTCGATCTTCTGAGCCAAGGTAATTTCTCACTACTGTACTGATCTCGTCCTTTATTAACAGAACTACCCCGCCTCCTTTTCCTTTCTGCCTATCCTTCCGAAATGTCAAATACCCCTGAATATTCAGTTCCCAGCCTTGGTCACCTTGCAACCACATCTCTGTAACGGCTATCATATCATACCCATTTATTTCTATTTGTGTGTCAATTCATCTATCTTATTATGAATGCTGCGTGCATTTAGATAAAGAGCCTTTAAATTTGTCTTTTTACCATTTTTCCCTACTCTGACCCTGTTTGCTGGTGTAATCTTATGCTTTTATGCTCTGTCCCTTCCTGTCACACTCTGGTTATCATTACCCCTATCGCTACCCTGAACTATTGCCTTGTCCTTTCTCTTTGACTTTCTAAGTTTCCCCTCACCTGAACCCTACCCTCCACTATTTAGTTTAAAGCCCTAACTGCAGCCCTAGTTATTCGATTCACCAGGACACTGGCCCCAGCATGGTTCAAGTGAAGCCCGTCCCAATGGAACAGCTCCCTCTTTCCCCAGTACTAGTGCCAGTGCCCCGTGAATCGAAACCCATTTCTCCCACACCAATCCTTGAACCACGCATTCATCTCTCTGATCTTATTGACCCTATGCCAATTCACTCGTGGCTCAGGTAGTAATCCAGAGATTATTACCTTTGTGGTTTTGCTTTTTAATTTAGCCCCTAGTTGCTCATACTCCCTCAGCAGAACCTCTTAGTCCTACCTATGTCATTGGTACCTACATGGACCACGGCAACTGGATCCTTCCCCTCCCACTCCAAGTTCCTCTCCAGCCCTGAGGAGATATACTTAACCCTGACACCGGGCAGGCAACACAGCCTTCGGGACTCATGTTCTCAGCTGCAGAGAACAGTATCTATCCCCCTAACTATACTGTCCCCTACCACTACTACATTCCTTTTTACTCCCCCAACTTAAATGGCCCCCTGTACCACGGTGCTGTGGTCAGTTTGCTCATCCTCCCTACAGTCCCTGCTCTCGTCCACACAGGGAGCATGTACCTCGTACCTGTTGGGCAAGTGCAAGGGCTGAGGCTCCTCCAATGCTACCTTCTGGATCCCCATACCTGCCTTACTCGTAGTCACACCCTCCTGTCCCTGACCACGGACCAAATCTGAAGTATTTAACCTAAGGGGTGTGACTGCCCCCTGGAACACAGTGTCCAGGTAACACTCCCCCTCCCTGATGTATCGCAGTGTCCGAAGCTCGGACTCCAGCTCATCAATTCAGAGCCGAAGTTCCTCGAGCTGCAGACACTTACTGCAGATGTGGTTGCTGTAGATCACACTGGGGTCCACCAGCTCCCACATGCTGCAGCTGCAACACATCGCCTGTCCTGCCATCTCTATTGTATTTTATTTAACGAATTAGGTTTTCAAGTTCTGAAATACTCAATTGTCTATTAATAGTTTTTAATCTAGGTAATAACCTTAGTTAATTTATTAAATGTTGTTATATGCTTTAGGTCTTTACTGTAACTTATCCCACAGTCCTAATTTAACCCTAGTTGTTTATATTTTTTTCATCAAGCAACACCCCCACCTCACTGAATTCCTTCACTCACCAAACTCCCGAGTTTAGTACTCTGTAGAAGCAGTATTCTGTAGAACTGGACTCCGTGCTACATTCCTCTCAACATTCTCAATGGGAAAGGCTTCCCACTCCATGAATGTACAGATAGGGTGTGAAAACATGCAAAGGATCCTGCACGTCAATGCCATTATGCTGGAAGTTATCATTTATTCTTTGTATTTTAGTCCTCCTTGAGCTCTTGAAGGAAGAAAATCATGTCACCAGATGGCTTTGAGTGACAAGGCCTGTCCCTATTAACCCCACTCAGTGGCTCAAACAGCAAGAGAGGACTGCCACAATGAAGCACCTGATTTCTATAAGAGGGATTCTCAAACTGACAAAATATCATCGACCTGAAACATTGGCCGGAATTTTGCCCTAAAAAACCAGGTGGGTTTGGAGCGTGGGGGCAGTTAAAGTGTTAAAAATAGGATTCCCGACCTGATCCCACCTCCTAACCGCCCACTTCCAGTTTTAACGGAGGCGGGATGGGGGCGGACGACCAACCCACTCCCAGGGGGCGGAACCTCAATTTAAATATTGTAATGAGGCTGGAAGCCTCTTTTTTCACCTCCATTTTGTGTTTAACTGCCTGTGGACGGGTTTCCCACAATTCGTGAAACTCGGCAGTTAAACCGAGGCGGGGACTGGTGGATCCAGGAGCTAAGTGGCTTTATACCTACCTCCTGGATCCAAGGTCCCTGCCTGACCCACCTCCCATGATCGGAGACCCCACCACGAGGCCTTCGATCCCCACTATGAGGCCTCCCCACAACCCCACCGGTGATGCTGAGGCCGGCCACAATCTTCCGATGGCAGGCCCCGAACCTCTCTCCCCCCCCCGCTGATCCCCTGTCGACTCCCCGATCCTCCACACCACCCCCCCCCCACCGGATCCCCGGCCAACCTGCCCACTGTCGATCCCCCGCGATCCCCAGCACCCCCGCCGATCCCTGACCCCCTGTGATCCCCAACCCCCCCACCGATCCCCGACCCCCCGCGATCCTCCAAACCACCCCGCCGATCCCTGATCCCTGCCGATCCCCAACCCCCTGCCGATCCCTGACCCCCTGCGATCCCCAACCTCCCCGCCGATCCCTGACCCCCTGCGATCCCCAACCTCCCCGCCGATCCCTGACACCCCGCGATCCCCAACACGCCCCGCTGATCCCCGACTCCCCCATCCCCGATCCTGCCCTCCCATGATCTGCAATCCTCCCCTGCCGATCCCTGACCTCCCCGCCCAGTCGATCCCTGAGCCAGCCAATCCACGACCCCCCCTCCACAATCCACCAGCCAGCCAATCCCCAACCGCCCCCCCCCCTTATCCTCGTGATCCCTCCCCAGGACCAACCCCTCGCTCCCTCTCCACAACTGAGGCCTACCTGCCCACAGCCAGCCTCTCAATCTGGAATCCAAGGCCTCACATGCAAATCAGGCCCTGTCGTTAAATTCGGCAGGGCCTGTGGGAAGCCCGGCCTCCCGGGTTTCCCACCCGCCTCGGAGGCCCCCGCCCCCAACCGGCCTCCCTGGAGAAAATCCCGGCCATTAACTCTGTTTCTCTCTCCACAGATGCCGCCTGAGTATTTCCAGCATTTTCTGTTTTTATTTCGGATTTCCAGCAGTATTTTGCTTGTGCCCCTAATTTTCTGGTTGTTAAAAATAATCACTGGAATACCAGGAGCATCCCAGATTGAGCACACTGTCCTCAATGCTGGATTCTCTGACATGCTCTCGTCGAGCGAGGTTCCATGTCGAGAGCCTCTGCTTGCAAAGCTTACCCTTTACTGTCTCAGCTCGTGCAGGTCGTTGGGTGAGCTACCAGAGTGTGACCTGCACCCATGGGAACCGAAGCCTGGCATTCATCAGTGCCTTGTGGAAATACGGGGGGGGGGGGTAAATTGGAGGGGGGGAGTCAGGGGCGAATGTAAGATTGAAGGATTTGAGGGAGGGGACTCGATGTCCAGATTGGGCCAACTTGGCACAGCTCAACCAAGAGGAGTCCTCCAAAGTCACATTGCCATTCGTGTTAGATTCAAAACTGCAACGTGATCGTGATCGGGAATTAAAAGTTCAGTGAGAAAATTATTTATAACCAGGGTAGGTTGAGTTGTGACATACAAAATTAATTAACATCAAAGTAATTGGGTGGGGCGGGGGCTTATGACCTTCCACATCCCACCGCTCTGCACTGGCTTCCCCGCTGGAGGGAAAGAAAGAAAACAGATCCATAAAGAATTGGCACAGCAACAAAGCTTTGGGGCGGGGGGCGGGGGGTGGCGGAAATCACTAAAGAGAACAAGGCATCTTTGCACAAATTCCCAGCAGGGGTTGGGAATTATTAATGCCCCAAACTGTCACGACAAAATAGCATGCTCTCAGAACCACTAAGAGGGGGATTTGTAACAATTGGCAGGTGGTCTTATCTTCACATGACATCCCACACCCCCCTCGCTGATCCCCAGCGCACAGCCTCAAGAGAAGCTCGGAAGCTAATGCGAGAGCTGAGGTCATGGCAGCCGATCTCAGTCCACACTTTTTCACTCGGAAAATGATCTCGCCTGGCAGCTGATTAGACGGCACCTCAGGAGACCAATTATTCCATTCAACCCAATGCAAACTGTAGCAGTCTGCTGCCAGGACCCAGGGGGAGGCACTCCTCTGGGCATTAACTAAAAGGAGCTAGACCCCATCCTCCCACCGCCCCCCCTCCCCGCCAGCAAAACACACAATTTCCTCTCATATCACTCCTGCAATAATTACTAAATTAACTCATGATTTCCTTTTGAATAGCTCCTAATTAAGTGAGCAATTTTCTAAAGGCCAGGCATGGGCAAATTAGTTTTGTCACTATTAAAACAGCGTAAGCACAAGTTCGGGAGGTAAAATCTCACTATAGCAGTTTCTATCGCCGACTTAATTAAATGAAGAGTGCAGCTCAGGTCCCAGGGGCGCATCATCTGACAACATGGGAGCTATCAGTGTGCTTTCTGCTCATAATAATTCCAGTGAGAGAACTTGTAAAGAAATCTACTTGAGCAATTGAAGCAGGTCAAAGGAGCTTGGATTTTTCTTTCAGTGGGTGATAACTGTGACCACTCTGTTTTTGTAATGGGATTGCCAGGCAAATGCCACCTTGCTTCTCAAACCACTGATATATCTTGGAAGCCTGGCTGTCGGAATGATGGCAACTGGGAGTGGGCCGGTGGCTTTGTATCTGTTGTAATCCTCAGCGATGATGACGGCAGGAAATAAAAGCGAGCAGGTTTTATTGCTCTGTCGTCATTTCAAAAAAAAAAGTTCCCCTCTTGTTTTGTCCTCGTGTGTTCAGCCGCCCGCAGTTTCACACCAGCCGTGAGGCTGGGGTTCAAAAATGCTTTAAATGTGTGCCTGAGCCATGCAGGTTAGTGGGTTCCCAGGTCCATTGCTATTCGGTTAGAGATGCTGGATTCGGCATTCCCTGGGCTTGGGGAGGGGTTCTCACTGCTGACCCTGCTGTTGAAAGCGGATGTAACGTTGGGTGAGAACAGGATCGGGGTTGTCTGTGATTTCACTGCGAAACCCGCAGCCGCACCCCGCCGCCTGTCAAACACCCGCTAACACTCAGGCCCCAGTTTTAAAGGGAGGGCAGGTACAGTGCACATGAGCTCCAAAAGAAAGAAAGACTTGCATTTATATCGCGCCTTTCATGACCACTGGACGTCTCAAAGCGCTTTACAGCCAATGAAGTACTTTTGGAGTGTAGTCACTGTTGTAATGTGGAAAACACGGCAGCTAATTTGCGCACAGCAAGCTCCCACAAACAGCAATGTGATAATGACCAGATAGCCTGTTTTAGTGATGTTGGTTGAGGGATAAATATTGGCCAGGACACCTGGGATAACTCCCCTGCTCTTCTTCGAGATAGTGCCTTGGGATCTTTTACGTCCTCAGTTTAACCTCTCATCTGAAAGACGGCACCTCCAACAGAGCAGCAAAGGGGGTGGCACGCATCAGGCAGTCCGGCTGAGTTTAATGGCCGGGCCTCATTTGAATAAGTGTTCCCAGAGTCGTGCCCGAACCCGGCCATATCCAATCCCTGGCTGGCGGGCGGGCGAGAGTTCGGCGGCAGGAAGTCACAACTAGAGACCCATTGCGGGAGGGGGGAAGGGGCTCTAGAGGTGATTGGGTGGTGGGGAAGGGGCTTGTCAATGTCATTCGGCCCCAATCTGCATATTTAAAGAGGACCCCGCTGCCTTTCTGCAGGTGTCCTGCTCGCCTGCTCAAACAAGCAGGCTGAGACTGAATGTAGAATTTGGTCGCTTCGCAGATGCTTCAATTTTCCTTTATTATGGAGCAGATCTTTCTTTTCGTCTCCTGTGTCAACTGTCAGACACAAGATTGCAAGGCAGCGGGATCAGAGGGCGTACGTGACTGCCCCGCCGCTGCTTGGTTTCCGCCACGCCGGGGGGGCGGGGGGAGTTAAAATTGGGGCTGGGCTCACACCTTAAGATGAGGTATCAGAGGGCAGAAGACACTCGTGGAGTGGTACCACAGTGTAAGTCAGTGTCTCCTCGAGAGGAAGAGAGAAAACTGGAGAGAGAAAAATTGCTTTGTATTTTTTTTTCACATTTGATGCGCTCTTTAGGATAGATCTCCTTTAATCCTTTGTTCGCTGCCATTTCAGGGGTTAAAATCATCAGCAAAAGCCATAAGTATGAAAATAAGGAGAATAACACCAACAGCGCAGTAGTGGCAGGAACTATTATCTCTTGGCAGTAAGCCAACATATCCTATCTCGTAACATGTCTGCACTAACTGGAAAACACAGCTTTAGCTGTAACAACAACTTCCAATTATGTAGCACCTTTAATGTAGAAAAATGTCCCAATGTGCTTTGCGTAGGTGTAACATAACAAAAATGGACGTTGAGTCAAAGAAGGAGATAGTTGGAGAAACTTGGTCAAAGAGATAGGTTTCAAAAGAGGGTCTTCAAGGAGAAGAGGAAGATGGAGAGGCGGAGGGGTTTACGGAGGCAAGTTCAGGGTGCGAGGCCTAACCGACCAAAGGCAAGACTACAAATGGTGGGGCGAAGGGAGGGGGTGCGATGCACATGAGGCCAGATTCAGAGGAACGGAGAGGTCTGGGGGGGGCTAGTGCGGGGTGTGTTGTAGGGCTGGAGGAGGTGACAGAGATAGGGAGGGGTGAGGCCATGTAGGTAAAGTATGCAGCAGTTGTAACAGAAGGGAATAAACATGCAAAATGTATGCATAAAGCTAAAAATAACTGGCAATGAAAAAAGACATTGTTATATTGCCATAACTATATTGCAATACTTTTAATATCAATACCTTAGGCGCCAGGAACATCATCTGACTTTGCATACTAACAAAGCAAATAAGCCAAATTAGCAACAGTTGGGCCTTTGTATTATTAGTTGCATTTGTTATTTTATTCCCTCTGTAATTAATCAATTGTAAAGCATTTCATAGATACCCAGAGATATGTGGCTGAGGGAGGGCATCTTCTTTTAAGAATAAAATAAGTAAAAGTAGGGGAGAAATTCCCTACCCTATCGCCACCCGTGAGCACGGCGTAATGTGAAGAAAGCGGCGGCTACTCTTCCGGCAGCTGATGGTGGGCCCCGTGGCGTCCTCTATTTTCATGCTCCCGGCAGCGCTGCTGGTAAGTAGCATGGCCCTGAAAAGAAACATGGAGCTGTGGTGACGTCAATCGGCATGCAACGCTGATTTAATGTCACCAGGGCGAACTTTGACACCAGCGCTGAGTTCATCACTGGATCCCAAGCACGCCAGGTAATCTTAGCATGCAAGCAGACTGACAGAAGCGTTCACGGCACCTCTCAAAGGGATACACACATCTTTCAGGTAAGTTTGCATTTAAGCTTTTGGACTTTTTATTTTTATTTTATTGAAGTAGTGGCTTGCTGCAATACATGTTAAAAGTTTTTTTAAGTGTGCAGGGAGTGCTGTTGGATGCTTGCAAGGCCTCAGATGGTAAAGGAAGGCCTCTAAGAAGACAGAAAATGCTGGAAATACTCAGCAGGTCAGACAGCATTGGGGGTTGAGAAAAAGAGTTCACGTCTCAGCTCGAGATGCTGCCTGACCTGCTGAGTATTTCCAGCTTTTTATGCTGTCGTTTCAGATTTACAGCATCCGCTCGCAGAGGGAAGAGGAAGACATAGAAGAGGAGGACGCCGATGAGAAGGAAGCAGAAGAAGAGGATGGAGAAGAGAAGAAGAGGAGGAAGCAGAAGGAAGGATGCAACCCAGACAGCCCCTTTCTGGCCGGGATATCCGGGATGGAATCATCTGCCTGTGGTCCCAGTGACCACAACCCCAATTCCCCTTTCAACATTTGTCCCACACCTTACCTTCCCTCTGTTACTGACAATCACAGTGTCCTCTTGGCCACAGTGCTGAAATAAAATCCACCACAAAGCAAACTTTCCAATCCAACTTCATACATCTATCCATCCAATATGACATTAAGAAATCAACTCATTACCCTTATGCATTCCCTTAGTGACTGTCCTGTGTTGTGCCTTTGCCTATCCTAGTGATGTCACGCAGTGCTACCCCAGTGGCTGCAGCATGGCTGCTGGAAGGCTGCTGAGTTTCAGTGGGGGACACTGCAGATTGCCTTGCTAGTCGACCTTGAGGAGCTGGTGGCAAGGAGTGTTAAATCGAGTGATGGTGTTTCTTCTGCTTTTTCATCTTCTTCACTCTCCTCTCCCTCTTCTTGGCCAACCACTAGCTGGGCAGACTGCATTTCTTAGGTGTGTGAAATGAGGAAAGCACAAGGGTGGAGTTGTGGTGAGGGGAGGGCGGGAAAGCATGAGGTGCATACCAGAAGGAGGATAATGTATGAGGATATCAGCATCTTGTATCCTTTCAGCCCTGCTGCTGGCCAAGGGCTCAGTCATGTCCCTGCCAAGAATGGCCTGCACCGTCTCCTCCAAGGGAGTGGGGTGAGACTAGGAATGGGAGATGTGCCTCGTGATTGATATAGATTGTTGGTAGGTGAGTGATTGAGGGAGCGGGGGTGCATTGAGCAGTGTGTGAGGCTATTGATGCACTTGGAAGGAGACAGCTTTTGAAGATGCATTCACTGACCTTGACCAGTGGTTTGAGGTCATGAAGCTTCTTTGGGCACTGGAGCCAGGAGATGGGGGCAACACTGCTGGCAGCGATGGCCTTGGTGATCTGGTCCCACCTCATTCTTTCTGAAGGGCCTCCAGGCTCCTGTGGGTAGAGGACCTCGCTTGCAGTGTTGACCCCCTGCACAAAGCTGGAGTGCTGCGTGCGAGACCCTGGGTGCCCCTTCCCTGGCTTGCTTCAACTCTGTCAGTTGTAGTTAATAAGGCTTTTCTGGTGCAGAGTGACTGTTGGTAAACCATTTAACTGGTGTAACTAGAGGGATTGATTTAATTTAAATCCAATTAATTAAAGGGGATACTAGCATCTAAAATCGGGCAGAGGGTGTCCATAACTAACAATAAAAAATTTAATTACATAGAATGGAGCAGGTGATGTGTTACTGTTGCGAGATGTGGGAGCCGGTGAACCCCATTGAGGCTCACGGTGATTATGTCTGTGACAAGTGTCTGCTGCTACAGGAACTCCAGCTCCGTGTTGATGAGCTGGAGTCTGAGCTTCAGACACTGCGACACATCAGGGAGGGGGAGAAGTACCTGGACTCTGTGTATCAGGAGGTGGTCACACCTATGAAGTTAAGTAATTCAGATGTAGCCCATGGTCAGGGACAGGACGGTATGACTACGAGTGAGGCAGGTACGGGGATCCAGGAGGTAGAGCTGGAGGAGCCGCAGCCCTTGCTCTTGTCCAACAGGTTCGAGGTTCTTACTCCCTGTGGGGACAGGAGCAGGGACTGCAGGGAGGATGAGCAACCTGGCCACAGCACTGTGGAACGGGGGGCCATTCAAGAGGGGGGAGTAAATAGAAATGTTGTAGTGGTAGGGGATAGTATTATTCGGGGGATAGATAGAGTTCTCTGCAGCTGAGAGCGAGAGTCCCGAAGGCTGTGTTGCCTACCCGGTGCCAGGGTTAAGGACATCTCCTCTGGGCTGGAAAGAAACTTGCAGTGGGAGGGGGTGGATCCAGTTGTCGTGGTCCATGTTGGTACAAACGACGTAGATAGGACTAGGAAGCCGGTTCTGTTAAAGGAGTATGAGCAGCTAGGGGTCAAATTAAAAAACAGAACCTCAAGGGTAATAATCTCTGGATTATTACCTGAGCCACGAGCGAATTTGGCTAGGGCAAATAAAATTAGAGAGTTAAATGCGTGGCTCAAAGACTGGTGTGGGAGAAATGGGTTTTGCTTCCTGGGACACTGGCACCAGTACTGGGGCAGGAGGGAGCTGTTCCATTGGGATGGGCTTCACTTGGCCAGTGCTGGGACTAGAGTCCTGGTGGATCATATAACTAGGGCTGTAGAGAGGGCTTTAAACTAACTAGTGGGGGGAGGTTCCTGGAGAGCAAATAATAAAAATGACAACAGAGAATGTCATAGACTTAGGTAGCAGTGGGGAAATTAAAAACCAGACCATGTCAGGAAGGGGCAGAAGGTATGGAGTAAAAGGTAAAGTAATAAAAAGGGCAAAAGCAGGAACTAAGTGTCACAAAACATATTTGAAAGTTCTCTATCTGAATGCACGTAGCATTCGTAACAAAATAGATGAGTTAATGGCACAAATAACTACATATGGGTATGATCTTGTGGCCATTACAGAAACATGGTTGCAGGGTGACAATGCCTGGGAATTAAACATACCAGGTTATTTAATGATCAGGAAGGACAGGCAGGAAGGAAGGGGAGGTGGGGTGGCTATGTTAATAAAGGAAGGAATCACTGTAATACAGAGAAATGATATTGGGTCAAAAGATCATGATAATGAAACAGTTTGGGTGGAGGTAAGGAATAATAAGGGGGAAAAAACACTAGTGGGCGTAGTCTATAGGCCTCCAAACGGTTGCAACTCTGTTGGACGGAGTATCAATCAGGAAATAGTTGAGGCTTGTAATAAGGGAACATCTATAATTATGGGGGATTTTAACTATCATATTAATTGGACAAATCAAATTGGGCAGGGCTGCCTTGAGGATGAGTTCATTGAGTGTATTAGGGATGGGTTTCTTGAGCAGTATGTAACTGAACCGACCAGGGGGCAAGCAACCTTAGATCTGGTCCTGTGTAACGAGACAGGATTAATTAAAAATGTCTTAGTAAAGAATCCCCTTGGAATGAGTGACCATAACATGGTTGAAATCCATATTCAATTAGAGGGTGAGAAGGTTGGATCTCAAACAAGCGTGCTAAGTTTGAATAAAGGAGACTATGAAGGTATGAGAGTGGAATTGAGTAGAGTGGATTGGGAAAATAGATTAAAGGGTAGGACGATACATGATCAGTGGTATACATTTAAGGAGTTATTTTACAACTTCCAAAAAAAATATATTCCACTGAGAAGGAAAGGGTGTAAAAGAAAAGACAGCCATCCGTGGCTAAGTAAAGAAATTAATGATAGTATTCGACTAAAAACAAGGGCATATAAGGTAGCCAAATCTAGTGGGAGGATAGAGGATTGGGAAAACTTTAAAAGACAGCAAAAAATAACAAGAAGATTGATTAAAAAAGGGAAGATAGATTATGAAAGTAAATTAGCAAAAAATATAAAAACAGATAGTAAGAGTTTTTATAGTTATATAAAAAGAAAAAGGGTGGCTAAAGTAAATGTTGGTCCCTTAGAGGACGAGACCGGGAAATTAATGGTGGGAAATATGGAGATGGCAAAAACACTGAATGAATATTTTGTATCAGTCTTTACAGTAGAGGACACTAAGAATATCCCAACACTGGACAAACAGGGGGCTATAGCGGGGGAGGAGCTAAACACGATCAAAATCACTAAGGAAGTGGTACTCGGTAAAATAATGGGACTCAAGGCGTATAAATCACCTGGACCTGATGGCTTACATCCTAGGGTCTTGAGGGAAGTGTTGGTAGGGATTGTGGATGCATTAGTAATAATTTTCCAAAACTCCCTGGACTCAGTCAGCAAAGGTCCCGGCAGACTGGAAAACTGCTAATGTAACACCCTTATTTAAAAAGGGCAGTAGACAGAAGGCTGGAAACTATAGACTGGTTAGCCTAACATCTGTGGTAAGTAAAATTTTGGAGTCCATTATTAAGGAGACAGTAACAGGACATTTGGATAATCATAATTTAATAAGACAAAGTCAGCATGGTTTTATGAAGGGGAAGTCATGTTTGACAAATTTGCTGGAGTTCTTTGAGGAAGTAACATATAGGGTGGATAAAGGGGAACCAGTGGACGTAGTGTATTTAGACTTCCAAAAGGCATTTGACAAGGTGCCACACAAAATATTATTGCTTAAGATAAAAAATCACGGGATTGGGGGTAATATTCTGGCATGGATAGAGGATTGGCTATCTAACAGAAGGCAGAGAGTTGGGATAAATGGTTCATTCTCAGACTGGCAATCAGTAACTAGTGCTGGGTCCCCAACTCTTTACAATCTATATTAACAATTTGGAGGAGGGGACCAAGTGTTACATATCAAAGTTTGCAGATGATACTAAGATGGGAGGGAAAGTAGTGAGTGAGGAGGACATAAAAAACCTGCAAGGGGACATAGACAGGCTAAGTAAGTGGGCAGAGATTTGGCAGATGGAATACAATACTGGAAAGTGTGAGGTTATGCACTTTGGCAGGAAAAATCATAGAGCAAGTTATTATCTTAATGGCAAGAAACTGGAAAGTACTGAAGTACAAAGGGATCTGGGGGTCCTGGTGCACGAAACTCAAAAGGTTAGTATGCAGGTGCAGCAAGTGATTAAGAAGGCCAATGGAATGTTGGCTTTCATTGCTAGGGGGATAGAATATAAAAATAGGGAGGTGTTGCTTCAGTTGTACAAGGTATTGGTGAGACCGCACCTGGAATACTGCATACAGTTTTGGTGTCCATACTTAAGAAAAGACATACTTGCTCTCGAGTCAGTACAAAAAAGGTTCACTCGGTTAATCCCGGGGATGAGGGGATGGACATATGAGGAGAGGTTGAGTAGATTGGGACTCTACTTATTGGAGTTCAGAAGAATGAGAGGCGATCTTATTGAAACATATAAGATTGCGAAGGGGTTGGATCGGGTGGATGCGGGGAGGATGTTCCCGATGATGGGTGAAACTAGAACTAGGGGGCATAGTCTTAGAATAAGGGGCTGCTCTTTCAAAACTGAGATGAGGAGGAACTACTTCACTCATAGGGTGGTAGGTCCATGGAATATGCTGCCCCAAAAAGCTGTAGAAGCTACATCATTACATAAATTTAAAACAGAAATAGATAGTTTCCTAGAAGTAAAGGGAATTAAGGGTT
This sequence comes from Somniosus microcephalus, assembly GCF_052327205.1. Lineage (NCBI taxonomy): Eukaryota > Metazoa > Chordata > Chondrichthyes > Squaliformes > Somniosidae > Somniosus > Somniosus microcephalus. Next base: position 103,392,734 of record NC_141000.1, on the reverse strand, counting down.
ACGGGGAGCGGGCAGGAATTTGGACATGAGTCTAGGTTCGGATCGGACATGGCCCTGTGGGTAGCGGAGTGGGCCCAGGGGCCGTGCAGCCTGATCCTGCTCCTATTTCGTGTGTCGAATTCTGTTAGATTCAAGAGATGGTTCTGTGATAGTAGATTGGCGGTTAGGATCAGATCAGCCATGATCTTATTGAATGGCGGAGCAGGCTCGAGGGGCCGATTGGCCTACTCCTGCTCCTATTTCTTATGTTCTTATGTTCTTATTGCTGAGCCATTGCTGTTAGTACAGAAGCACTTTTCCCATTTTTAAATGCTGAAGACTCCTATTTGGGACTTCTTTTTAATGTTAATTATTTTTTGAAAGGCAATAAGGGCTGAAAAATGCATTTTTATGCTTGATTGTAGTTTTCATTAGTTCTGAACGCATTGCCCCTTTAACTCATCGCCCTTTTAATTGCCCACAATTCCTTGTGAACTCCACAGCCTCGCTCCCAGGGGCTGTAAGAAGCTGCAACGCCGACTGTGGACGGGAACTTGGGGTCGGATGCCTCCACTAATGCTACCAGGAGGGCGTTACACTGTAAGTTAATGCTGGGCTAAAAATCTTTAGCCCCCAGCGCGAATCTTTGCCCAGTAGCGCTGTGGCCATTTTGAGTGGCCGTAAACCTGAGGTAGTGCTGACAGCAGCAGGTTTTTTTCAATGTCTGGTTTCTAGGCCAGTATTCCCGTGGCACCCTCTACATCAAAATACTTCCAAGTGTGCGTGTGAAGTTCTTTCAAAGTGCTTCACACAAGGAATTCCTCTATGAAGTACAATGGTTGTTGCTTTGTCAACAAACATGACAACTAATCTGCACAGCAATGCCCCATAAACTGATTGACCAGTCAATCTGCTTTCAAATTGCAATTAGTTAAGGGTGTAATGTTGGCACGGCAACAACAACAACAACTTGCATTTATATAGCACCTTTAACATAGTAAAACGTCCCGAGGTGCTTCACAGGAACCTTATCAAACAAAAGCCACATGAGATATTAGGACAGCTTGGTCAAAGAGGCAGGTTTTGAGGAGCATCTTAAAGGAGGAAAGCGAGGTGGAGAGGCGGAGAGGTTTAGGCAGGGAATTCCAGAGCTTAGGGCCTAGGCAGCTGAAGGCACAGCCACCAATGGTGGAGTGATTAAAATCGTGGATGCTCAAGAGGCCAGAACTGGCGGAGTGCAGCTATCTCGAAGGGTTGTAGGGCTGGATGATGTAGGGGGTGGTGTGGTTGGCGCGTGTGCCCAGTCAGTTATGCCCCTGACTGTTTGTGAGCGGTTCGAGTCGCTCCCACGCCCTTGGGTTCTAGACACCGGACTTAGGTACAGGCGGCGATACAGAAAAGAGTCAAGTAGACAGGTGGTTTGGATGTGAGAAAACCAAGATTTTATTGAAATAGAAATTAACACAGTCTTACGAGAAGTTACTAGTATAAAATTACAGGCAAATACAAAATAACTATACTTGTACAGGGAATGGGGAACACACGGCACATCGAGGGAAAACAAACTATATTAACAATCCCCTTATCCTTATCCCACCCCCTTATGCCTAACTAGATTAAGCTATGAGGGGCCAGAATTCATGGTCACCGAGTCAAAATCTGCTGAGCTCAAACAACGGTGGGGCTTAGGGTTCGCTCTTTGTGCTCTCTGGGGCCTGCCGTCATCACGTGGTCTAGGGGTGCTGCAAGGGCATCGTCCAGGTAAAAGTACCCCAAGGTTAAAGCCTTTGCTTGGGTACTTTACCTCGCAGGGATGATGGTTCCTCTTCCTCGGGCAGCAGTAGGTCGGCTGGATTGAAGGCCCGATTATTCGAAGCGTTCCTCAATCTTCTCCCAATTCGTCTCGTCTCATCTCATCTCACCTCACCTCGCCTCGTCTCGTCCCGCCTCGCCTGGCCTGGCCTGGTTTCCCCGTGTTCACCTGGTGCAATGCCGGGCATTTCTGATGGGGTGGGGAAAGACACGGGCAGTGGCCAGGCGGCAAGCGCGGGAGGGGGAAAAAAGCAGCAGCCACGAGGGCAAGGAGCAAGAGCAAGCGAGCGTCGGTTGTCGGTGGGCTTACAATTATACTCCTTTGGATGGCCCTTATCTGCGCGCCAAATCAAGTTAGTTCATTGTCCCAATCTTGGCGGGCTAGTTTAAATAATTGTAGCAATTGAGCTGTATTGTTATTAATGCATCTTAATCGGCCTGTCCAGCCTCGATGGCTTCCTTAAGCTGTTTCCGATTATTTATGCAAACAACTTGATGGCCTCAAGTATAGGCCTAACTGGTTTTGGTCTGTCTACGATTTGGCTTAATGCATATTCAGAGTTCTGTCTGCTTTTCAAAATACAAAAGTCCTTCACAGAAACTGCATTTTAGGTTTTGATTTCCCCAAAAGCTGCTTGTGCCACAGAGTCCAAGCTTTTAAAAATCTTGCAGGCTTTTGGTCACGATGTGCAGACGCCATCTTTTGGGTACCCCTTTTCTTAAAAATGTCCATGCAGGGTCCCTTTTATTAATGCTGGAAAAAACAGAAAAGCATTTTCTGTTGTTATTTCGGATTTCCAACATCTGCAGTATTTTGCTATCGTATCCCTTTTATTAATAATAGCCTGTGGGGAAATGTGTAAATTTTGCGAATCTTACAATGAGATTACAGAGATAGGGAGGGGCGAGGCCATGGAGGGATTTGAAAACAAGGATGAGAATTTTAAAATTCTGGGAAAACTCCCTGCTCTTCTTTGAATAGTGCCATGGAAACTTCAACACCCACTTAAACCACCCGAACAGAAAGGCAGGGCCGGGGTTTAACATACCAACCAAAGGATGGCACGTCTGGCAATGTAACACATTCTAAATGCTGCACTGAAGTACCAGTCTGGATCGTAGACTGAAGCTTCGAGGTGGAGCTTCAACCACAACCTTCAATCCAACAATGAGAGTGCTGTCAGCAGAGTCAGACTGACACAGGGGCTTTTCCCTCATTGATCCTTCCTTGCAGGTTCCAGTGGACACTATTATGTCCGTGTGTAATTGAGACACGGACTGCAGGAGCTGGTTATAACAGGTCTTTACTGAATGGAGACAAACGGGAACTACTATACAAAGTTACTACACAGGCTTATATACAGGGGTGGTCACTACTGGTACTGCAGTATACAGGGGCTGCAGAATATAGTTCCTTCTGCAAAGTACATACACTACAATTCCTCCCCTTTTAGCGAAACAGTACATAACATTCGATTAACAATTAAATAACATATTTACAATTACAGTTGCTAGATACATTAGTTGAAGTTAAGCAATTATAAGTTCAGTCTTTGAGGAGGCTTCCTGATTCTGTCTGGATAACGCCTCTTTGGGGTATCAGGTTCTCCTGGCAAAGTTGATTCGGGATCAACGTCGTTGTTTGGTTCGTCTGCTTCCAATATCACCGATTCTGAGGTAGATGCAATTGGTACTTCGGTTTCATCACCAGGTGTATCGGATCGTGGTGTGGAATTGACGTTTTCCAGTGACTCTAGAATCTGGTCAGCATGGCGTCTTACAATGCTCTCTCCAACGTCCATGGTATACATTAGAGGTCCTTGCCGTGTACAGATCGTTCCTGGATGCAATTCCTCTGTGCGGTAGTCCCGGGCCAAAACTGGTTGACCTATCTTAAAACTCCTGGTCGGCCTTTCATTCATATTCTGAAACTGCCTGTTCTCCACATCTCTTCTGATGTTTGGCTTAACCAAATCCAAGCGGCATCGCAGTCTTCGATTGAAGAATATCATGGCTGGAGTTTGGTTGGTAACCGCATGTGTCGCATTCCGGTAGGCAAACAAGAAGTTATCCACCTTGTGTTGTAGGGGTATGTCTTCATTACACATTGCCTTGATAGCCTTCTTGAATGGTGGAACGAACCTCTCAGCCAATCCATTGGTGGCTGGATGATATGGGGCGGATGTATAATGCTTAACACCATTGTTCTTTAAGAACCTCCGGAGCTCTTCAGACACAAACTGTGGTCCATTGTCGGAGCAAATCTGTTCAGGCAGCCCATTTCTGGCGAATATGGTTTGTAAGACTGTGATAGTTTTTTCTGTGGTGGTTGAGGACATTTTTATTACCTCTGGCCACTTTGAATGTGCATCCACCACAATTAAAAACATCGAGTCCATAAATGGACCAGCAAAATCAATGTGCACCCTTTGCCATGGAGATGAGGGCCACTCCCATGGATGTAGAGGGGCTTGTGGTGGTGCGTTTTGGACCTTCTGGCATCCTGTACAGCTCTTGGTCATCTCTTCGATTTCTCTATCGATTCCCGGCCACCACACAAACGCTCTGGCTAAGTTCTTCATTTTTACCCCTCCCAGATGACCCTCATGAAGCTCATTGAGCACTCTATCCTTCAATTTGGGTGGAATTACTACTCTGGATCCACACATCAAGGTTCCTCTGCACACTGACAGCTGTTCTCTTCTCGACGAGAATGCTGGCAGCAGTGGTTCGCCATGTGCTGGCCATCCCTTCACCGTTAAATCATAGACCCAGGAGAGTGTCGGGTCATTTCGCGTTTCCTTTTCTATGTTTGCATTCGTCACAGGTAGACATTCGACTATGGTCGAGTGGAATATCTCCACTGGATCCACTGCAGGTGCTTCTTCCACCGTCGGCAACGGTAGGCGCGACAATCCATCAGCATTCCCATGCTGTTTAGTTCCTTTGTACTCGATGTCATATTGGTGTGCCCCTAGGAAAAGGGACCACCTCTGTAGCCGTTGTGCTGTCATTATCGGTACGTCCTTCTGAGGGTTGAAAATGGAGACGAGAGGTTGATGATCAGTTAGTAGAGTAAATTTCTGACCGTGCAGGTAGTGATTGAACTTCTTCACCCCCCACACCAGGCTGAGGGCCTCTCTGTCAATCTGGGCGTAGTTACGCTCGGCTGAAGTTAACGAACGTGACGCAAAAGCTATCGGCCTCTCTGAACCATCAAGGAATTTATGTGACAGTACCGCTCCAATGCCGTAGGGAGATGCATCACACACCAGTCTTATCGGTAGTGATGGGTTGTAGTGAGCCAATACTTCTCTTGAAGTGATTAGGTCCTTACTCTTCTGAAAGGCCCGCTTACATTCATCGCTCCATTTCCATGCTACTCCAGTTTGTAGTAGGGCGTTCAGTGGGTGCAGAATTGTGGACAAATTCGGCAAAAACTTATGGTAGTAATTCACCAATCCGAGGAATGACCTCAGTTGCGACACATTTTCAGGTGCTGGAGCCTTAACTACCGCTTCAATTTTGTCAGGGGACTTATGTAACCACTCTTCATCAATCACGTGGCCACAATACGATATCTGTTTCTTAAAAAACTCGCACTTGGGGCGATTGGCTCGTAGCCCATGTTCTCTTAGTCTAGTGAGCACCTGCTCTAGGTTGGTAAGGTGTTCACTGTCATCTTCACCTGTCACTAGGATGTCGTCCAAGTAACACTGAGTCCCCGGAATCCCTTGCAGGACTTGTTCCATCACTCTTTGCCATATCGCCGGAGCAGATGCTACTCCGAATACCAGTCGATTATACTGGTAAAGACCTTTGTGAGTGTTTATCGTGAGATACTTCCTAGAGGATTCTTCAACCTCCATCTGCAAATATGCTTGTGCTAGGTCAATTTTTGTAAAACGCTTCCCTCCAGATAGTGAGGCGAAAATATCTTCTATCCTCGGAAGAGGATATTGTACTGTGTGAAGGACTGGGTTCACCGTCACCTTGAAGCCCCACAGATGCGAACCTTCCTTGGCTCCTCAGACTTATTGTTTAACGTTTTCTTCATGACAGGAATGATGGGTGTCGCCCACTCGCTCCAGTCTACCTTAGATAACACGCCTGCATTCTCCAGATTCTCCAGCTCTGCCTCGACGGCTGGGCGAATTGCATATGGTACCGGTCTTGCTTTGAAAAACTTGGGAATTGCATTCTCTTCTATTTTTATCGAGGCGGTTACGCCTTTAAGAGTTCCCAGTTCTTGTAGAAATACCTCTTTGGCGTTAGCTAAGATTGTTGACAATCGTCCAGGAGTGACGTCGTCATCCTTTTTACCAGCCACCGTCAGTGCCTGAATGGAGTGCCAGTCTAAACTTATCTTTCTGATCCATTCACATCCCAATAACGGTGGTCCACCATCTTGCAGTATGTACAGATACAATTTCTGTATTTCCTTGCCGTTGTATTCGACAGGCACCCTTATTTTCCCTCTGGGGTATACTTTTTGCCCCGTATATGTCTTCAAGACAATGGATGTCTCTTTCAAGGGTATGTGTGAGAATAGCCGCTCGTAGTCTCGTCGATTCATGATGGTCAGAGCTGATCCTGTATCCAATTCCATTTTGACTTGGGACCCTGCTATCGTGAGGGTGACCCAAATGGTTCGGTGATCCTCTTTTGCGATTACGTTGTGAAGTTTGAGACAGCTTAGTCTCTTGTTCCCGAATTCACTATCGCTCATCTGGTCTTCGGAACTACTGTCCGTCATCTTTTGTACTTTCCTGTACTGTTCCTTAGCCTTTTTGTTGTCATTAGTCTTCTTCCCAGACCTGCAAAGTCGTGCAATGTGTCCCATCTTTCTGCATTGCCTGCATATTTTGTCCTTGGACCAGCAGTCCTTCTGGTCATGGGTTGTTCTGCCGCAGCGATAACATTTTTCAAATCCCCATGTCATTTCGTGGGTGCCGTATTCCTGTGGCTTTTGCTGTATTTCCACAGCTCCCCTTGCTGCTGCTTCGTACGATACTGCCATGCTGAAATCCTTATCTAGCGTCAGCTCTTTCTCTGAGAGTAACCTCTTCTGGGTTCCTTCACTCAGGAGTCCACAGACAAATTTGTCCCGTAGGGTATCTGCCAGTCCTGCTCTGAACTGGCAGTGCTTTGATAGCTTGCGTAGTTCCGTAAGGTAATCAGCATTGCTCTCATCTTTATGCTTATTTCTCCTGTGGAATTTAAATCTTTCTGCTATCAGCAGCGGTGTAGGATTTAGGTGTTCCTGTAGGATATCAACAATTTCGTTAAAACTCTTCGCCTTCGGTTTGGCTGGAGTAATCAGGTTCCGCAATAGGCCGTACGTTCTAGCGCCCATTAAGTTTAGTAGTACCGATGCCTTTTTCTCATCGGCTACTTCGTCTGCCTCGCAATATACCTCGACTCTTTCCACATACGTGGTCCAGTCTTCTATTGCATTATCGAAGGCAGTGATATTGCCAGTGTTTGGCATCTTGGAAATCTAAGATGGCGCCTCCTGCGCTTTGCCTTCTTCCCCGATTTAACAAAATGGCGCCTCCTGTGCTTTGCCTTCTTCCCCGCTGGATTAAGATGGCACCTCCCGCGTTTTCTGTCTTCTCCGCTGCTGCTAGCGCTGTTGCTGGTGTTTTATGCCTTGATGGCGACGCCCTATGGTCTTCGCGCACTTCCCCCCCACGGTGCTGCTAACGCCGCTCTCCGCGGTTCCCGTGGCAAACTGCAGTTCCTCGCGGCTTTCTGCGCTTCTAATTTTTATTATTTCCCCGTCGTCGTAGCAACCTTGTGGGACACTTGCCTCCCTCTTCTCGGGTCTGTACACTGCCCGGCTTCGTAGCACCGGCCGCACCCTGTGTGCTCCACCCTCTCTCTCTCTCCTCTTCCCGGCAACGCTGCTCGGCCCCGTTGAAAAGCCACCCGATCGAGCTCTAGACCGCCGCTGCCCAGGAAGGATCAGTGTACTTCCTGCCACCAGCCCGATTAGCTGAAACACCATCGACAGGATAACCAAGCCCCGCTCTCGACAGCCTCTCCTGCAAATCTTCAACTCCGATGAATCAGAGGCGGATGCCCATGGTCGACGCCTGTTTCTTCTGTTTGTTTGTTTTTTTTCTTTCTTCCTTCTAGCCTCGACCTCTGGCAACCATGAGGTGGTGCAGAGTGTAGGTAAGTTTGGATCTGCTCGTCGCCAGTATTAGGTCTGTGTGTAATTGAGACACGGACTGCAGGAGCTGGTTATAACAGGTCTTTACTGAGTGGAGACAAACGGGAACTACTATACAAAAGTTACTGCACAGGCAGCACGGTGGCATAGTGGTTAGCACTGTTGCCTCACAGCGCCAGGGACCCGGGTTCAAATCCGGCCTCGGGTGACTGTGTGGAGTTTGCACATTCTTCCCGTGTTTGCATGGGTTTTCTCCGGGTGCTCCGGTTTCCTCCCACAGTCCAAAGATGTGCGGGTTAGGTTGATTGGCCATGATAAAAATTGACCCTTAGTGTTAGGGGGATTAAATACGTGGGGTTACAGGGTTACGGGGATAGGGCTTGGGTGGGATGGCTGTCGGTGTAGGGACCAGGTGCTAGGGTTTGGATGATCAGCCATGATCTCGTTGAATGGCGGAGCAGACTCGAAGGGCCGAATGGCCTACTCCTGCTCCTATCTTCTATGTTTCTATGTTATATACAGGGTTGGTCTCTACTGGTACTGCAGTATACAGGGGCTGCAGAATATAGTTCCTTCTGCAAAGTACAGACACAAAGGGCTGGATTTTGTCACTGGGGCGGGCTGGGGTCGTGTAATCCGCTTTTCGTGTTAGCCACCCGATTCTAAATCGATGTGGGAGAATGAAGCAATTTTAACTTAAGTGGACAATTGAGTTCCAGCGTGTGGTAACCCATTGCCCAATTAGTTTATTCAGTCTGAAACTCGCCTCCGATGACGTCATCATTGCTGCTGCATTTAAGGTCTGCAACAAGCCTGGCTTCTTCTGCAGACTGCCAACCTTTTGGCCTTTCATGTTAGAGGGACCTGGAGGCAGAATGACCAGTGAGAGACCTAGGTCTGCTCCCTGGTTTGATGACGTTGCCCTGCAAGCTATAGTGGAGGGAGCAAGAGCCAATAAAGAGGGAGGAAGAAGCCTCCCCAGCAGACCAAGGCTGTGTGGATCCAGGTGGCCCAAGAGGTCAACTCTTTGTCAATAACCCGTAGAACCTGGCTTCAGTGCAGGAAGAGGTTTCATGACCTTCTGCGCACTGGAAAAGTGAGTATGAATTTCCCATCACCCTCAATCTGATCCCCATTGCCTCTCCTCACCAGCACTCAGCTTTAGCAATCTCTTCCTTCACATCCCACTTGACACTGACATCCATGCACCCTTACCCATTCCCTCTCTCTCTATGGTCACATTCACCTAACTATTCGACTATGCAGCCCTCACACTCCCTATCACTGTGATGCTATGAAAACAACTTACAACACACAGGGAGGGCCCTTGGTCTTGCCACCTCACTCCACCTTTGTCTCCTTCTAAGCATCTATGCTATGGAAACTCTACACTCACTCCTTCATTCTCACTCAAACTCCACTTGTCTCCCACATTGCAGGAATAGAGAGCTCACAATAAGAGGGAAAGATCAAGGACAGGAAGAGGGCCACCCTCAGTAGCCCACCTCACCCCCTGGGAGGATGCGGTCCTGGAGATCGTGGGAGTGGAGGACGATGCGCAAGTGGGGGACGGACAGACGGGTGCATCACAGCAACCTGGTGACAGGATAGTTTTCCATCTCTCACATTGACATTGCATGAGTTGCTGATAATGATTCTGAAGCTCTAACAGATGGACTTATGATCATCTGCAATATGCAATGTGCATGTAACCTTGGCATCACATCTCTGACTCTTTCCTTTACTCCCCCACAGGACCATCGCAAGCAGCCGTCCCCACTAGCCAGGAGGAACAGCCTGAGCATCCAGACTCCTCAGAGGAAGCTGCAACCTCTGAGGGCGCAGCGTCAGCAGAATTCAGCGCACCCAGCACCAGCGCAGACACTCACACCTCGGTGGGACCTTCGCGAGACAGAGTAGTGTCGTCATCTGGTGTATCACCGCTCACAAGTGAGCATCAGCAGATTGTGGAGACAGGGACAGCAGTGGAGAGTCCTAGTCGGAGGGCGCAGGACTCTCCCAGCTCGGCTCAGCTGCATGTCGACCCTCTGCCTCTGGGTCCATCCACAAGATCAGCGGTGCTGGAACTCCAGGAACAGATGCAGGAGTCTCTGGCAGGTTTTGCCTCCAGGGTCGCTGCGAGTGTGGAGCGAATGGAGGAGTTCATAGCGAACATGAACAGAGCCTTTGTGGAGTCAGTGGCGCATGAACACATCACCATGGAAAGGATGGCAACCTCCATGGAGGTGATAAGTCACCAGAGTGCAGAAAACATGGTGAGTGTTCTGAATAGAATGACATCTCTGGAGGAGCGATGGTCATCTATTGAACTGAGAAACCAGACCTTCATGGAAGTCCTTCTGAGTAGGACTGCCAGTGCAGATACGGGTCCCCATGGCCCCCCACTCAAGCCACTTGCAAGTACTGAGGGGGATCTGACCCATGAGAGGGAGGTTGGTGGCAGACCGCAAGGAAGTGGGGGCTCATCTCCAAGCGCTCCCACTTCCATGTCACTGCAGAGCCCTCGGTCAGAGCCCCACCAGAGTCCACACCCAACTGAGATTGGCGCCTCAACCACTGCACAGCCGTAGGAGCAGCAGACTGTTGGTGAGCCCTCACAGGTTCATAACCCCAGAGGATGCCCGCTAAAGGTGTCGAGACAGGAGCAGCAAGAAACTGAGCAAGGGGCCTCCACATCTGCTGAAGCCACAGGGGAAGCACCACGTAGGAGCACGCGTAAGAGAAAGATATTGCACAAATAGTCACAAGGGTAGTCACTTGGGTGAAATTTGATGTTTAATGTTAAAAAGCCATCAGATGGTTACTGTAAATAAAAAATCTGATGGCTACTGCTGTAGTTGTGGCATGAGTCATTTCACTAATGGGACTTCCACATTGAGGGCTTAGGATTACTTGCAATTGTCAGTATGGTGGTCAAATTGTTAGGAATCCGTTGGTTCTTGGCCATTGTCGAAGCTCTGGTAAGAAGCTGTGAGGCAAAAGTGCTTGATTGGCTAGGCTAAGCAAATCTGGCCAAGATGAGTGCGTTCCTTGCATCCCAGGCAGCAATGTTCTCGCGTACTGCTGCCTCTGGTTGATGGGCCTCTGCAAGATGTTCGTTTTTGCTCTCCTCCTCCTCCTCCACCTCCTCCTCCACCTCCTCCTCCTCCTCCTCCTCATCTGAGGAGGATATGTGAGGAGCCACTTGGTCCTCAGGAATCTGCAAGCCATGACACTGTGCCATGTTGGGACGTGCACAGCAAACCACGACGATTCTGGAGACCCTGGCGCTCCTGTTGTTGCTGCTGCTGTTGGTGCTGCTGTTGTTCCTGGTTCTGCTGGTGCCGCGGCTGGTCTTCATCCTCATCTGATGTCCAGAAGGGACGGAAATAAATGGCTCCCATGCTTCTGGTATATGCCTCAGTTGAGGAAGTGCTCAGTCAAGGTGGCGAGAGGGCTTTCCCAGGAGATCACACTGGGGATGGGTGTCAGGCTCCAAACTTCCACAGCTGTGGTTATGCCTTCTAAAAGTTCCCCCAGACCTGAGACAACAAAGTCCTGCCACCTGCAAATGATGGCTGATCAAATCTCCTATTTAATGGTGGAGCTGCAGCTGATAGTCAGCAATCCAATAGTGCTCCCGCCAGGTTTCACCGTCGTGTTTCAGAGCAGGCATGCTTCATGTGGGAAAAGGGTTAAAATCACAAAGGCCTTTCAAAATGGGATAATAGAGGCAATTTAGTGCTTGTTAAGGGCCTTAAGGGCCTATCCCGCCTCTTGGAAGCGGGAACAGTAAACACGATTTCTTGAAAATTGCTCGGAGGTGGGATGGAGGTGGGGTTGGGCCCACCCGCCACTTTTTGCAATTTTAACACTCCACGCGCCTCCAGTCCTGCCTCCGCGGCCCTGTGAAATTCGAGCCCAAAGAGTCACCAGTATTGCTATGAGGTCCACCTTGGCGTCACTGATGGCACTAATTGGGAAGGGTGGCCAGTGCCAAATAGTTAACCCAGTGACAGAATTTGGCACCATTATAGAATATCAGGAAAGGTCGAGAAGGCTGAGGCTTTTTTCTCTGGGAAAGAGAAGATTAAGAGGAGACCTGATAGACGCTTTTAAAATTATGAAAGGGTTCAATAGGATGGGTGTGGAGAAATATTTTCTGCTTGTGGGTGAGTCCAGAACAAGGACTCACAGATATAAGGGGACACAGATATAAGATGGGCAGTAACAGATCAAATATAATAATTTAGGAAGATGTTGGTGTCAACCATGGCTCAGTGGGTAGCACTCTCGCCCCTGAGACAGAAGGTTGTGGGTTCATAGTCCCACTCCAGAGATTTGAGCATAATAATCTAGGGTGACACTCCAGTGCAGTGCTGAGGGAGTGCTGCACTGTCAGAGGTGCCGTCTTTTAGATGAGATATTAAACTGAGGTGGGTGCTCTCTCAGGTGGGTGTAAAAGGTCCCATCGAAGAAGAGCAGCGGGGTTATCCCCAGTGACCTGGCCAATAGTTATCCTAAATCAACATCACAAAAGAGATTATCTGGTCATTATCACATTGCTGTTTGTGGGAGCTTGCTGTGCACAATTTGACTCCACTTCAAAAGTACTTCATTGGCTGTGAAGTGCTTTGGGGCGTACTGAAAGGCGATATATAAATGCAAGTCTTTCTTTTTTTCTTTTACGGAGTGGTAAAAATGTGGAACTCGCTGCCACATGGAGTGGTTGAAGCAGAGAGCACTGATGATTTAATGGGAGGCTTGATGCACACATGCGCGAGAAGGGAAATTGAGGGATATGGAGACAGGGTGGGAAGATGTCATTAGAGTGGGAGGAGGTTGATGTGGAGTATAAACACTGGCATTGATCAGTTGAGCCTAATGGCCTGTTTCTGTGCTATGCAATTCTATGCAAGATGTTATTAGCAGCTTACAGTGGACCAGAAGTTTTGCCCTGAGACCAGAAGATTTTAAAGATACTCACCCCAGTCCTCCAACTACTTTCTTGAAGTCCAACGAAAAGAATGGGCTTACTGTCAGCAGGAAGTTCTAGGTTATGTCTGTTTTAGGTGTGGTGTGTGAGCTAGAATAATGAAGACAGAGCGTTGGCGCATAAAGTATAACAAACATGCAAAATATATGCATAAGGTAAAACTAGTATCAATGTCAAAGGACACCATAATATCATTATGTAATATTCCATTACTTTGAATGTAAATCACCTGAGCTGGAATCCTATCATTATTTTTGCATAGTAACAAAGGAAGAGAGCTGACAGGCAATAGTTTCTGTATAGTTGTCCCTACCTTCATTACCCTGGAATTGAAAAATGAGAAAAAGGAAAATAATCTTTTATTTCTTTCTCTTTACTTTTCTTCTGCCTGGGTTTGGCCTTACTCTCCGATGACACTTACGGCTCTGTCCTTTCCCGTTGCTTGGCTTTTTCTTGCAAACTGGCAGCAGAACCACATGCACACTGCTACTGTCAGGCGTTGCCACCTCCTATCCACTTAGACTCACTCAGTTTAAAAATGAAACTTCTTCTAATGCATGCCGACCTAAAACATAAATACTATTCCATGTCGAAATGGAGCAGGAATGTGTAAAGTGGTCGGTGCCACTCTTTTTGATCATATGAAGTTGCCATCTCTTGGTTGTACTGGGGCCTCACGGCAAAAAGCAGCAGCTTCCTTCCGCGACTGCCATGCTGTATTAATTAGGTTTCATTCCGAACAACTTAAAACTATTAAACGCAATTCTCAACCTGCTTTTTTTTGTTATGCACAGCGAGGTAAGACTTCTGATCATTTCAGCAGTGAAAGCTTACATTAATATCATAGAACGATACAGCACAGAGGGAGGCTATTCGACCCATCGAGCCTGTGTCGGCTCTTTGAAAGAACTATCCGATTAGTCCCACTCCCCTGCTCTTTCCCCATAGCCTTGCAAATGTTTCCTTCTAAAGTATATTCAATTGCCTTTTGAGAGTTACGATTGAATCTGTTTCCACCACCCTTTCAGGCAGTGCATTCCAGATTGTAACAACTCGCTGCGTAAAAACAAATCTCCTCATTTCCCCCCTGATTCTTTTGCCAATTACCTTGAAACTGTGTCCTTTGGTTACTGACCCGCCTGCCAATGGGAACAGTTTCTCCCTATCTACTATATCAAAATCCCTCATAATTTTGAACAACTCTATCTCACCATAACCTTACCTGTTCTAAAAACAACAACAACTTGTATTTATATAGCGCCATTAACGTAATAAAATGTCCCAAGGCGTTTCGCAGGAGTGTTATAAGACAAAAAGGAAAACAATCTCAGCTTCCCTAGTCTCTCCACATAACTGAAGCCCCTCACTCCTGGTACCATTCTAGTAAATCTCCTCTACACCCTTTCTAAAGCCTTGACATCCTTCCTAAAGTATGGTGCCCAGAATTGGACACAATATTCTAGCTGAGGCCTAACTGGTGATTTATAATATAGTGTATCGCACAAAGAAGAATGTCTCAGAGTGTTTTACAAAGTGGAGACCAACCAGAAGTGAAGGCACTCAGGTGGGGAGATCGGAGCCAAGATCAAAGAAATCGGTTTTAAGGAGGTATGTGGAAGCAGGGAGAGAGATAGCACTGTCGAGTGGTTTTGGAAGAGAATTCCAGTGGGAAAGGGAGAAGTGGCTGAAAGACTGACCTCCAAAGTGGAACCGAGGCAGTAGGGAATGAGCAGTAATCCAGAGATAGAGAATGAAGGGTGCAGATTAGAATGTATAGCATATGAACTCTCATTTCTCAATCAGAAGATCATAGGTTCAAGCCCCACTCCTGGGACTTGAGTACATAATCTAGGCTGACACCTCAGTGCAGTAGTGCTGTGGCCAACATATACCCCTAAAACATCACCACCAAAACCAGTCATTTATTTCACTGCTGTTTGTGGGAGCTTGCTGTATGCCAGTTGACTGCTGTGTTTGTCTACATTACCACAGTGACTACACTTCAAAAACAATTCTTGGCTATGAAGTGCTTTATATCTGAGGAACAGATGGGTGGGAAGATTTTTTTTAAATTCATTTTTGGGATGTGAGCGTCGCTGCCAAGGCCGACATTTATTGTCCAACCCTAGTTGTCCTAAAAATCTGAATGGCTTGCTAGGCCACTTGAGAGGGCAGTTAAGAGCCAACCACATTGGTGGGCACTGGAGTCACATATCGGCCAGACTGGGTAAGGACGGCAGATTTCCTTCCCTAAAGGACACTAGTGAACCAGATGGGTTTTTAACGACAATCCAACAGCTTCATGGTCACTTTAACTGATACTAGCTTTTTATTACCAAATTTATTTTAAACTGAATTCAAACTCTCAAACTGCCATGGTCACATTCTCTGGATTATTAGGCCAGGCTTCTGGTTTACTGGATTAGTAGTCCAGTAATATAATAATCACTACACTATCATACGCAACATGCTGCCGACCTGTGGAAATCCAGGCTCTTAGCTTCCCACCAGCATGCAGGTAGGTGCAGGCACCGGGGTTTGGGGGGGAGTGACCGAGGCACATCAATGAGGCCCGATGGTTAAAATCGCGGTGGCCTTATGGTGCCGTGGGTGAGCAAGAGTCTAATTGAAACCGGTGGGCTGCCGCCGGAAACCCTCGAGCGGTTAAGATGCCCTCCAGAGTTTAAAATGTCCAACCCTCAGCCACACAGGGCACGAAGAAGAGACTCGAAACATGAATTTGTTGTGGCCGAGATGGTGACAAAGCAAGGGAGCTTAATTGTTCACAGCAGCAAATGGGCCTCGAGTCTGCTCCAAAATTCGGCATCGCATGTGCCCACAAACAATGTTCCCTTTAAGCTGTGCGGTCGCCTGGCTGCACAGCGCCCTGGAGCTCGCACGCAGCCGGTGCACCGGCTTCCGAATGGGAAAACCATGCATGCGCGGAATCTGGAATGGGCCAGGCGGTCCATATATTAGATATTAGAGGGAACTTTGCCCACAAATGGAATTCATGCTCTGAAATGTGGAAGGACCATGTAACATTTGCATACTGAATTATCATTGGCCCGCAGGCATCTGTAAGGAATACCTATTATATTCACATGTGATCACATGCTGAGTTGTCATTGGCCTGCAGGCATCTGTAAGGACTGCTATTGTTTAGAAGATCCAGGGGGTCCCAACTCCATCTTGTCCACACGGTGCTGCTGTATTGTTTGAGAAAGCTTACGGACCTGATGCTTCATTAAAAGAGTTTAAACTGTAATACTCCGTTGTCCTGCAATTTATTACTTTGTACAAAGTGTGCAAAACAAGACATGGTTTCAGAACAGGGATTTGAAATGGATATCGTTGGAGCTCCCTTACCTCGAATGAATTGGGAATCTTTGAACTTACTGTACCTAGAGAATGGAGCAAGTTCAAGCAACACATGGAGTTGATGTCTTCGGGTCCACTGAAAAGCAAAGGGGAGGAAGAAAGATGCAGCTACCTACTCCTGTGGATCGAAGAAAAAGGGAGAGACATTTTTAACACATGGGGGCAGAAATTCGGGTCGGGGGCTTGCCGCGCATGCAAGCCCCCGATCTGCACTTACCCGACGCGCCTGCCGTTCACCTTCAGGGACGCCTGGAATTCCTTTTTGAAACAGAAGAATCCCGGGCAGCGTATGACGTCACGCCGCCCAGGAGTGCAGCCAGCGCGAAGCCTGTAGCGCGCTGTACAACTGAGACACGCCCCTTGAGGTCTCAGTTTAATAGGACACGCCCCCAATGTTTCTCACAAGCTGCAAAGCATTTTTACATGCAGAGCAGCATTTCAAATAGGTTTTTGGTATTTTTATGAAGCTTTTGGTAACTTTTATAAACTTTTAAAAACGTTTACATTATTTTGAAGAATCTGAAGTAGTTTTAAACAGAATTAAAGCAATTTAAAGACTTTTAAAAGCCCTGAAAGAATTTTTTTCATTCCATTTATTTATTTAGCAACGTCGTCGTCATACGTGTCTTCACACTGTTCCCTTTGGGGAACTGTATGAAGTGGTGGAAGGATTTATGGCCGTGATTAACGCTCATTCCATGACCGTAACCATCTTTGAACCAGCCATTAGGGAGGTTAGTCCTATGGCGGGAGGGTTTTACGGGCTCCCACAAGCTATACGAGGAGGGGGGGCCACCCACACCCACGGACGCAAATATCCCACTGGATGTCAACCCAGAATTTAGAGCCGGAACTCTGACTCCACTTGTCGGGACTGTCTGGAGCGGGGTTCGAAACCCTACCCCGTCTGGCCCAGCGGCGGGGATCCTACCGCTACGCCAAAGGCCCAATCCGATTAGCAACGTGAAATGGCTGGAATGAGCACAATTCACGGCATTAAAAGAACTCACAATTGAACTGATGATGACCTCAGCAATCTCCTCAACGAGGTGGAGGCGCAGCACCTGCTCATCATTGGTAATGAGAAGTCAAAGGCGCTGCAAAAAGGACAGATGATAGCTTGGTCTTTCAAGTGGCAGCATAGGGCTCCAGTCACGGGGAGGGAAAAGGCGCAGGAAACGTATGGGTGTCACCTTTTGCGCGGAGTGGGCCTTTTGCGTAGCGGTAAGCATCCCCGCCGCTGGGCCAGAAGGAGTAGGGTTTCGAACCCCGCTCCAGACAGTCCCGGCAAGTGGAGTCGGAGCTCCAACTATAAATTCTGGGTGGACATCCAGCGGGATACTTGCATCCGCGGGTGTGGGTGGCCCCCCCCCCTCAGATGGGTTGTGGGAGCCCGTAAAACCCTCACGCCATAGGACTACCCACCCTAATGGCTGGTATGAAGATGGTTATGGTCACGGAAGGAGCGTTAACGTGGCCAGAAATCCTTCCACCACTTCATACAGTTCCCGAAAGGGAACAGTGTGAGGATACGTACGACGATGACCTCTTGCGCAATGCACCTCCTTGGACCCTCAGTCGCAGATGCGAGGGGGCAAATCGTGCAATTGTTAAATTTTTCATTTTATTGACATGTAAAATGTTGGCCCAGTAATTCCGTTCCAAACGCGTGAGTACGGTCGGGGTACTCACGCATCTGGCCGGAGGAAATGCCGGTTTTCAGCATGCACAGCGCATGCGGGGAAAACTGGCATTTCCTGTCCTCTGAACGAAGGGGTTCAGAGGCAGAACGCATGCGACTGCACAGGCAGCGCGTGCGCAGTAAAATTCGTCGGTTTCATTCATGCTTTCAGTGAGGTTAAGTCCTTACAACTTACACATGAAAAAAGCATGAGTACAGTTGGTCCAGAGGCTGCGGAGGAAGATATATTTTATCGTGGAGCTTCTGAAAGGCAATATTTTTGTTTGGGAAAGGGAGGAAAGTTATTTTAAGAAATGCTGAGGTAAGTTTTAAAGTTTATTTTTGTTTTTTAAAACGGGTTTTCAGTACTGTAGGTAAAAGGAGCAATTGTGGCTATGTGAATTGAATTTGCTGTGTTTATTAAATGTGAAAATGACTCCAACATTTTTAAGAAAGAAACTTTTCATCAGTAATATATTCTTTTAAGTAATTATGTATGTATGTCTGTATACATTCCTTTGCGTATATGTATGTATATATTCCTTTACTTATGTGTATGAATGTATGTATTTAATTATGACTTTCAGAGAAAGTAACTTATTGGAAAATCATAATTAAATACATACATTCATACACATAAGTAAAGGAATATATACATATACATAAAGGAATATATACAGACATACATACATAATTACTTAAAAGAATATATTACTGATGAAAAGTTTCTTTCTTAAAAATGTTGGAAATGTTACATTACTCATTTTAGAACAGTCATTTTCACATTTAATAAACACAGCAAATTCAATTCACACAGCCACAATTGCTCCTTCTACCTACAGTACTGAAAACCCGTTTAAAAAAAAAATTAAACTTTAAAACTTACATCATCATTTCTTAAAATAACTTTCCTCCCTTTCCCAAACAAAAATATTGCCTTTCAGAAGCTCCACGATAAAATATATCTTCCTCCGCAGCCTCTGGAGCAACTTTACACATGCTTTTTTCATGTGTAAGTTGTAAGGACTTAACCTCACTGAATCCATGAATGAAATCGATGAAGTTCACTGCGCACGCGCTGCCTGTGCAGTCGCACGCGCTGTGCCTCTGAACCCCTTCGTTCAGAGGACAGGAAATGCCGTTTTTCTCCGCATGCGCTGTGCATGCTGAAAACCGGCATTTCCTCCGGCCAGACGCGTGAGTACCCCGACCGTACTCACGCGTTTGGAGCGGAATTACTGAGCCATGGTCTCTCACCGCGGATGAAGCAAAGGTACTGAAAAGTTATTTTGACCGTTTTGAAGCATGTGTGATGCCCAAGACAAATACGATATTCGCTAGGTACAAGTTTCAGAAGAAAGTACAAGGAGCTAGTGAATCGTTTGGACAGTTCATGACTGAGTTAAAACTGCTGGTAAAAGACTGTGTATATGCAGATAAAGATGAGATGGTCAGAGACCGCATCGTGTTTGGAATACATTCAGCTAAAGTGAGAGAGAAACTTTTGAATGTTGGGTCCGGGCTAACGCTGGACAAAACTATAGACATAGCTAGATCGCACGAGAAAGCCCAAGCACAGTTGAAAACCATAACTGGCGCCACGAGCAGCTCGAGTGAACAGACAGTGCACGCAGTTAATAGACACACACCAAAGAACACTGGCCAGAGAGCGTGTTTCAGAACAGAAAGAACAGCGAGAGTTCTAAAAATGGGTGACACAGACATAAAACGCTTCAAAAACTGTGGATATTGTGGAAACAACTGGCATGGAGAAAAGGAGTACTGCCCTGCCAAAGGAAGGCAATGTACTAAATGTGGTAAACGGAACCACTTTGCTAAAGTTTGCAAGACTGTTTTCGGAATAGCAGTACACACAGTGAGTGACAGCCAAATGCCAGATAGAGAGCCAAATGCAGAGGAACTGTTTATTGATTCTGTGTCACAGAAAAAACAGATTTCAGAGACTGAGCAAGCCTATGCCGATATTGAGATAGGAAAACAGGGCAAAGAGCTTAAGTTTAAACTAGACACTGGATCTCAAGTTAACGTAATTCCTCTGAGTGAGTATCACAGCTTGAAGGATGAGTGTGAGCTACAGCCCACCTCACGCAGACTGACCAGCTATGGGGGTGAGCAGCTCATTGTAAAAGGCACATGCGTGATGAAATGCAAGTACAAAGAAAGCGACATGATGCTGGACTTTTACATTATTGACGCTCAAGCACCTCCAGTGCTAGGTCTAAAGGCATGTTTAGACACGGACCTCGTCAAGCTAGTGCTATCATTGACAGCACCAGTTGAGAAGCAGACAGTCATGGAGGAGTTTGCTAACGTTTTCAAAGGAATCGGACTATTCCCAGGTGAATGCACTATCCACCTTTACCCAGCAGCAACCCCTGTGGTTTGCCCACCGAGAAGGATACCCCGTGCTCTACGTAGTCACCTGAAGGAGGAACTGCAGAGCACGGAGAATACAAAAATCATCATCCGGGAAACAGAACCGACAGAGTGGGTCAACGCGTTAGTAGTGGTTGAGAAACCACGTACAGGCAAGCTCAGAGTCTGTCTCGACCCCAGAGATTTGAACAAGGCTATCAAACGCCCTCACTACCCTCTACCAACGCTAGATGACATCACACCCAAGCTAGTGGGAGCACGTTACTTCAGTGTAATGGACGCACGATCAGGATACTGGAATATCAAGCTCACGGAAGAGTCATCTAAGCTAACAACGTTCAACACACCAATTGGATGCTACCGATTTCTGCGTTTACCATTTGGCCTTATCTCAGCTCAGGATGAATTCCAGCGGAAGATCGACGAAACCTATGAAGGCCTCGACGGAGTAGTCGCAATCGTAGACGACATCCTCATCTATGGCAAGAATAGAGAGGAACATGACAGGAACCTCCGTGCAATGCTACAAAGATCACGGGAGAAAGGTATCCGGCTCAACCCCAAGAAAAGCATAATCAGATCCACCGAGATCAGTTATTTCAGGCATCGCCTCTCAACTGATGGCATTAAGCCGGATCCAGAGAAAATCGCCGCCATCAAGAAGATGGAGCCGCCGAAGAACCACACAGAGCTAGAGACAGTACTAGGCATGGTTAACTACTTAGCCAAGTTTGCCCTGAGCCTCTCCGAAATCAATGCACCCATGCGTCAGTTGCTCAAACAATCCAATGAGTTCCTGTGGGACAAACAACATGACACAACATTTCAGAAAATGAAAGACCTAATCACCAGAGAACCAGGACCAGTTCTTGCCTACTTCGACCCCAACAAAGAGCTCAGACTACAAGTGGACGCGTCAAAGTACGGACTAGGCGCAGTATAACTGCAAGAAGGAAAGCCCATCGGCTATGCTTCCAGATCTCTCACAGACAGTGAAATCAACTATGCTCAAATCGAGAAAGAGCTATATGCAATTCTGTTTGGATGCAAGCGTTTCTACCAGTACGTCTATGGCCGACAAGTCATTGTGGAATCCGACCACAAGCCCCTCGAGTCAAACATGAGGAAACCACTAGCCGCAGCCCCACCAAGGCTACAGAGAATGATCCTTCAGCTACAGAAGTATGACTTCACAATCATTCACCGTCCAGGCAAAGACATTCCTGTCGCAGACACGCTCTCCAGAAAGTCTCTTAGCTACCAGGACAGCAGCCACAGTGAAGGCATAGATGTGCAGGTGCACATGGTGTACAACAGCTTACCTGTGAGTGACTCAAAACTGAAGGAAATCCGAGCAGGAACAGAGAAAGATGCACAACTCACACTGCTGAGCAAAGTCATACATGAAGGATGGCCTGAGGAAAGGAGGAAATGCCCTCAGAGCATATCTGAATTCTGGAACCACAGAGATGAACTGTCACAAATCAATGGAATCGTCTTCAAAGGGGAGAAAATCATCATTCCTACCAGTCTCAGAGAAGAGATGTTGACAAAAATTCATGCTGGACATATGGGCATGGAAAATTGCAAACAAAGAGCATGTGACAATGGCCCTGAAATTAGGATCGGGAGCTTGCCGCACGTGCAAGCCCCTGATGTGCACTCACCCTGCGCGCCGACATCTGAAGCCCGGGCCTGCTTGCATTTCCTGTCACTGGCCCGGTTTAGATGTCGGCGCGATGTGCTTACCTGATCCAGCGGCATAGTTAGTGCGATGTGCCGGCTGGGATCAGGTGAGCACTGTGCAACCAATCAGGGGAGGGGAAACTCATTCCTGAGTTTGAGAGTAAGAACTGTCAAACTCATGAAAAGTATGGGCTGCCAAAACACTACTTAAACTTTAAATAAAATTTTAAAAAACATCCCACTGATTATATTAACTATAAATAAGTTTTTAAAAATGTTTTAAACAATCAATTTTTTGAAAAAAATAAATTTTTTAAAAATAGGGTCTAAAACTAAACTTACCTTACTGTAAATTCTTTAAAAATAATAAACCTGTGGAAAAAAAATTCTAAATTGTACTAAAAGCCCTAAAACTAAGTACTTACGTCTGGTTTCTCCATGCGTAAAAACCAGAGGCCTTTACACTCGGGCAACTCTGGAAAAAAAAAAGGAATTTCAGCGCACACGCGCTGCCTGTGCATTTGCACGTGTTCTGCCTCTTAACCCCTTGGGTCAGAGGACAGGAAATACCGGTTTTCAGCGCATGCGCTGTGCATGCTGAAAACCAGCAACTCCTCCGGGCACACGCGTGAGTACCCCATCCGTACTCACGCATTGGGAGAGGAATTACTGGGCCATTATGTTTTGGCCCAGAATGTGCAAACACATTGAGGACATTGTCGGAAAATGTTCCATTTGTCTAGAACGCTGCCCATCAAATGTCAAAGAGCCCATGATACCTCACCGTATCCCAGACAGGCCCTGGCAGGTCGTCAGCTGCAAGCAAGTGCAGGCAAAACGTGTACAGAGACAGCAACACCAAAAGAGATACTATGACAGGTCAGCTAGACTACTGCTGCCGCTGCACAATAGAGTTATCCTTGACTTGTGAACTGTCAAAGGGCGTAGGCGGATCGCTGCCCTAAAAAAAACTGTACATCGTTATTGAAATGTTGAGATGTTTTCAGTGCTAGTTAAATGTTGAGTTTACTTATATGTTGATGCTACTGAGAACATTATGTAGAAGAAAGGTTCAAAAGTAATGCATAACTTTTTTGCTTTTAAAAGAAAGGGGATGTAACATTTGCATACTGAATTATCATTGGCCCGCAGGCATCTGTAAGGAATACCTATTATATTCACATGTGATCACATGCTGAGTTGTCATTGGCCTGCAGGCATCTGTAAGGACTGCTATTGTTTAGAAGACCCAGGGGGTCCTAACTCCATCTTGTCCACACGGTGCTGCTGTATTGTTTGAGAAAGCTTACAGACCTGATGCTTCATAAAAGAGTTTAAACTGTAATACTCCGTTGTCCTGCAATTTATTACTTTGTACAAAGTGTGCAAAACAAGACAGACCATATATGAAGGAGTGATGATTAGTTGGTCTCTGGAAGGAGGAAGCAGGTAAGAATTGGTAGGGTCCATATCGTCCCCACTAACTAAATCTGGTAAAGAAACAAGCAGATTGGGTTCTGGACCCTGAAGAAACTGAGAGACTTGGTGGCCCTGAGATCTCAATCACAGTGGCGTGTGCACATGGCTGCTCTACCATAAGGTGGCTGAAACAAATTTAGTAACTGTATCTAACGGTGTTGATTTACTTACTTCACCTTATTGGGTTAGTTTCCCCAAATGATGTTACAAGCACTTATTATTTGACTAAATAAATATTCCAAGAATGCAATAGGAATGGACAGTATTATGTGTTACTGAGCCATGCAGGCCGAGAATGTCCCAGGTATGATCACCGGTCTATGCTGAGTTAGCTGATCTTAGCTGGGTCGGCTGTTGGGGAACCACGACAGGCCTCAGTACCACTGAGCCACAGCAAGGGAAAAAAATCAGGCATAATTCCTATCCTGATTGTCGCCAGTGATTATTGCTGGAAAGCAAGGTGAATGAGCACAAGATCGAGGTCAGCTGTGGCCTTGCTCCTCCCATGGTCAAATCACTTCACGACACTCACTGCCCAGGCTCGTACGTGAAGAATGGCAAGCTTGAGTGAGGCACCAGAGGACTGTCGGTGCCCTGGGACCATATCACAGCAAAGAGTCAGTGCCCTCTGGGGAGGAGACGGGTGTTGGGGAGTGGGTGGGGGGGAGTGGGTCGGGGGGAGGGTTGGGGGGTGGCAGGGGACAGCAAGAAATAAAAAAAACACTTTTAAATTAATCCCGATTCCTTGTGACTGGTCTTCAGAAATAGTGCAGCTGACTGAAGTGTCCCCCCTGAACAACTGTGTAATGAGATTAGTTCCTATGTTTTATTACTGTCACACAATCATTTTTGAGAGAAGAAATCTTAAAAAGCTAGAGAAGGCATGCCGGCCTTTTCACAATAAAACTGTGGTTCTGAAACCAAGACCGCAATTAGAAAGTTTATATATAGGACCGCGAGGTGTGACACTGGTTAGGGACAGGATGTGGGCTGCTAACAGTCCCAGTTGACTGCCCAGGGCAGCAAACGGCTCCCAATGATTATAAATTAACATTCTTGAAATGACGGTTTCTCGAAAAAAAAAAAAAAATTATCAAGAAGAAAAGAAGGCTGTCAGAATATTCCTGGGCTTGGGCTTACTCAAGAAGAAACTGTTTCATTTGAATCACTCTCGTCTAAAATGGAAGGGGCCTGCCCAGAGATTTAAGTCGGTTTCAGTTGCAGTGTAAAAATAGTTGGAGTCTCATTCTTCGCAAAAAAAAAAGAAATGCGTGCTGCCGATTGTTACCGCATTGGAAGTGTTAGCGTGCAGCTGGCCTAACAGAAACAGCAACCCCTTTATCAAATGTGGTTTCGTTTTGAGGCTCGAGCCTAAATCTTCCTAGGTGAGGAATGTGGCCCAGCGCTGTGCCCAGCGGAAAATCTCGGGCAGGTTGCAATCTTCTGACGTGGGCTGTCAGCGGGAAGGGAAATTTAGGCCTCGAAGCTTCCTTTTTCCTACAAGTTTCTCAGTGAGACTGACAGGATCGCACCGATTCCGGGAATGTTAATCAGAAAGCGTTGGTTACGGAAGGGTTACGTTGGGGGTCACCTTATATGTGGATGTCCCTACATATGGGGCAGCTCTGCAGTCCCAGAGAAGTTAATGTCCTGGATCTTATCAGAGACCCAGAGTTTGCTCCCTGAAGTTTATTGGTTGCTGTGAATGGCGCACTATCGAGGTACAACCCTGTTCATATGGAAAGGTACAGCACAGAAGGAGGCCATTTGGCCCATCGTGGCTGTGCTGGCTCTCTGAAAAAGCTATCCAATTAGTCCCACTCCCCCCTGCTCTTTTCCCATAGCCCCGCAATTCTTTTAAAAAGTATCCAATTCCCTTTTGAAAGTTACAAGTGAATCTGCTGGCTCCACCCTTTTAGACAGGGCATTCCAGATCATTTTTACCCCACATTTCCAGATGATATTTTTCCCTGAGCAATCTGGCCTTCATCAGTAGAATCAAACATATCACCCATTCTAAATGCTCGTCCCTGCATAGAAATCCTCTAGAGAAGCTTACAGGCAGAGCCGTCGACAGTTCTCCTGTAACTGCCAGAATTGGGGATGTTAGGCAGTGTACGACTGAGGAGTGCTGCACCATCAGAGATGCCTTTGGATGAGACACTAAACTGAGGCCCTTTTCCCCTCAGCCAGATGTAAAAGATCCCGTGGCACTATTCAAAGAAGAGTAGGGGAGTTCTCCTGGTCTCCTGGCCAATAATGGTTCAGAATATAAGAGGAACAGAAAAAGACCCACCACGCTCTACTTACCTGCCTTCAACCAACTTATCCTCCTTCTCACCATATTCTACATCTATTATGTCCCCAGGACAGCAATATAATCACCTCTTTAACAGCCTTTTTACCTCATATGTAGGGACATCCACATATAAGGTGACCCCCAACCCCCAAATTCCACCCAAAAACCCAAAGAATTCCACAACACTCCTTTAAGATAAGGATCAACATTGCAAATCTTATATCCGCTAAAACCCCTACTTTCACGTCGACTGTCATCCACAAATACATTTCCACTCTGTTCTTCCTCATATCAACCAATGTATCCTGTTCAGTGTTGCTCTGCTCCTCTAAGAACATAAGAATTAGGAGCAGGAGTAGGCCATAGGGACCCTCGAGCCTGCTCCGCCATTCAATAAGATCATGGTTGATCTTCTACCTCATCTCCACTTTCCCGCCCAATCCCCATATCATAAGAACATAAGAACATAAGAAATAGGAGCAGGAGTAGGCCAATCGGCCCCTCGAGCCTGCTCCACCATTCAATAAGATCATGGCTGATCTGATCCTAACCTCAAATCTTCTATCACTCTGCATCCACCCGAACCCATGTGATCTCCCGGGAGAGGCGAAAAACCAGATAAAGACCCAATGGCCAATTTGGGAGAAAGAAATCTGGGAAATTCCTCTCCGACCCATCTAGGCGATCGAAATTCTTCCAGGAGATCACTCTGTCCCTATATTTTCTACAGTACTTACCTTCTGTAAAGGCGATCTCCACCCCAGCCAGGAACAGGAATAAAACCATCTCCTGAAATCTAACAGAATTAGAACACAGTAGGAGCAGAACAAGGCTACACGGCCCCTGGGCCCGCTCCACTACCCACAGGGCCATGACCATTCCGAACCCAGACTCATGTCCAATTTCCTGCCCGCTCCCCATAACCCTTTATTCCCTTTACTTCTAGGAAACTATCTATTTCTGTTTTAAATTTATTTAATGATGTAGCTTCCACAGCTTTCTGGGGCAGCAAATTCCACAAACCTACCACCCTCTGAGTGAAGAAGTTTCTCCTCATCTCAGTTTTGAATGAGCAGCCCCTTATTTTAAGATTATGCCCCCTAGTTCTAGTTTCACCCATCATTGGGAACATCCTCACCGCATCCACCCGATCAAGCCCCTTCACAATCTTTTATGTTTCAATAAGATCGCCTCTCATTCTTCTGAACTCCAATGAGTAGAGTCCCAATCTACTCAGCCTCTCCTCATATGACCACCCACTCATCCCCGGGATTAACCGAGTGAACCTTCTTTGTACTGACTCGAGAGCAAGTATGTCTTTTCTTAAGTATGGACACCAAAACTGTATGCAGTATTCCAGGTGCGGCCTCACCAATACCTTGTACAACTGCAGCAATACCTCCCTGTTTTTATATTCCAACCCCCTAGCAATAAAAGCCAACATTCCATTGGCCTTCTTGATCACTTGCTGCACCTGCATACTAACTTTTTGAGTTTCGTGCACCAGGACCCCCAGATCCCTTTGTACTACAGTACTTTCCAGTTTCTTGCCATTAAGATAATAACTTGCTCTATGATTTTTCCTGCCAAAGTGCATAACCTCACACTTTCCAGTATTGTATTCCATCTGCCAAATCTCTGCCCACTTACTTAGCCTGTCTATGTCCCTTTGCAGGTTTTTTATGTCCTCCTCACTCACTACTTTCCGTCCCATCTTTGTATCATCTGCAAACTTTGATATGTTACACTCGGTCCCCTCCTCCAAATCGTTAATGTAGATTGTAAAGAGTTGGGGACCCAGCACTGACCCCTGCGGAACACCACTAGTTACTGGTTGCCAATCTGAGAACGAACCATTTATCCCAACTCTCTGCTTTCTGTTAGAGAGCCAATCCTCCACCCATGCCAGAATATTACCCCCAATCCCGTGATTTTTTATCTTGAGCAATAATCTTTTGTGTGGCACCTTGTCAAATGCCTTTTGGAAGTCTAAATACACTACGTCCACTGGTTCCCCTTTATCCACCCTGTATGTTACTTCCTCAAAAAACTCAAGCAAATTTGTTAAACATGACTTCCCCTTCATGAAACCATGCTGAGTTTGCCCTATTAAATTATGTTTATCCAAATGTCCCGTTACTGTCTCCTTAATAATGGACTCTAACATTTTACCAACCACAGATGTTAGGCTAACAGGTCTATAGTTTCCAGCCTTCTGCCTACTACCCTTTTTAAATAATGGTGTTACATTAGCAGTTTTCCAATCTGCCGGGACCTTTGCTGAGTCCAGTGAGTTTTGGAAAATTATTACCAATGCATCCACAATCCCTACCGCTACTTCCCTCAAGACCCTGGGATGCAAGCCATCAGGTCCAGGGGATTTATCCGCCTTGAGTCCCATTATTTTACCAAGTACCACTTCCTTAGTGATTTTAATTGTATTTAGTTCCTCCCCCCCTAGAGCCCCCTGTTTGTCCAGTGTTGGGATATTCTTAGTGTCCTCTACTGTAAAGACTGATACAAAATATTCATTCAGTGTTTTTGCCATCTCCATATTTCCCACCATTAATTTCCCGGTCTCGTCCTCTAAGGGACCAACATTTACTTTAGCCACCCTTTTTCTTTTTATATAACTATAGAAACTTTTACTGTCTGTTTTTATATTTTTTGCTAATTTACTTTCATAATCTATCTTCCCTTTCTTAATCAATCTTTTAGTTATTTTTTGCTGTCTTTTAAAGACTTCCCAATCTTCCATCCTCCCACTAGATTTGGCTACCTTATATGCCCTTGCTTTTAGTCGGATACTATCCTTAATTACTTTACTTAGCCACGGATGGCTATCTTTTCTTTTACACCCTTTTTTCCTCAGTGGAATATATTTTTCTTGGAAGTTGTAAAATAACTCCTTAAATGTACACCACTGGTCATGTACCGTCTTACCCTTTAATCTATTTTCCCAGTCCACTCTAATTAATTCCGCTCTCATACCTTCATAGTCTCCTTTATTCAAGCTCAGCACGCTTGTTTGAGATCCAACCTTCTCACCCTCTAATTGAATATGGAACTCAACCATGTTATGGTCACTCATTCCAAGGGGATCCTTTACTAGGACATTTTTAATTAATCCTGTCTCATTACACAGGACCAAATCTAAGGTTGCTTGCCCCCTGGTCGGTTCAGTTACATACTGCTCAAGAAACCCATCCCTAATACACTCAATGAACTCTTCCTCAAGGCTGCTCTGCCCAATTTGATTTGTCCAGTTAATATGATAATTAAAATCCCCCATAATTATAGCTGTTCCCTTATTACAAGCCTCAACTATTTCCTGATTAATACTCCGTCCAACAGAGATGCAACTGTTCGGAGGCCTATAGACTACACCCACTAGTGTTTTTTTCCCCTTATTATTCCTTACCTCCACCCAAACTGTTTCACTATCCTGCTCCTTTGACCCAATATCATTTCTCTGTATTATAGTGATTCCTTCCTTTATTAACATAGCCACCCCACCTCCTCTCCCTTCCTGCCTGTCCTTCCTGATTGTTAAATAACCTGGTATGTTTAATTCCCAGTCATGGTCACCCTGCAGCCATGTTTCTGTAATGGCCACAAGATCATACCCATATGTCATTATTTGTGCCGTTAACTCATTCATTTTGTTACGAATGCTACGTGCATTCAGATAAAGAACTTTCAAATATGTTTTGTAACACTTAGTTCCTGTTTTTTCCCTTTTTAGTACTTTACTTTTTACTCCATACCTTCTGTCCCTTCCTGCCACATTCTGTTTTTTAATTCCCCCACTGCTACCTAAGTCTATGACCTTCTCTGTTGTCATTTCTATGATTTGCTCTCTAGAAACCTCCCCCCCACTAATTAGTTTAAAGCCCTCTCTACAGCCCTAGTTATATGATTCGCCAGGACTCTAGTCCCAGCACTGGCCAAGTGGAGTCCGTCCCAACAGAACAGCTCCCTCCTGTCCCAGTACTGGTGCCAGTGTCCCAAGAAGCAAAACCCATTTCTCCCACACCAGTCTTTGAGCCACGCATTTAACTCTTTAATTTTATTTATCCTAGCCAAATTCGCTCGTGGCTCAGGTAATAACCCAGAGATTATTACCCTTGAGGTTCTGTTTTTTAATTTGACCCCTAGCTGCTCATACTCCTTTAACAGAACCGTCTTCCTTGTCCTATCTACGTCGTTTGTACCAACATGGACCACGACAACTGGATCCTCCCCCTCCCACTGCAAGTTTCTTTCCAGCCCAGAAGAGATGTCCTTAACCCTGGCACCAGGCAGGCAACACAGCCTTCGGGACTCCCGCTCTTGACTGCAGAGAACCCTATCTATCCCCCTAATGATACTATCCCCTACCACTACAACATTTCTTTTTACTCCCTCCACTTGAATGGCCCCCTGTACCACGGTGCTGTGGCCAGGTTGCTCATCCTCCCTGCAGTCCCCGCTCCCGCCCTCACAGGGAGTAAGAACCTCGATCCTGCTGGACAAGAACAAGGGCTGCGTCTCCTTCAACACTACATCCTGGATCCCTGTACCTTCCTCACTCGTAGTCACACCGTCCTGTCCCTGACCACGGACTACATCTGCAGTAATTAACTTCATAGGTGTGACCATCTCCTGAAACATAGAGTCCAGGAACTTCTCCCCCTCCCTGATGTGTCGCAGTGTCCGAAGCTCGGTCTCAAGCTCCATAACATGGAACTTGAGTTCCTCTAGCAGCAAACACTTGTCGCAGATGTAATCACCGTTAGCCTCAATGGGGTTCACTGGCTCCCACATCTCGCAACAGTAACACATCACCTGCTCCATTCTATATAATTAATTAAATTTCTTATTATTAGTTATGAAGACCCTGCCCGGATATATATGATAATATCACACCACTATTCAATAGGACTTACCAACTTAAAGGTATGAAAGAGAAGAGAAGGAAGAAAACCAACCAACCAGCTGATCACCAACCTCCTCCTTGAATACTGTCTGTGGAGCCTGTTTGGTTGACTCGTCTCGCTGCTCCGCCTCCGCAGTGATGTCTAAGCCTGGGAGTGGGGAACAAAACAGAGCAAAAAACACACCCTCACCTCCCACTTATCCGAACTCTCCCACTTAGCAAAACTCCAACAGCACTCAATGCACAAAGCACTCCGTGCACCGCACTAGCCCCTCCCCTTTTACACCCGGATTCTACTTCCTGTTTAAACTGCCCAAGAGTTTAAAAAACCCTTAAAAAATTAAACTTACTTCAAATAATTGACTTCTTAACACACTAAAATTATATATATCCCTTGATTATCCTAGAGTCCAAAAATCCCCTTGAATATACTCAACGACTCAGCATCCCCAGCCCTTTGGAGTAGAGAATTGCAAAGATTCACAACTCTACGAGTGAATAAATTCCTCCTTATCTCAGTCTTAAATGGCCGACCCCTTATCCTGAGACTATGCCCCCTAGTTCTAGACTCTCCAGCCAGGGGAAACAATCTCTCAGCATCTACCCTGTCAAGCCCCCTCAGAATCTTATGTTTCAATGAGATCACCTCTCATTCTTCTAAACTCCAGAGAGTATCGGCCCAATCTACTCAATCTCTCCTCATAGGACAGCCCTCTCATCCAGGGATCAATCTAGTGAACGTTTGTTGCACCGCCTCGAAGACATGTATGTCCTTCCTCAGATAAGGAGACCAAAACTGTGCACAGTACTCCAGGTGTGGTCTCACCAAGACCCTGTACAATTGTAGTAAGACTTCTTTACTCTTATACTCCAACTCCCTTGCAATGAAGGCCAACATGCTATTTCTCTTCCTAATTGCTTGCTGTACCTGCATACTAACTCTCCTGTTTCCTGCATGAGGACACTGGAATCTCTGGTGTGGTGAGAGTCAGATGGCTGTTTTCCTTCCTAACTGCAGTCCAGAAAGTTTGCACTCCGTGGGCTGGATTTTCATTGGGCCGTGGAGTCGGGATTGGAGGCATGTGGGGGTTTAAAATCCTGAAATCGGGGGTCCCGACCCCATCCCGCCCCCAACCCGCCTCCATGCCAGTTTCAAAGAAGGCGTGTACCCGCCCTGCACTGGGACCCGCCTCCCCGAGGCAGGAAGGGGATTAGTGCCTATTAACTGCCTATAAACAGGTAGTTAACAGGCAGTTTTTAGCCTAATCCCTATTTTCATTGTTGAAATGTGGGATTCCCGATGGCTCCAAACCACGGCAAGTTAGCGAGGCGGGCCGTCAGGATGAAGGGCTTGGAGGGGTCGAGATGAATGATGGGTGCATGAGTGCAGAGTGAGTGATGGGTGCATGAGTGCAGAGGTAAGTGTGTTTGGTCTGTGTAAAGTGTTTAAAGAAGTTCTACTTACTTTTACTTACCTTTACAGCCTTCCTTCCTTCAGGTCTCGGGAGTCCCTCATCTCACCGGCACAGAAAGCAGAATGGCCGCCAGCTGTCAAAATCTGCAGCCTCTGCTTTCTGTTCCGGGGAGATCTCTAAATCATCCTGAGAGGAAGGAATTAACCTGGAGTACAGATTGTCAGTGTTTGACAGCTTCAAACAGCTGTCAAACACTGATATATCATCTGTCAAAAGGCCTTGACAGATGAAATATCAATCTGTGACATCACCTGTTGCCGGGTGGCCCTTAATTGGCCTGCTGAGCCCATTGGGCGGGCTTAACAAGGTCAATCAAGTCTAAATCGCGTGGGTTGGCTAGAACTCGATGAAGGCGGGACTACAACCCCAAAAGTTGTAGTCCCGCCTCCTACCCGACTCCTCAATGAAAATCCAGCCCACCGTGTATCCAAACCGCTCTGCGTCTCTGATTTTGGATCTACTGTGGGAGCTGGAGCTCAAGTCAGGCGTCAGGAGGGAAAGTTGCCATTTAAAATTTTGCAGCGCTGGAGAAGCAGAGCACAAGCTGACAACTAAAGCTGATAGAAATGCACTGGTTCAGCGCTGCTGGGTCCATCATCTGTCAGGAGAGAAACCAGTGAGAAGATATGACTTGTGTATGAGACAACCACCCTACACTTTAAACCCAAAACAAATATTCTCATAGGCAAGTCGACGTGGCCTGCTATTGGCAAAAGTGGTGATTTATTTCACACCCCTTGGGCGAAAAAGTTCCACTTGACATCCTGGGGCGATTATCCCCTTCGGGTTGGAGGTACGGCAGGGAGGCATTTTCACTCACCCTCTCCCCCGCCCCACTGCCCCTCGCCCCCCACCTCCTCACCATCCACCCCGTAGCCACCCCGGCTCCGACCCATTTTCATGAGTGGGTGGGGAGGTCTTTACTTACGCACAGCAGGCTCCTGGCAGAATTCCCACCGTAAAACGGGAGCTGACCATTGCAAGGGCGGAGAATACCAGCGGCACTGCCGTAAAGACACCGCAGCAGCAACAGAAGAGGCAGCGAGGGACCTTAAAGAGGCAGAAGCGTCACCAAAGATCGGATTCAAGGCTCCCACTAAAGGCCTCGGCTGACTGGAGAGAGAGCGGAGACTGCTACAAGGCCTTCTCCCTCCATTGGGAGAACTCTGGGCCTTTACCACCACTTTCCTTGGCCTACTGCACCTATCGTATGAAGGCCCTGGGAAGAAGCGGTGAGGGGGTATAGTAGGAAGGAAAATCCGCTGGGGACACGGGCCCCCCCCCCCCACCACCCCCTCCGCCCCACCATTTGGATACAGCCGTCAGGGAAGGAGTGGGGGAAATCCCAGCTGGGGCAGTGAGGCTGTGGTAGAAAAGGCATCAAATGGAGACAATGTGCTTCCTCAAAGCAAGCCTGGGCCATCCTGGTTCACTCTCATGCACATCCAGCTGACAAGAGGCACTGGCAACAGTTTAGGAGAAAACCTTCAGCCTGCCTTTGTGATGAGGTGAAGTATATGGCATAGGGACATTGAAATAAAAGGACCAAGAAACAGGAAATGATGTCAAGTTTTCTGAAGAAAGAGATCTAAACCTTGCATCTCAGAAAAGATCAGTTTTCGTGTGGCTCTAAATGCACCTTCTGTGTTTTTTGTCCTCCCGAAGCTCTTTTCGAAATGACTTTAAATTGACAAAATTCTTCCACTTACGCTGAGAAGTGGAGCAATCATAAGATTTCTCGTTATGAATGGATGTTTTGTTCCGAGAGTTGGAGGTCTGTCTCGCTGTGAATGGGCATCACTGTGGTCATCTGTTCACTCGTCTGTTTTCAGTGAAAAGTGGCAGCAGTCCCACTGGCACGGGGTGGCCTCAGTCTCAAGTCTCGCCTCCATACCATGTTAACGTTCAATTTGTTTACTTTCCCATAAGAATCTGTTTATCTACAATCTAGCCACATCATCATTAGGTCATTTAATTTTAAATTAACTCTTTAAGCACGGATTCTCCTTGCCAGCTTTCATAATGTTTGTTTTCTATACCATTTATTGACATAAGAAAACTACTAGGCACTTGGTCTAAGCGTTAAACAAAGCTTTAATCAACTGTTTTACAACATGGAGGTCTAGTTGTGTCCTTCACTAGTTCCTGTTAAGAATGTCCTGCGCAAGCTGGGCCCGTGCCCGAGTAGTTATACTCTCCCTGGACAGCGCCACCCGCAGGCCGCTCAGTATTATTTCATAAGTCTTTCTTTCATGAATGACTGATTCATGTCACTTACTAAATCAAATGATTACATAGCTTAAGAAGCTGGAGAAAGAGCTGGCATAATATAGCCACGGACCCACACACCCTCAGAGTGGAACTGAACCATACAGACCAGAAGCTGCTACATTGGATCTCCAGGTCCGTGTTGAGTTAGCTGATCTCAGCCGGCATTGCTATCTCTGAGCTATGGGGAGCCAGTGTTTGCCATCCGAATTGCTCTCCAGTGACTATGGCTGGAAAGCCCGCATGTTTGGCTATCAGGATGTGTCTGTGATGCTCCTCTGGGCCAATAGTCTGCCACCAATAACCATCTAGGCTCACATGTGTAGAATGGGGTACCGATAAAGCAGCTTACACCTGTGGAGCCTTACCCAAGAATAAGGTGGGGGTCATTTTGGCTTTGGGTGATAGCATAAAATGGGAGATATCAATTCAACCACTCGTTATACATCTCTCATAATTTTCATCAGGAGAGGTGCATAACGGATGGCTGAATTAATAGCTCCCATTTTACATTATCTCCCAGAGTCAAACTTACCCCCAGTGTCTTCAGGGGACAAAATCCTACTTCTCATTCTTTTCTGCGATGAATTAAAATATACTTGTGCAGAGGCTGACCCTGAAAGGAAATGATGCAGTGTGTGAGTGAACTGCCTGCTTTCACATTGTCTATAAACTGGATCGACATTGGGAGCTTTATTTCCCTCTGTCAGTACACTGTCAACACATTCAGGTAAAATTATTTCGCCTGCTATTTTAATGCAGATCGACTTGATATGAATAGATGAGGGACTATGTTAGAATAAAATAGAATGGAGTTCTACACAAATACCAGTGCGCAACCAGAGGAATCTGAACTCCTAAAGTGTAATGAAGCCTAGAAGTTAACCCAGTGACTTTGTTTCCCTGGCTGTTAATTCTCTTATTTACATCAGGTACATGTGCGGAACACTTGGATGAATCTTTTTCCACCTATACAGTCTGTCAGCTGGAATTAGTGTAAATCATATTACTCTGTATGTCACGAAAATAATGAAACTCATTCAAAAAATTGGTTGACGGGAGTAAATTAAGGATACTAGGTGCCGAATCCCTACTGCCAAGTGATCTGGTGCTGGATTTTATTGGCAAGCTGTCAGTGTATCTCCAGCTCTGTGAGTGCAACCGTGTTATTGGTAGCTGTGGGAAACACATATTGGAAATGCGACGAGTTGATTCATTAGATTTAATGAAATGTAGAAAGAAAACCCTGCTTTCGCTATTGACTTTTTTAATGGCTTGATTTATTAGTGCTCATACTTTCCGAACCTTTAAGTCTCTCTGTTCCTCAACACCCATCAGCATCTTTTCATTGAGTGCATCCTCCCATTCCTTGTTTTTCCTCCCAAAATGTATTAGCTCATACTTCTCCACACTAAATTGCATTTGCCACCCATCTGCCCATCCCATTAACCTGTCTTGCTGAAGTCTTTCACAGTTCTCCTTGCTGTTTGTCAAACCACCTATTTCTATGTCAAGTTTCCAGATCATGCTTCCTATACCCAAGTGCAAATCATCTATGCATTTAAAAAAAAATTAATGCAGGTTAATAAGTAGACAAATGACAGTTACATGAGAATGGAAGAATCCTTAAACTTCTTTCAACAGCCAAAATGAAGAGGGGGAAAGGCTTGCTGTGATTGACATGGTCAGCAGCCAATCAAGAGGAACCAAAGAATTTACAGATAATAAAACCAATAAAGTCCAAACCAATAATTAAAGTTGCAACCAAGAACTCCAAATTGAACTCAGATGCATGACATCGAAATAGGTCTCCCCAAGTGTTTTCCAACGATTTATGAATTCCACAATTCAGGCAATTCTATGAGTGAGAATAAACATTTTATTTGAAATTATTTTTTTTTAATTAAGGGTATTGTATATTACAAATTTTTATTTTACCTGTAAATTACCAGCTGGTGGACAATCCGAGCAATAGGTTTAAACCAAAGTCAAAAACACGTTGTGGCAGTCTGAATGAAACAGCCTTTTTCTGTCACTGGTGTGTGGCTCAGTGGGTAGCACTCTCGCCTCTGAGTCATGAAGGTTGTGGCTTCATAGTCCCGCTCCAGTGACTTGAACACATAATCAAGGCTGACACATCAGTGCAGTACTTGAGCGAGTGTTGGATGTGCTGTCTTTCAAATGAGATGTTAAACCCATCTGCTCTCTCGGGTGGATGTAAAAGATCAGGTGACATTATTCAGGGAAGAGCAGGGGAGCTCTCCCTGGTGTCCTGGCCAATATTTATCCCTCAACCAACATCACTGAAACAGGTTATCTGGTCACGATCACATTGCTGCTTGTGGGAGCTTGCTGTATGCAAATTGGCTGCCATGTTTCCTACGTTACAACAGTGAGTACACTTCAAAAAGTACTTCATTGGTTGTAAAGCACTTTGAGACGTCCTGAGGTCATCTTTTTTCTTGGTAACTGCTCATGCTCGGATTGCTATTTTCATTATATCCTTAGTAGTTCCTCATTGGAACCTTATTCACCTGCTTTGCTCATGTTTGTTTCATATGCTCCCCACCTCATCAGTCGTTGTTGTTTTATGAATGCATACTTTGAGCCAATGAGGTGCAAATGTAACATAGGAATTTGCAATGAGCCAGATCAAAGTGAGGGGCTGTTGAAAATAGTCAAATGCAATACACAACAGCTTATAAACATGGATATATTTGGGAATGCCACCAGTCCAGATTTTAGCCAAAGAGTCCATTTCTTCAGCAGGAAATCTATATTTTTTTTAATGTAAACTGGGCAGAAAAAGTCCAGTTGTGGTGCTTGTGGCCTGATTTTTTGTGGCCACACAGCACATCTCTTGCTACTCACTCCAAGAATTTTTATAACTGAGAGACAAGTCCGGTTTCCACTAGGGTCCTTAAATCGCTGTGCGTGTGCTTTGGCACGTCTAACTTTGCATGTGCATAGTAGAAAAAAAAATTAAATTCCCATCGGCATTGCCAACTGCTTTAAGGATTCACAAGAAGACCAGCCATTTAGAATGCATGTTAGTACTTTCTGGCCATTGTTAGGATGGAGCAAGGCTCAGCTTTGCCCATGTGTAGAGGGAAACAGAACCTGTGACGGTCGCTGAGTAAACCCTTGTGTGCCCAGAAAACAACTTTAAAAAAAACTAGAGTTAACTAGTAGCTAGAATTAACAATCCAACAGCTTTGGATAACGTAAAGGACATCTGTGGCATCTGCAATGGATCACAAGATGAGGAAGGTCATTCAGCCCATCTTAAATCTATCCAGAAAGACCCTGCGGTCTCTCCATTGCTGCATTTCTTAAACAATTCCAGGGTTTTCATCTTCACCATTCTAACTGGAAGTCCATTCCAAATGGACTTTGTGTCTCTATGTGAAGGGCTTCTTGATATCAATCCTAAAAGTACCTTTTACTAGTTTGAACATGAATCCCCTTGTCTTATTTCCACTGTTTATTTTAAAGTAGCATTGCAATTAACTCTGCCCAGGCTGTTTACTATCTTATATACCTCTATAGATCACGTCTCATGCACCTCCTTTCCAGACTGAAAGACCCAAGGCTCTCCGGTCTTTCCTCATAATTCCGCTCTCTAACACTGCGGATCAGCCCCATGGCTTTTCTCCATACCGTCTCCAACACTTGAATCTCTCTCCTTTATTTCTTGGTGACCAATCCTTGATTAAAATTGCAGTCAGGCCCCGATGATGTCATCAGAGCCCGAGCTGCATATTTAAAGAAGGACCTTACTGCCTTCTGACGGGTGTGCTCACCTGCCCAAAAGCGCAGGGTAAAATTGCGCTCTGAATGGTATTGTACTGTTTGGCTACGTAGTTCAAGATTCTTGTAGCTTTGTTGATTGCTATTCTGCTTTGCCTGGACACGTGGAACACGGCAGGGCTAAAATTAACTTAAACCCTCTGATCCCGCTGCCTTCCCGCGGGTTGCAATTTTACCCTGCGCTTTTGGGCAGGTGAGCACACCTGTCAGAAGGCAGTAAGGTCCTTCTTTAAATATGCAGCTCGGGCTCTGATGACATCATCGGGGCCTGACTGCAATTTTAATCAAGGCCTCCACGGGGAAGTTGTTATAGTTACTCTCTCAGGCCAACTGGGCGGCAAGCGGATCCAGGGCCAGATGTGGTCCAGAAAGGTAAGTCATTTTTTTTTGTTTTTTTGTTTGTTTCCTTGTGGGCCAGGAGGCGCAGGAGTGCTTCTCCAGACCCCACAAGGAAATTCTGAGTCTCTCCCACCCGGGCTCCCCTCCCCATCTCCCGGCTCCCCTCCCCATCTCCCGGGCTCCCCTCCCCATCTCCCGGACTCTCCTCCCCATCTCCCGGGCTCCCCTCCCCATCTCCCGGGCTCCCCTCCCCATCTCCCGGACTCTCCTCCCCATCTCCCGGGCTTCCCTCCCCATCTCCCGGCTCCCCTCCCCATCTCCCGGACTCTCCTCCCCATCTCCCGGGCTTCCCTCCCCATCTCCCGGCTCCCCTCCCCATCTCCCGGGCTCCCCTCCCCATCTCCCGGGCTCCCCTCCCCATCTCCCGGCTCCCCTCCCCATCTCCCGGGCTTCCCTCCCCATCTCCCGGGCTCCCCTCCCCATCTCCCGGACTCTCCGCCCCATCTTCCGGGCTTCCCTCCCCATCTCCCGGCTCCCCTCCCCATCTCCCGGGCTCCCCTCCCCATCTCCCGGGCTCCCCTCCCCATCTCCCGGCTCCCCTCCCCATCTCCCGGGCTTCCCTCCCCATCTCCCGGGCTTCCCTCCCCATCTCCCGGGCTCCCCTCCCCATCTCCCGGGCTCCCCTCCCCATCTCCCGGGCTTCCCTCCCCATCTCCCGGGCTCCCCTCCCCATCTCCCGGGCTCCCCTCCCCATCTCCCGGACTCTCCTCCCCATCTCCCGGGCTCCCCTCCCCATCTCCCGGGCTCCCCTCCCCATCTCCCGGACTCTCCTCCCCATCTCCTGGGCTTCCCTCCCCATCTCCCGGCTCCCCTCCCCATCTCCCGGGGTCCCCTCCCCATCTCCCGGACTCTCCTCCCCATCTCCCGGACTCTCCTCCCCATCTCCCGGGCTCCCCTCCCCATCTCCCGGGCTCCCCTCCCCATCTCCCGGCTCCCCTCCCCATCTCCCGGGCTCCCCTCCCCATCTCCCGGGCTCCCCTCCCCATCTCCCGGCTCCCCTCCCCATCTCCCGGGCTTCCCTCCCCATCTCCCGGGCTTCCCTCCCCATCTCCCGGGCTCCCCTCCCCATCTCCCGGGCTCCCCTCCCCATCTCCCGGACTCTCCTCCCCATCTCCCGGGCTTCCCTCCCCATCTCCCGGGCTCCCCTCCCCATCTCCCAGACTCTCCTCCCCATCTCCCGGGCTCCCCTCCCCATCTCCCGGACTCCCCTCCCCATCTCCCAGACTCCCCTCCCCATCTCCCGGGCTCCCCTCCCCATCTCCCGGGCTCCCCTCCCCATCTCCCGGGCTCCCCTCCCCATCTCCCAGACTCCCCTCCCCATCTCCCGGGCTCCCCTCCCCATCTCCCGGGCTCCCCTCCCCATCTCCCGGACTCCCCTCCCCATCTCCCGGACTCCCCTCCCCATCTCCCGGACTCTCCTCCCCATCTCCCGGACTCCCCTCCCCATCTCCCGGACTCCCCTCCCCATCTCCCGGACTCCCCTCCCCATCTCCCGGGCTCTCCTCCCCATCTCCCGGCTCTCCTCCCCATCTCCCGGGCTCCCCTCCCCATCTCCCAGACTCCCCTCCCCATCTCCCGGGCTCCCCTCCCCATCTCCCGGGTGTATTGATTTCTTTGTGGGTTCAATGATGAGACATTTATGAAAGAGAATGTCTTTTAATCTAAAGTCTGTTCAACTCTTTACCAGCATTTACAGGAGTCCATCAAGCTAGTGATGCATCTAGAACGAAACCGAAACTAAACTAACTGCCTTGCTTCTCTCGGTCACATGCCGTCTGCTGGTCAGGCACAAGCAATCAATACATACAAACATGCTATTAAGGCATCATAATCGAACAGGCAAATACCATCTCTATTTGCTGATATCATTACACCGGGCTCCCCTCCCCATCTCCCGGGCTCCCCTCCCCATCTCCCGGGCTCCCCTCCCCATCTCCCGGCTCTCCTCCCCATCTCCCGGGCTCCCCTCCCCATCTCCCGGCTCCCCTCCCCATCTCCCGGGCTCCCCTCCCCATCTCCCAGCTCTCCTCCCCATCTCCCGGGCTCCCCTCCCCATCTCCCGGCTTCCCTCCCCATCTCCCGGGCTTCCCTCCCCATCTCCCGGCTCCCCTCCCCATCTCCCGGGCTCCCCTCCCCATCTCCCAGCTCTCCTCCCCATCTCCCAACTGTGAGGCCCTCTTGACACCCCCACCCCCTCCAACCAAACACTAACTGACTGCTGGTCCTTTGGGTCCCTGGCAACAGCCATTGTACTGCCCACTTACATATTTTATCCAACTCAATCAGTAATTTCTGGGCTGCCTCCTTCAGTTCAATTGCCCATCTAATTTTGTATCATCTGCAAATTTCACCAGTTTTCAATTAGTTTCTGAATCCAGGTCTTGGCTGTAAATTAGAAACAGTAGACATTGAGCCCTGAGGCACTCCACTCTACCTCCCTCCACCCTGACATACTCCTCTAACCAGTATCCATTGTTTTCTAACCTTCAGCTGCAACATTAAATACATTTAAAATGGAGATAGACATTTTCCTAGCAGATAAGGGAATTAGGGGTTACGGGGAGAGGGCAGGGAAGTGGACGTGAGTCTAGATTCAGATCAGCCATGATCCTATTGAATGGCGGAGCAGGCCCGAGGGGCCGTATGGCCTACTCCTGCTCCTATTTCTTATGTTCTTATGTTCCATATCTATAGCTAAGTATTGCCCTAAAACCCCACAGCTTCTCATGTGTGATTTTATCAAACGTTTTTTGGAAGTCTAAGTATACCATGTTGCAGTGTTTACCACAGTCAACTTACGTTATCACTTCCCCAAAGACATGAAGGAGGTTGAGCAGGCTCCATTTAAAGCTGTGTTGACAGCGGTTTACTAGGTTGTAATTGTACAGATAATCCTGAAATTTATTCTGACAAACAATTCCCATTATTTTACATAGAATTGAAGCAAGACTAATAGATCAGTAGTTGTGTTTGTTTGTCACCTTTTTGAATATGGGTATCACATTACCTTCCATCTACTTGTAACTCCTCGTGCCTGTTGACTCCCTCATAATGATTATCAATGCCTTACAAATCTGCTTAACAGTTTCTCTCAGAACTCAGAAATACCATCTAATTCTGGGGATTCATTTGTTTTAAGCCCTTTCCATTTTTCTAGGACTTCCATCTCATCCTGAATTTACGTTGTAATTCTTCTTTTGGGGAGGGCATGTTGTTCATTTCTTTCATGTGAATATTTTGAGGAAATAATCATTCAAAACATTTACTATTTCATGCTCCTTCTCCGTTTCAAGACTGCTTGCACTTTTTAATATTCTCACCTCTTTTCTGACAGCCCTCTTGCAATTGAAAGAATTGTTTCCTGTTATGCTTTGCTTCTGCAGCTATGCTTATTTCTAGGTCTGTGTTTGCTTCTCTGAACACCCTTTTGATGTAAAGAAAGAAAGACTTGCATTTATATGGCGCCTTTCACAAATTCAGGACATCCCATAAGGCTTTACAGCCAATGAAGTGCTATTGTAGTGTAGGAAGCACGACAGCAAGGTCCCACAAACAGCAATGTGATAATGACCAAAAGACAGCACCTCTGACAGTGCAGCAGTCCCTCGGTCGTGCACTGGGAGTGTCAGCCTGTATAATGGGCTCAAATCTCTGGAGTGGGACTTGAACCCACAACCTCCTGACTCAGAGGCGAGAGTGCTACCCCTGAGTCAGGGCTGACACAAGTACTGCATTTAGAAGCTTCTTTCTACTAGTGATTTTCTGTATTGTTAACGCTAGGCCTTGTATAACAATGAGTTATTTTGTAACTATACCTTATATTCGGGAGTAATGTACCTTTAAGTTTCATACTTTGTGGTATATGTTGAAATCCTCACTTTGTTTTTTGAATATGACACAGAACAAATCTCTTTGCAGAGCCCACAACCTCAGAGAGAATGTTGACGTGTGACAGCGTAATCTCAAGGGAAAAAAAGATGATTCCATTCAGACTAATGTGAGCAGCTGAAAGTGTGTGTGTCGCATGTAAGGTGGTCTGGCTTTGCCACTGGCTGCTGCATGGTGTCACAGAACACACTGTGTGCAGGCTTCACTGCTGCCAGCATATGGTCTTGATGAAGGAATAGGGGATTTCCACAAGTGCACGAAATTCTCCGTCTTTCGGAGAGTTACTCAGGCTTTCCTGTAGCTCCGGACTCGGGCAGGCTCTAACTCCCCTCCGTGGCCTCCTTTATTTTTCAGTGCTGCTGCCAATGTCGGGGCTGCTGTCGGTGGCAGTGGTGTAAAGTAAATGAGGTGGTGCTGCTCCATCCACCTAACAAAAGTGGTCACCCGTACCTCAGGAGGCAGCGGCAACCCTGACAGAAAATACCAACACTATCAGAGAGAGAAGCGCCCGCTTTTCTGGCCGTGGGCAAGTTGGGCTCTTGGGCTAACTGCACTGCCCAGTGCTGCAATGTTCCCAGCGCTGCCCTATATATCCCCAACCAACGGAAAAGCTCTGATGGCCAGAAATGAAGTGTCGAGTCATGGTTTTTCAAATGACTGTGCACCGTGCAGCTGGTTGTCGGGTGCAGTCGAAATGGAGCCGTTTTTACAGCGAGGTTACCGCAGGACTACTTCTTCTTGAGGTGGTTTTCTAATGCAAGGAAGGCATCAGCTGGCGAGTTTGAATAGCATTCTGGACACTTTGGTGTTAATGGAAACCGTGCCCTGCTGGTGTGCTGGGAGTCTGGTCCCGCTGGAGATTTCTGGCTCAGCCCATTTGCACACAGTAGGCGGGCTCCTGTGCCAGTATGGGCACAGCTCTGCCACCTTTATAAGAGTTCCATTTTCTATGTGACTACTTCTGGAGAGTTCCAGGCCACGGCACTGGACATCGATTTCTTGCCGGTGTCCAGTGTGTTTAAATGCAAGGCTTCCAGGGAGAGGATACAACTTCCAGCTGCCCCCTATCCCCACAGCCTGTGTCTTCATGGTAGACGTCCAGCATAACCGGGTTCCGGCCTATCTTCCACTCCTGCTATTACCAGTTGTGAGACATAGAAGTATTCAGGTCCAGTATTAACAGCCTGTTTCAACACAGTTGTACAAATAAATACAATCAAATACATATTTCCATATGGTACTCCTACATTAGTGGCAGTCAAACTCATTTGTTACAGAAGCTTCACATCGCTGCCCCTGGTATTGATGCACATGACCAGGCCTAAACACCTATGTCTCAGGTCTCAAACCATCACATCCATTTAGTACCTGATAACTTGTATAGAATGAGAATGCCAAATAAAAGATAGGTGAGGAACAGTGAGCCTTTGCAAATCTAACCACGTGAGAATTTTTTCCCCCCAGAATGTTGTCTACCATCCACAGGTCCAGGTTGGATTTGGCCAGTGGGGGTCTTCACTCTGGCTGCCTGCCTCTCTTCTGCGGCTATGTCCGTGCCCGGGTGGCCCTGGAGAAGGAGCACGTGGTGTCCGCTGGTACGCTTGAGGCCTTCTGCGACCGGTGGGACTGCAGTGCTTGGTTGACACTTAAATACAGTAAACTCTTTCTTATCCAGCACCTATGGGACCAGGATGGTGCCAGTTGATGAAAAATTCTGGATAACAGAGAGGTCTACCTGCGAAGGCCATTTTTAACACAAACAAAAATAAAAACCACTGACTAACTCGGCCACCGCGGGAGACTCGGACTCGGCAAAACGAGTGCTGGATGGATTCGGCAAGATTACCAGTTATCTATTTTTCCAGTTATTAAAGTATTCCGGATGATTAAGTGTCGTTTAAACAAGAGTTTACTGTAATAAGTTTCCTTTTGCTTTTGTATAATTTGGGTGTTTATTGTTTGTGCCATTCTAACAAGTGGGGTACTTTAGAGAGATTTCTTTTATTTGGGTTGATGACACTGGGGCAACCCAGTGGCAACCTAATTGTTTCAATTGTTCAATTAAAAT
Organism: Somniosus microcephalus; assembly: GCF_052327205.1. Classification (NCBI taxonomy): domain Eukaryota; kingdom Metazoa; phylum Chordata; class Chondrichthyes; order Squaliformes; family Somniosidae; genus Somniosus; species Somniosus microcephalus. The sequence continues at coordinate 103,348,020 of NC_141000.1, read as the reverse complement.
AGTAGAATGCTGTCTGCAGCTGCAAATCAGTTATGGTCAGGACAACCCCTACAATAACAACAGAAAATGCTGGAAAAACTCAGCAGGTCAGGCAACATCCGTGGAGAGAAATTTGAGTTGACGTTTCGGGTTGGACCCTTCTTCAAAACTGGAAAGAAAAGAAACTAGATCGGAGGCAGGGCTGCGATCGGACAAAAGAATAAAAGAAACAAAAGAAGTAAAAGAGATTAGAAGCTAGACGAGATGGTAATAGGCTGGGATTAGGTGTAAAGTGTACTGGCAGGGCAAAAGATAGCTGCCAGGTGTGAGAGAGAAACAAAAGGAAAGGGGGGGGGGGAAAGGAGTGGAACAATTACAAGAGAAAATGAAATGGGGGCCGAGCTTATGATCTGAAATTGTTGAACTCGATATTGAGTCCGGAAGGCTGCAGACTGCCTAATCGGAAGATGAGGTGCTGTTCCTCGAGTTTACGTTGAGCTTCTGTGGAACAATACAAGAGGCCAAGGACGGTGAGGTCCGAGTGGGAATGGAGCGGTGAATTAAAATGACAGGCGACCGGAAGCTCGGGGTCACCCTTACGGACTGAACGGAGGTGTTCCGCAAAGCGGTCACCCAATCTGCGTTTGGTCTCCCCAATGTAGAGGAGACCGCATCGTGAGCAGTCCTCTACATTGGGGAGACCAAACGCAGATTGGGTGACCGCTTTGCGGAACACCTCCGTTCAGTCCGTAAGGGTGACCCCGAGCTTCCGGTCGCCTGTCATTTTAATTCACCGCTCCATTCCCACTCGGACCTCACCGTCCTTGGCCTCTTGTATTGTTCCACGGAAGCTCAACGTAAACTCGAGGAACAGCACCTCATCTTCCGATTAGGCAGTCTGCAGCCTTCCGGACTCAATATCGAGTTCAACAATTTCAGATCATAAGCTCGGCCCCCATTTCATTTTCTCTTATAATTGTTCCACTCCTTTTCCCCCCCCGCCCTTTCCTTTTGTTTCTCTCTCACACCTGGCAGCTATCTTTTGCCCTGCCAGTACACTTTACACCTAATCCCAGCCTATTACCATCTCGTCTAGCTTCAAATCTCTTTTACTTCTTTTGTTTCTTTTATTCTTTTGTCCGATCGCAGCCCTGCCTCCGATCTAGTTTCTTTTCTTTCCAGTTTTGAAGAAGGGTCCAACCCGAAACGTCAACTCAAATTTCTCTCCACGGATGTTGCCTGACCTGCTGAGTTTTTCCAGCATTTTCTGTTGTTATTTCGGATTTCCAACATCTGCACTATTTTGCTAACCCCTGCAATGTCAGCCTTCATCACCAATTAACTTTTCCAAAGTCCATCGCCATGGTAATGGCAGGAGGAGAACCCAGGCCCAAGGATGTCTTGCAGGTGAGGCGGTGCTGAGGTAAATTGAAGCTAATTGCTACCCCATCCATTGGCAATTATGCCATTAGACACATTTAGCAATATTTAGCACCTCAATTGGAACTTCCCCTTTTCAGGGGCTTAAATCAATCCTATGCAAAGAATGGCTTGTAAAGATATTACATTCCCTTTGCTTTTTCACACCCTGTATAGTTCTTTGTAAAATCTCTTGGTACCTTTAATATCTTGTAATGCTTGCATGTAGCTGGCACATGAACAGGCATGAAAGGTCAGAGCTCAGGAAAAGGGGAACTGAAAAGCCGGTGACAAATTTAGGCCTAGATGTTGACTGAAATCTCTACAAGTTTTATGTAGTGTCACTGTTTCGAAAAAGATTTCTGGTTTCATGTGTGGGTAGAACAGGTTGGAAGCTAGAAAAAAAAACAGGAGACAGATACCGATGGCACACAACATTAATGGGGGCATGGAAAAGCAGACAAGAGGCCTCTTAAAGCTTCCTCCCACAGATTGCTGTGGGCCTAATTCCCACTAATTATCAGCATGATGAATTTTAGAAAGCAAGGTATGGAAGCGAGGGGCCATGATTGCAGGGGGTGTTTCTGACGGAGATCGATTGGGTGCCTGCAATGATGGCTTTCTAATAAAAATCTGCTTTAATTTAATGAGGTTTGAAAACTCACACTATTACTCTTCAAATAATGTCCTTTTTTTTTGTACATTTCTGTCTCCCCATGGGACAGGTCTGGGATTATGCTATTAGTTAATGGGAAAATGAAAAGATTTGGAGGGTTAGCTTGTGTCAGGAAGAGCTGAACTTGTATCACCCCTTGGTGATTTCAATATCAATTCAACCTAGTTGACTAAAAGCAGTTCAGCACTCCTGCACACTTTTATTGTTAGGCTCACAACACCAACAATACTAGTGTCACTCCTCCCTGCAGGCCTGCCTCAGCTCTGAAACACTGGGTTTTATAACCTCACTATACCCGTGATGCCATAGTGGGAGCCTAGCTGGCTGCCACCATCCACTCCCCATGGTCCTAGTGCCCTAAAATAATGGAAGTGGATGTACACTTCACAAGTCTATTTAATAACCAGTACCTTGACCCTTCACAACCAGTCTCTTGGCCCTTAGGAAGTGGATGTACTACAGTATCACAATAGTAACATGGTAGCCTATTTCAAACAGGATAAGACCATCATTCTACCAAGTCAACCCATCTGATCATCATCATTCTTAAATATTTCTGGTTTCAGATGAAAATAAATATTAAAGCAAAATTGGTTATGTGCCTGGACCATTTGCTGACACCATAGTTTTTCTTACAGCTATTTACTTTTAAAGGAATAATGCTGTAGCATGCAGGGTAATTACATACCTAAGATCAGCAAGCTCAGATTAAACAAGCGTGAGGCTAAATCGATTAACAAGCAAATTAAAAGTGAAATAAATGACCTCCACCAGAGGAGTAAAGGGTGGGGGTTTACTGTAATGAATAAAGGGATGTGTAGCTTTCGGATGAGGCATTAAAGCGAGGCTCCATCTGTCCTGTCTGGTGGACATAAAAGATCCCATGGCACTATTTCGAAGTAGAACAGGGGAGTTATCCCCGGTGTCTTGACCAATATTTATCCCTCAACCAACATCACCAAAACAGATGATCTGGTCATTTATCACATTGCTATTTGTGGGAGCTTGCTGCTGCGTTTCCCTACAATACAATAGTGACTACACTTCACAAGAGATTGTGAAAGGCACTATATAAATGCAAGTTTTTCTTTCATAGCCCTGTACATATCGCTTTCTTAAAAATTCAACGGAGTCTTCAATTGTTGTGCTTGTAGGTGCTGTCCGTTGAAAATCTTGGAAACTGCAAGACAGTTATCCTTCCATACTTTGCCTCAGATCTCTGAGATAAAATGATGTTACCTGATCCATATAAAATAAAATCACATGATTCTGACAAACCAGCTTAGCCTTACAGATAGGAACTGCCAAAAAGACTTCAGGAAGGACACTAGTTGAAAGGCCCTTGTGAAGCTTCAGGGGTTAGGAGAAAATGGTTTGCTTGAAGATAACAAAATAGTCACCATCTATAAGGGGGGAATTCATGTTGTGAAGTGCAATATAATAAATCATAATCTCCTTTCCTGATTGATACGGTTGCTCGAGAGAAACTTTTTCCACTAGTGGGGGAGCCTAGGACAAGGAGACATAACCTTGAAATCAGAGCCAGGCCATTCGGGAGAGATGTTAGGAAACAGTTCTTCACGCAAAGGGTGGTAGAAGTGGAACTCTCTTCCACAAAAAGCAGTAGGTGCGAGCTCAGTTAATAATATTAAATCTGAGGTTGATAGATTTTGCTAGCCAAGGGTATAAAAGGATATGGAGCCAAGGCGGGTGGATGGAGTTAAGATACAGATCAGCCATGATCTCATTGAATGGCAGAACAGGCTCGAGGGGCTGAATGGCCTCCTCCTGTTCCTATGTTTCAGTATAAGAGGTCCATCTTGCAACATTTACACAAATTCTCATATGCCTCACCCAACAATGGAGGCCAGCCCACTTATTTTCACACCACTCCCAGCATTTAGTACATGATGCACAGGGTCAATGAGTAGATTATCCAGCACACTAGATGAATAAATGAATTTCAAAAGAATTTTAAAATCGCTTTCTATTCATGAAAGAGATAGGAGCCCATAAGGTCAGATGCATATTATCAATACTGCCCAGCAATCATAGAATCCTAGAATGATACAGCACAGAAGGAGGCCATTCAGCCCATCATGCCCGTGCCAGTTCTTTGAAAGAGGAATCCAATTGTAGTTCCACTCCCCTGCTCTTTCCCCATACCCTGCAAATATCTCCTTTTCAAGTATTTATCCATTTCCCTTTTGAAAGTTACTATTGAATCTGCTTCCACCGCCCTTTCAGGCAGTGCATTCCAGATCAGAACAACTCGTTGCGTTAAAAAAAGGTTTTCTAATGTTGACTCTGGTTCTTTTAGCAATTACCTTAAATCTGTGTCCTCTGGTTACCGACCCTTCAGCCAGTAGAAAGTTTCTCTAAAGAGATAATAAAATATGAGAGTGAACTAGCGAGAGACATAAAAACAGACTGTAAAAGCTGCTATAGGTATGTAAAAAGGAAAAGACTAGTGAAAGTAAATGTGGGTCCCTTACAGGCTGAGACAGGAGGAGTTATAATGGGAAATACAGAAATGGCAGAGAAATTAAACAAATACTTTGGGCTGGATTTTGCCAGCGCTCAGAGGGCGAATTTGGAGGTGGGTCAAAGAGTAAAATCATTTTGATTAACAGCGCGTTGTGATCCCGCCATCAATTTTCCCAAGTCTCGCGTTCCCGATTTGCACATGGACCCGACACCTAGCAGCGGGAAGAGGATTAAAGGCAATTACCTGCCTATTAACAGGTAGTTGCTAGTAGTTGACAGGCTATTTTTGAATTTTGCCGCTTTTGCCTCGGGTTTCCCGATGTCCGGACACCACGCCAGGTAAGTGTGGTGTGTTTTGAGTCTGCTGTAATGTTTCTGAATTGATGACAGCTGCAGAAGTGGTGTGAAGGATCCAATGTTGCACTGGTGAGTCTCAGAGATAAGAAAATGTTGGAAAATGCATTTTTAATACATTTACACATTTCTTTAGGCTACAAGTTTTGAAATCCATGTCCAGTGCCACCTCATTGGGAGAACCTCTCTCACCAGTGACAGATCACTTCTGTCACCTCACCTGCAACTGCCATCTATTCCAGCCTATTGAGGGAGTCATTGGAGAGCCTGGGTGCAAGAGGTAACCGTTGTGCAATGATTGTCAGTGTTTGCAGCACCTCAATGCTGTCAAACACTGAGAAATCAACTGTCAAAAAAAAATGTGCGAGGTCCCTTTAAGAAAACTGACAGATGACGCATCATCAAATGACGTCATCTGACCGGCTTTCTCTTAATTGGCCAGCAAGCCTGCAGGGTGGGCTTAACAAGGTCAATCAACATAAAATCACGTCTGTGGGCCGGATGCAGCTGGGGGCGGGAATGGAAATCAGAAACCACCTGACCCGCACCCATCCCACCTCCATTGAGAAAATTACGGCCAAAGTTTCTGTCTTCACGAAAGAAGATGCAAAAAACTTCCCAGAAATAGTGGAGAATCAAGGCTGTAGCGAGAATGAGGAACTGAAAGAAATTAGTATTGGTAAAAAAAATAATACTGGAGAAATTAATGGGACTGATAGTCGATAAATCCCTTGGACCTGGTGGCCTATATCCTAGGGTTTTGAAAGAGGTGGCTATAGAGATAGTGGATGCATTGGTTATCATTTTCCAAAATTCCATAGATTCTGGAATGGTTCCCGCGGATTGGAAGGTAGCAAATGTATCCCCACTATTTAAGAAAGGAGGGAGGGAGAAAATGGGGAACTACAGATCAGTTAGCCTGACATCAGTAGTATGGAAAATGCTAGAATCTATTATTAAGAGCACTTAGAAAATAATAATAGGATTGGGCAGAGTCAACATGGATTTATGAAAGGGAAATCGTGTTTGACATATCTGGTTGTAACTAGCAGAATAGATAAGGGGGAACCAGTGGATGTGGTGTATTTGGATTTTCAGAAGGCATTCGATAAGGTGCCACACAAAAGGTTATTAAACAAAATTAGGGCTCATGGGATTGGGAGTAATATACTAGCATGGATTGAGGATTGGTTAATGGACAGAAATAAGAGAGTAGGAATAAATGGGTCATTTTCGGGTTGGCAGACTGTAACTAGTGGGATACCACAAGGATCAGTGCTTGGGCCTCAGCTATTCACAATCTACATCAATAATTTGGATGAGGGGACCAAATGTAATATATCCAAGTTTGCTGATGATACAAAGCTGGGTGGGAATGTAAGTTGTGAGGAGGATGCAAAGAGGCTTCAAGGGGATATAGACAGGCTAAGTGAGTGGGTAAGAACATGGCAAATGGAATATAATGTGAAGAAATGTGAAGTTATCCACTTTGGTAGGAAAAATAGAAAAGCAGAGTATTTTTTAAATGGTGAGAGATTGGGAAATGTTGGTGTTCAGAGGGACCTGGGTGTCCTTGTACACAAATCACTGAAAGTTAACATGCAGGTACATCAAGCAATTAGGAAAGCAAATGGTATGTTGGCCTTTATTACAAGAGGATTTGAGTATAAGAGTATAAGAGTAAAGATGTCTTAACGAATTAAAGAATTAAAGAAGCATACAATAAGGGCACAGCAATCATCGTGGGTGACTTTAATCTACATATAGATTGGGCCAACCAAATTAGTAACAATATTGTGGAGGAGGAATTCCTGGAGTGTTTACGGGATGGTTTCCTGGACCAATATGTTGAGGAACCAACCAGAGATCAGGCCATCTTAGACTGGGTATTATGTAACGAGAAAGGATTAATTAGCAATCTTGTTGTTCGAGGCCCCTTGGGGAGGAGCGATCATAATATGATCGAATTCTTCATTAAGATGGAGAATGAAGTAGTTGACTCAGAGACTAGGGTCCTCAATTTAAATAAAGGAAACTACGATGGTCTGAGGAGCGAGTTGGGTAGGATTGATTGGGGAATGGCACTCAAAGGGTTGACGGTGGATAGACAATGGCAAACATTCAAAGACCGAATGGATGAGCTACAGAATTTGTTCATCCCAGTTTGGCATAAAAATAAAACAAAAAAGGTGATTCAACCGTGGCTAGCAAGGGAAATTAGGGATAGCATAAGATCCAAGGAGAGGACATATAAATTGGCCAGAAAAAGCAATAATCCTGAGGATTGGGAGCAGTTTAGGATTCAACAAAGGACGACAAAGGGATTAATTAAGAAAGGGAAAATAGAATATGAAAGTAAGCTTTCAGGGAACATAAAAACTGACTGTAAAAGCTTTTATAGATATGTGAAGAGAAAAAGATTGGTGAAGTCAAGCGTAGGTCCCTTGCAGTCAGAATCAGGGGAATTTATAATGGGAAACAAAGAAATGGCAGACCAACTAAATACATATTTTGGTTCTGTCTTCACAAAGGAGGACACAGATAACCTCCCAGAAATGCCGGGGAACATAGGGTCTGCTGAAAGGGTGGAACTCAAAGAAATCAGTATTTGTAGGGAAATGGTGTTAGGAAAATTGATGGGACTGAAGGCTGATAAATCCCCAGGGCCTGATAATCTACATCCCAGGGTACTTAAGGAAGTGGCCCTAGAAATAGTAGATGCATTGCTGGTCATCTTCCAGAACTCGATAGACTCTGGAACAGTACCCATGGATTGGAGGATAGCTAATGTTACCCCACTATTCAAAAAAGGTGGTAGAGAAAAAGCGGGGAATTATAGACCGGTAAGCCTGACATCGGTAGTGGGGAAAATGCTAGAGTCCATTATAAAAGATGTAATAACAGAGCACTTGGAAAGCAGTGACAGGATCGGACAAAGTCAACATGGATTTACAAAAGGTAAATCATGCTTGACTAATCTACTGGAATTTTTTGAGGATGTAACTGGTAAAATAGATAAGGCAGAACCAGTGGATGTGGTATATTTGGACTTTCAGAAGGCTTTCGATAAGGTCCCACATAAGAGATTAGCGTGCAAAATTAAGGCACATGGGATTGGGGGCAAGGTATTGACTTGGATAGTGAACTGGTTGGCGGACAGAAAGCAAAGAGTTGGAATAAACGGGTCGTTTTCTGAGTGGCAGGCACTGACTAGTGGGGTACCGCAAGGATCGGTCCTAGGATGCCAGCTGTTCACAATATATATTAATGATCTGGACGAGGGAATTGGATGTAATATCTCCAAATTTGCAGACGACACAAAGCTGGGTGGGAGGGTATGCTGTGAGGAGGATGTTGTGAAACTCCAGTACGATTTGGACAGGTTGGGTGATTGGGCAGAAACATGGCAAATGTACTATAATGTGGATAAATGTGAGGTTATCCACTTTGGTGGCAAAAACAGGAAGGCAGATTATTATTTGAATGGCAATAGATTGGGAGAAGGGGAAGTGCAAAGAGACCTGGGTGTTCTTGTGTGTAAGGGGTCGTTTTAACGAGCTTGTAGTGTGCGAGGTCGATTTTTGATTTCACACTGCTCGTGAGCGGTTCCGAAGTGCTCCCCCCTCACTGGTTCTAGACACTGGGCTTATTGCCAGACCACCTTGATGTGTTGGCCCAACTTGTGACTCGGAAGACAAATGGATCAGGTGAGACAAGGTAAGTTTTAAATCAAAGGTATCTTTATTTTTAAGGAGAATAAAACATAGAGAATTAAGAAACAATGCAGACAAAAATAATGAACACGCCTCTCAATGGGAACTAAAATTTAACACACAAGAGTTACTTTGACTATCATAATACATCAATTCTAGATCAGCGACATAATAAAACGGGGGTGGAGAAAGCGCACGGCACAACGAAGGATGAATAACACTCCCGAATTACAAAGCCCTTAATATTAAAAACCCTCCCGTCTCTAAAATATACCTCAACTAGATCAGCTAGGTGGAGTTGGGCCTTTATGCTCACCAGGGTTTTAAAAAACTGTCCTTGACCTTGGTGCTCCTGTATCATCCGGGATCTCCAATCTTCCTTATGGGACCGGCTCCTGAACCTGCTCTCCTGCTTGAACTTGTAGGCCCTCCGTGCTCCTCGAACCGTAATCGAACCTCTCCACTCGCTCTGCCTTTGACCTCGTGTCTGTGTGAAACTGTCTTTTTGTCTCTTTTCCCCCAACAGTTGTACTGTTTTCTTGCCCTTATCTTGGCGCCAAATCAGGGGTTTTCTTTTGTTAAAGTAATGGGCAGGCTGCTTTGACAAAAGCGGGTACTTTATTTTAATGTCTTGTAAATGAAACTAATGGGATCTGTCCTGTGTCCCTCTGAGTTTGGTACAGATAATAGGTTTTGTCTGTGCTCTGCGATTTCAGAGATGGGTTTGCGTTTTGCTAGCAATTAACACACCTTGAGGTGTAAATACTTTTGTTTTGACTTCGTTACTACTGTAACCATTTTACCATATCAATTGCAGTCAGTTGGAATCTTCTAATCGGTGGCGACTCAGGTTTCTTTAAGATACTGCAGTGGTATGTCCTTCTGAAATGAGTCATGTGATCTGCCAACTCCATCTTGTGTTCACAAAATGTGGCCATTTCAGGGGTTTTACAATGTAGACTGTATTTTCCTGGATTTTTGTGAATCCTACATGTGCACCAGTCGCTGAAGGTAAGCATGCAGGTGCAGCAGGCGGTTAAGAAGGCAAATGGTATGTTGGCCTTCGTAGCAAGAGGGTTCGAGTACAGGAACAAGGATGTCTTGCTACAGTTGTACAGGGCCTTGGTGAGACCGCACCTTGAGTATTGTGTGCAGTTTTGGTCACCTTACCTGAGGAAGGATGTTCTTGCCATGGAAGGAGTGCAGCGAAGATTCACCAGGCTGATACCTGGGATGGCAGGAATGACGTATGAGGAGAGATTGTGTCGATTGGGCTTATACTCACTGGAGTTTAGAAGATTGAGAGGGGATCTCATCGAAACCTATAAAATTCTGTCAGGCCAGGACAGACTAGATGCAGGAAGGATGTTTCTGATGGCCGGGGAGTCCAGAACCAGGGGTCATAGTTTAAGGATAAGGGGTAAGCCATTTAGGACTGAAATGAGGAGGAATTTCTTCACCCAGAGAGTGGTGAACCTATGGAATTCTCTGCCACAGAGGGCGGTGGAGGTCAGTTCATTAAATATATTCAAGAAAGAGTTGAATATATTTCTTAAGGCTAAAGGGATCAAGGGATATGGGGAGAAGGCAGGGACAGGGTACTGAATTTGAATGATCAGCCATGATCTCATTGAATGGTGGAGCAGGCTCAAAGGGCCGAATGGCCTACTCCTGCTCCTATCTTCTATGTTTCTATGTTTACTGCAATTATATAGGGCCCTGGTGAGACCACACCTGGAGTATTGTGAAACAACAACAGAAAATGCTGGAAAAACCCAGCAGGCCAGGCAACATCCGTGGAGAGAAATTAGAGTCGACGTTTCGAGTCGAAACCCTTTTTCAAAACTGGAAAGGAAATGAAATAGATCGAAAGGAGGGCTGGGGAGGGAACAAAAGAAGTGAAGAGACATTAAGAGGTATTCAAAACGAGACGAGATGGTGATAGGACTAGTGAAGAGACAAAAGACGGCTCAGATTAGGTGTGACATGTACTGGCAGAATGAGAGACAGCTGCCATGTAAAAAAAAAGAGGAAAGTGGGGGGGAGGGAAAACCCAAAACAAAGAGGTGGGGAAAAAAATATATGAGTAAAAATGTAATAGGGGCCAAAGTTATGATCTGAAATTGTTGAACTCGATATTGAGTCCGGAAGGCTGCAAAGTGCCTAATCGGAAGATGAGGTGCTGTTCCTCGCCTTTTTTTTCCCCACCCCTTTGTTTTGGGTTTTCCCTCCCCCCCCCCTTTCCTCTCTTTTTTTACATGGCAGCTGTCTCTCATTCTGCCAGTACATTTCACACCTAATCGAGAGCCGTCTTTTGTCTCTTTACTAGTCCTATCACCATCTCGTCTCGTTTTGAATACCTCTTAATGTCTCTTCACTTCTTTTGTTCCCTCCCTAGCCCTCATTTCGATCTATTTCATTTCCTTTCCAGTTTTGAAAAAGGGTTTCGACTCGAAACGTCGACTCTAATTTCTCTCCACGGATGTTGCCTGGCCTGCTGAGTTTTTCCAGCATTTTCTGTTGTTATTTCGGATTTCCAGCATCTGCAGTGTTTTGCTATCGTCCTGGAGTATTGTGTACAGTTTTGGTCTCCTTACCTAAGGAAGGATATACTTGCCAGAGAGAGAGCGCAACAAAGGTTCACCAGACTGGTTCCTGGGATGGGGGGATTGTCCTATGAGGATAGATTGAGTAGACTAGTTCTATATTCTCTAGAGTTTAGAAGAATGAGAGGTGATCTCATTGATACATACAAAATTCTTACAGGGCTTGACAGGGTAGATGCAGGGAGGATGTTTCCCCTGGCTGGGGAGTCTAGAACCAGGGGTCACAGTCTCAGAATAAGGGGTCAGCCATTTAAGACTGAGATGAGGAGACATTTCTTCACTCAGAGGGTGGTGAATCTTTGGAATTCTCTACTCCAGAGGGCTGTGGAGGCTCAGTCATTGAGTATATTCAACACAGTGATCGCTAAATTTTTGAATATTAAGGGTATCAGGGGATATGGGGACAGTGCAGGAAAGTGGAGATGAGGTAGAAGATCAGCCATGATCTTACTGAATGGCGGAGCAGGCTCGAAGGGCCAAATGGCCCACTCCTGCTCCTATTTCTTATGTTCTTATGTTACTCTATCAGACGCCTTCATGACTTTGAACATCTCTGTCAAATCTCCCTTTAACCTTCTTTGCTCTAAGGAGAGCAATCCCAGCTTCTCTAGTCTCTCCACAGAACACAAGTCCCGCATCCCTGGCATCATTCTGTTAAATCCCCTCTGCACCCTCTCCAAAGACTTGACATCCTTCCAAAGTTGTGGTGCCCAGAATTGGCCACAATACTCCAGGTGAGGTCTAAGCAGGGATTTATAAAGCAATCTATTTGACGACTGCTTCACCGTGACCGGATATGTTAAGTGCCAAGTCTGCTAACACCTCTGGATCTTTCAACTTCATCTGTAGCTCCTTCGATATCATTCATACATACATATCTTATCTTTTTGCTATTATATTAGTGGTTGGTCTCCCACAGCTACCTGGACTACACTTCCTCCCACCCCGCTTCCTGTAAGGGCTCTATTCCATTCTCCCAGTTTCTCCGTCTCCGCCGCGTCTGTTCTGACGATGCCACCTTCCATACCAGTGCTTCCGACATGTCTTCCTTTTTCCTCAACCGAGGATTCCCCTCTATTGTGGTTGACACGGCCCTTGACCGTGTCCGTTCTATTTCCCGCACTTCTGCTCTCACCCCTTCCCCTCCCTCCCAGAACCATGATAGGGTTCCCCTTGTCCTCACCTTTCACCCCACCAGCCTCCACATTCAACGGATCATCCTCCACCATTTCCGCCACCTCCAACGTGATCCCACCACCAAACACATCTTCCCCTCACCTCCCCTTTCAGCATTCCGAAGGGACCACTCCCTCCGCGACACCCTGGTCCACTCCTCAATCACCCCCAACAGCCCTTCTCCTTCACCTGGCACCTTCCCGTGCAAATGCAGGAGATGCAACACATGCCCTTTTACCTCCTCCCTTCCCACTGTCCAGGGCCCCAAACACCCCTTCCAGGTGAAACAGGGATTTACTTGTACTTCTTGCAATTTAATATACTGTATTCGCTGCTCACGATGCGGTCTCCTCTACATTGGGGAGATCAAATGCAGATTGGGCGACCGCTTTGTGGAACACCTCCGTTCAGTCCGTAAGGGTGACCCTGAGCTTCCGGTCGCCTGTCACTTTAATTCTCCACTTCATTCCCGCTCTGATCTCTCTGTCCTCGGCCTATTACATTGTTCCAATGTAGCTCAACGTAAGCTCGATGAACAGCATCTCATCTTTCGATTAGGCACTTTACAGCCGGCCGGACTCAACATCGAGTTCAACAATTTCAGATAATAATCCCTGCCCCCATTTTTCATGCAGTATGATTTTGCCATTCCCATTTGCAACATTTTCACAGCATATTCTTTCAATTCCTTCCTCCTCCAGCACCCCCCAGCACTCCCCCGCACCGCCACCGCCTCTGCACCTGCTTAATATCTGTTACATTTCCAGCTTTTTCCAGTTCTGATGAAGGGTTTCAGACCTGAAACGTTAACTCTGTTTCTCTCTCCACGGATGCTGCCTGGCCTGCTGAGTATTTCCAGCATTTTCTGTTGTTATTTCAGATTTCCAGCATCTGCAGTATTTTGCTATTATATCTTTGTTTTCTTCCAGTGGTAACACATTGCTCTTTTTGTTCTTGCTACTTTTAAACAAAATCAATTACAATTGGGTAAAATAGGTAAAGTTTTTAAATCAAACTGACAGAGGTAGAGATCATCTGACCATATGAAGATTTATGCAATGCTAATTTTATATTATTGTTGTCCTGCGGCTGATCTGTTATATGTGTATTCAGGAATTTTTCCAAACGTGTGTGGTCTGAGAAACTTTCACTCCCAGTACTGTACTGACAAAGAATACACTTACAGTTATGCTTTAAAATAATAATGGTTTTATGTAGCAGGGGAGTGGGACTAATTGGAGAGCTTTGTCAAAGAGTTGGCACAGGCATGATGAGTCAAATGGCCTCCTTCAATCCTGTATGATTCTATGGTGTAGATTAATCGACTTGACTTAGTTCATAAATATCGTTAATTGTTGAAATCCTTTCTCTTGCCCGAGTCATGTTACTGGTGACAACATACACAAGCATGCCTCTTATCACCTTCACTATCCTACAATCATCCATTACTTATGAAGGGTGATTCAGTGATCCCACGCTACTTCATTTCATAGGGAGTGCAGCTTGGAGAATCAGGGTTACAATACTGCAGTTCAATCTGACCTGCGTTCCCAGTGAGCACGATTTCCCTCCGGGGAGAACGAGAGCTTGCAATCACCCTTCCAATGAAGAAACTATACATGTCCTCTCTCCCTCTCTATAACACACTCCGTACTGTGACATGATTTTAGTTTGCCCCAGAATACAGCCTTATTAAGAAAGTGCTCTTATTTTGTGCATAAGGTCATAAAGGTCCAAAAATTATAGGAGAAGGAAACTTAAGGCAATACATTCGGTACAAAGTGTTCCTTCATCTGTATACACTGAGAAACCACCTCCTTCCTGATAGGAGATAACAGGGCAGATTTTGAACTGGTGCTTTCCTTATAGGAGTGATTAATGTACCAGATTTCTCACTGTGCCAAATTAATTTAGGCCTTAGCCCAGTTACTTTAAATAACCAGACACAAGCCACTCTCCAGTCAAACTGTTTTATCCGCTACTCTGAGATCAGTGTTTCCACACTTGTTTCCCTAACAAAATCTCACAAAAAAGACAGGAGTCACACGTAATTTGTACGTTGTCTTTATTTTCGGAGAAATTAACTGTTGAATCAAGAAAGGCCGGTTTTAGTCCATTTTGTATCAAGAATTTTCAGGAACAGGTAAAACCCATTCGGCCCAAACACCCAGTCCCTTTTTCATGATAATGGGCACATTTAGGGTTAGGGTTAACTTCGTTTTCAGACTTGGATTTTCTCTCGTTGCCGATTAGCACATGAGAATCTTCACTCACATCCCTAAGGCCATATGTTGCGGTTCTTATGCAATATCCAAAGTGAAAAGAGGAACTCATTTTGGAAAATATAAACCATTTCCGTTGTATGCCATTTATTGAATAACAGATTACTTGGTGTTGATAAAATACAAGAACCGATGCCTTAGTCTTGTATCCTACTTACTGGTTCTGAAACAAAACTTCCTCCATCCACCGAAACTATGTATTCTAAGATAGTTAGAACATTTTTAATGTATGGGAGGGGTGAACATTAATCTTCTTCTGCTCGGGACACTCACTTGTTTTTTCTTTTCTACAGTTGGTCATCCAGGCAGGAATTCCCCAGGATAATTCACAAGGTCTTTCAGTGGGATATTGTGCATGTAAAGAGCTGAGATACAGAGAATGACGATGAATCCTTTCAAGGCCCACTTGTGCGAACTCCACCAAAAAGCTCAGTGGGTAAATGTTGTGGTATTAAAGGCCAAGAAGGTCCAATCTCCAGTCTATACGGCGTTAGCCGACTTCAGCACTGAAGCTGTTAGATCCGTGATTCTGAGAGTATGATGTTTTCAAATAACTACATGGATGCTGTAACTTAACAATCAACAGGTGTTTACTGGATTAGGGTAGTCTCAAGACTGGGGGTACAGAGGCATGCTCAAGGCTTATATACAGGTGTGGTCACTGCCGGTACTACAGTATACAGGAGCTGTAAAAGTAGTTCTCTCTTAAAGGTACATACACTACAATTCCTCCCCTTTTAGATTAGCAGTACCCCTAATATTCAAATAACAATTAACACTTTAACATGCACATTAAACAAAAATAGTCCATTTATAGATTCAGTCTTTTGGCGGCTTCCTGATCCTTTCTGGATAGCGCCTTTCCTGAGGTTCTTGTTCTTGGTGCGGAGGCGATTCTGGCCCCTTTTTGTCGGTTAGTTCATCAGTTTCCACTGCTACTGGTTCTGAGGTAGATGCTACCGGTATGTCGGGTTCATCCCCAGGTACTCGAGACATGGGGTTGACTCATTCCTGTGACGCTAAGATCTGATCGACGTGGCATCTCACGATGTTCTCCCCGGCATCCACTGTGTACATTAATGGCCCCTGCCTTGTGCATATCGTTCCGGGTTGCCATTTCTCTGTTCGGTAGTCACGGGCCAAGACTGGTTGTCCTACATTGAAGCTCCTTGTCAGCTTCTCATTGATGTGCTGGAATTGTTTATCCTCAACATTTCTTCGCACATTTGGTCTGAGCAAATCCAGACGAGATCTCAACCTTCGGTTAAAGAACATCATGGCCGGGGTCTGGTTGGTAACTGCATGTGTCGCATTTCTGTAGGCTAACAGGAAATTGTCCACCTTATGCTGTAGTGGAATTTCATCATCGCACATGGCCTTTATCGCCTTTTTAAAGGTTTGTACGAACCTCTCAGCCAATCCATTTGTGGCTGGATGATACGGGGCGGATGTGTAATGCCTTACCCCATTCCTTCTCATAAATTTCCGAAACTCTTCGGACACAAACTGTGGTCCATTATCAGAGCAAATCTGTTCTGGCAAGCCGTTCCTGGCAAATATGGTCCGTAGGACTGCAATCGTTTTCTCTGTAGTGGTTGAGGACATTTTGATTACCTCAGGCCATTTCGAGTGAGCATCCACTGCTATTAAGAACATTGAGTCCATGAATGGACCAGCAAAATCAATATGCACCCATTGCCATGGAGAGGAGGGCCACTCCCATGGGTGTAGAGGGGCATGTGGTGGTGCATTTTGGACCTTCTGGCATCCCGAGCAGCTCTTGGTTAGGTCCTCGATTTGTTGATCGATCCCCGGCCACCACACATAAGCCCTAGCAAGGCTTTTCATTTTCACCCCTCCCAGATGACCTTCGTGAAGCTCATTTAGCACTCTCTCCCTTAACTTGGGTGGAATTACCACTCGGGATCCACACATCACTGTCCCCTGGCATACTGACAGCTGTTCTCTTCTGGATGAGAATGCTGGCAACAGTGAGTCGCCATGTGTTGGCCATCCCCTCGCCGTCAAATCATATACCCAAGACAGTGTCGGATCATTGCGGGTCTCCTTCTCTATATCCGCGTTAGTTACTGGCAATCGTTCAATTATTGACGAATAAAATATCTCGATAGGGTCCACTGCTGGTGCTTCCTCCACAGTAGGCAGTGGCAGGCGTGATAGCCCATCAGCGTTTCCATGCTGTTTCGTGCCTTTATATTCTATTTCATATTGGTTCACCCCTAGAAAAAGGGACCATCTTTGTAACCGTTGTGCAGTCATCACCGGAACGCCCTTCTTTGGATTAAAGATGGAGACAAGTGGTTGGTGGTCAGTCAGCAAGGTGAACTTCTGCCCGTGCAGATAGTGATTGAACTTTTATGTAACCCCTCTTCATCAATAATGTGGCAACAATACGAGATCTGCTTCTGGAAAAACTCGCACTTGTGGCGATTAGCTCGTAGCCCATATTCCTTTAATCTAGTGAGCACCTTCTCCAGGTTGGCGAGGTGATCACTGTCATTTTCGCCCGTGGCCAGGATGTCGTCCAAATAACACTGGGTCCCTGGAATCCCTTGCAGGACTTGATCCATCGCCCTTTGCCAAATAGCCGGAGCCGAGGCTACCCCGAACACCAGCCGGTTGTATTGGTAGAGACCTTTATGAGTGTTGATCGTGAGGTATTGTTTCGAGGCTTCTTCTCCCTCCATTTGCAAGTACGCCTGGGCTAGATCAATTTTGGTGAAGCGTTTACCTCCAGATAGCGAGGCGAAAATATCCTCAATCCGTGGAAGCGGATATTGTACCGTGTGAAGGACTGGGTTAACTGTCACCTTAAAATCCCCACAGATGCGGACCTTCTTTGGTTCCCCAGGCGTATTACTCAATGACCTCTTCATTACAGGAATGATGGGTGTAGCCCACTCGCTCCAGTCTGCTTTGGACAGTACTCCTGAACGTTCCAACCCTTCCAGCTCTGCTTCGACGGCTGGTCGGATCGCATAAGGCACTGGTCTGGCCTTAAGAAACTTTGGGCTTGCATTTTTCTCTATTTTAATCGTTGCTGTTATGCCTTTTAGTGTTCCGAGTCCCTCCTGGAACACTTCTTTTGCGTCAGTTAGCATTTTTGACAGTCATCCAGGTGTGACGTCGTCATCCTTTTTGGCCTCATCCTTCAGTGCCTGTGTGGAATGCCAATCTAATTGTATCTTCCGGATCCATTCACGTCCTAGTAGTGGTGGTCCTCCATCTGGCAATACATATAGGTCCATTTTAGGTATTTCCTGGCCTTTGTATATCACTTTCACCCTTATTTTTCCTTTGGGGTAGACTTTTTGCCCCGTGTACGTCTTCAAGACAATCTCTGTAGCTTTCAAGGGTATGTGTGAAAATAGCCGCTTGTAGTCCCTTTGGTTTATGACTGTTAGGGCTGATCCTGTGTCCAATTCCATTTTCACTTGGACTCCATCTATCTTGAGCGTGACCCAGATAGTCTGGTGATCCTCCATTTTGGTTATCTTATGTAGTTTCAGACAGCCCAGCTCCTTGCTTCCGGAGTCTGTATCACTTTTCTGTTCGTCTGAACTACTGTCTATCACCTTATGTACCTTTTTGTACTTCTCCTGTGGAGATTTCTTGCTGTTGGTTTTCTTCCCTGACCTGCAGACTCTTGCTATGTGTCCTGCTTTTCCACACTGTCTGCACACTTGGTCCTTGAACCAACAATCCTTCTGGTCGTGTGTTGTTCTGCCGCAGCGATAACACTTCCCTGCTCCATATGACATTTCATTGGTGCCATATTCTTGCGGTCTCCGTTGTATCTCTGCAGCGCCCCTTGCTGCTGCTTCGTGTGATACTGCCATGCTGAAAGCCTTGTCCAGCATAAGATCCTTTTCTGATAGAAGCCGTTTCTAGGTTCCTTCACTTTGAAGCCCACACACAAACTTATCCCTTAACGTATCTGCTAGTCCCACTCCAAACTGGCAGTGTTTCGATAGCTTGCACAGTTCCGTTAAGTACTCAGCATTACTTTCGTCTTTATGCTGGTTCCGTTTGTGGAACTTAAATCTTTCTGCTATCAGCAGCGGTGTGGGGTTTAAGTGGTCCTGTAGGATTTCTACTATGCTTCTGAAATTCTTATCCACGGGCTTCTCTGGGGTTATTAGGTTTCGCAGTAAGCCATAAGTTTTTGCACCCATGGAATTTAACAAAACCAGTGCTTTCCTAGCATCTGGCACTTAATTCACCCTGCAGTACACCTCCATGCGTTCCACATATGTTGCCCAATCTTCGACTTCATTGTCGAACGCAGAGATACTGCCACTCTTCGGCATCCCTGGGTGTGATTTAACTGTCAAAAATGGCGTCTCCCGCGCTCTCCCTTCTTCTCCGCTGGCACAAAATGGCATCTCCCGCGCTTTCCTTTCTTCCCGCGCTCGCCCTTCTTCTCCGCTGCGGCTTCTAAAAATGGCATCTCCCGTGCTCTCCCTTCTTCTCCATGGCTCAATGGCGTCTCCCGCGCTCTCCCTTCTTCTCCCCGCAGACGCTGTTCAGTCCTTGAGCCCTGGCTGTGCTCTGCGCCTTCTCCTGTGCGCCTTTCCCGTTTCCGCCGCTCGGTCCTGAACCCGGCTGCTGCTTTACCATCTCTCTCTCTGTTTTTGTTTTTCCTCGACGCCGCTCGGTTTTCAACTCCCGGCTGCACCCTGTGCGCTTCACCCTCTCTCTTACCCGTCGACGCTGCTCGGCTTTTTCTCTGCTGTCGGTCGGCTCCAGCCGCCGCTGTCCGGGAAGTGTCTGCGCTGTATCTGTTGTCAGTCTGTTGCTGGATCGTCATGGCTGGGGAACCAAGCCTGGCTCTCAACAGCCTCCAATGCGATGTTCACTCTCTGCCGGACGACTGGGCGGTTGCTCGTGGTCGACGCCCGTGCTTCTGGCCTCGACTTTCTTCCACCGCCCTCCCAGAGCGAATCCTTGAAGGGAAATGCAGAGTTGCAGGTAGATTCGAATCGCCACTCGTCGCCACTGTTAGATCCGTGATTCTGAGAGTATGATGTTTTCAAATAACTACATGGATGCTGTAACTTAACAATCAACAGGTGTTTACTGGAGTAGGGTAGTCTCAAGACTGGGGGTACAGAGGCATGCTCAAGGCTGTGTGGTCACTGCCGGTACTACAGTATACAGGAGCTGTAAAAGTAGTTCTCTCTTAAAGGTACATACACTACAGAAGCCACAGTTGTTCTCAGTGTCCCTGGGCTGGGAAGGGAATGAAACTGATCAGGGGTGTGATTTGAGAACTACAAGCAGCTCGTATCTTGTCTGAAACATGAGTGGTCAGCAATTGAAAATCGAGAGTGGGGTGGGGTGGGGGGGTGGGGGTGGGGGAGAGTATGTCAGCCACCCCATTGACACCCAAGGCTCGCCTGACTCAATTTGCAGGCGGGGCTCCTAAATGGGCGGGAGGCTGCTTCAACATGTAAGTCGGGGCCCTACGTCAGTTATCGGACTCCGATTGCAATTTTCAGGTGCAAATGTGCAGCGCTTACTCCAAGCAGCGGGGTGTCTGCCAGGCACCCGCAAGTCACCGGTGGCTTGTTACTGAGGCCCCGGCCCCAAAATGTCTTGGGTCTCACACCAGCACCAGCAGGGCACTCCGCCCACTTGCACCCATTCCAGGCGGAGGTGGGAGATTGCCCCTCAGGATTCCCACCCCTGATTGCTTTGGCAGAAGTTCAGCAAAGAATGGGCACGGCCTTGCCTGCGACATCCTCCATGAGCCAACGCCTTGTGGACATTTACAGCTGACTGCCTGAACCCCACCAGTTTTGACTCCCGCCTACCGCCGTTAAAGTCATTCTCGGGTGGGAGCCTTCAGGACACACTCCAAAGGGGAGGGCGGAAGGTTCGCTGCCCACTTGGGCCACTCTGAATTAAAATCAACCATTCACTGCCTGGACTCACAGCTGAAAATAGCCACTGGGGAGAGGTACAGCAAGACTATTGACCGGAATAGAATAGAGAGCAGCGGAGGCAGGCGGGCGGACCTGTGAGGAACGAGGCGGCTCAGCGGCGGCAGTTGAAAAGCGGCTCCGAGACCAGGTAGGCCTCAGAGCAGCGGCGGTAGGTGGGCGGACCTGAGAGGGACGAGGCGGCTGAGCGGCGGCAGTTGAAAGCGGCTCCGAGACCAGGTAGGCCTCAGAGCAGTGGCGGCAGGTGGGCGGACCTGCGAGGCACGAGGCGGCTGAGCGGCAGCAGATAAAAGCGGCTCCGAGACCAGGTAGGCGTACTAATCCGCATGCTCCGAACTCAGAGGGAGGGAGAGAAGTAAAAAGTAATCGAAGTGTGATGTCACCAGAAACCAGGTAAGTGATTGGTTGGTGAGTATTTCTCTCTTTTTAAGCTTTAACTCTGTGGTTTATAGTTACTAAGGTCTCTCTGGTTTAGCGGGGACTGTTGTTAAACCATTTAACTGTAGTGTAATTGGTGGGATTGATTTGATTTAATTTAATTTCAATTAATTAAAGGGTAAGTCATGGCAGGACAGCCCGGCCACGTGGTATGCTCCTCCTGCGATATGTGGGAACACAGGGACACTTCCTGTGTCCCTGTCAACTACGTGTGCAGGAAGTGTATCCAGCTGCAGCTACTGACAGACCGCATTGCGGCGCTGGAGCTACGATTGGATGCATAATGGAGCATTCGCGATGCTCAGGACGTCGTGAATAGCACGTTTAGGGAGTTGGACACACCGCAGGTAGAGGTTGGACAGGCAGAAAGGGAAGGAGTGACCAACAGGCAGAGTACTAGGCGCAGGCAGGTAGTGCAGGGGTCCCCTGTGGACATCCCCCTCTCAAACAGATACACCACTTTGAGTACTGTTGGGGGGGAATGGCTTATCAGAGGAAAGCAGCAGCAGCCAACTTCCTGGCACCAGGGGTGGCTCTGCTGCACAGGACGGGAGGAAAAAGAGGGGTAGAGCTATAGTAATAGGGGATTTTATTGTAAGGGGAATAGATAGGTGTTTCTGCGGCCGCAAACGAGACTCCAGGATGGTGTGTTGCCTCCCTGGTGCAAGGGTCAAGGATGTCTCAGAGCGGCTGCAGAACATCTTGGAAGAGGAGGGTGAACAGCCATTTGTCGTGGTGCATATAGGTACCAACGATATAGGTAAAAACCGGGATGAGGTCCTAAAAGCCGAATATAGGGAGTTAGGAGGTAAATTAAAAAATAGGACCTCTAAGGTAGTAATCTCAGGATTGCTACCAGTGCCACGTGCTAATCAGAGGAGAAATAGAAGAATATTTCAGATGAATACGTGGCTAGAGGAATGGTGCAATGGGGAGGGATTCAAGTTCCTGGGACATTGGAACCGGCTCTGGGGGAGGTGGGACCAGTTCAAACCGGACGATTTGCACCTGGGCAGGGCTGGAACCGATGTCCTAGGGGGAGTGTTTGCTAGTGCTCTGGGGAGGGTTTAAACTAAAATGGCAGGGGGTTGGGAACCTGAGCAGGGAGACAGAGGAAAGGGAAACCAGGATAAAAGCAAAAGATAGGAAGGAGAAAAACAAAAGTGGCAGTCAGAGAAATCAACGGTTTAAATCAAACGTGGCCACAGTAAATAATAATTCTAATAGGTCTAAGAGCATTGAAAAAACAAGCCTGAAGGCTTTGTGTCTTAATGCGAAGAGCATTCGTAATAAGGTGGATGAATTGGCTGCGTAAATAGAGGTAAACGAATATGATTTGGTTGGGATTACGGAAACGTGGCTCAAGGATGGCCAAGGCTGGGAACTCAACATCCAGGGGTATTCGATATTCAGGAAAGATAGGCAAAAAGGAAAGGGAGGTGGGGTAGCATTACTGGTTAAAGAAGGGATTAACACAATTGTAAGGAAGGATATTAGCTCTGATGACGTGGAATCTGTATGGGTAGAATTGAGAAATACCAAGGGGCAGAAAACGTTAGTGGGAGTGGTGTATAGACCTCCAAACAGTAAGGCGGAGGTTGGGGATGGCATTAAAAGGGAAATTAAAGACGTGTGCAATAAGGGCACAGCAGTCATCATGGGTGACTTTAATCTACATATAGATTGGGCTAACCAAATTAGCAACAGTACTGTGGAGGAGGAATTCCTGGAGTGTTTACGGGATGGTTTCCTGGACCAATATGTCGAGGAACCAACCAGAGATCAGGCCATCTTAGACTGGGTATTATGTAACGAGAAAGGATTAATTAGCAATCTTGTTGTACGAGGCCCCTTGGGTCGGAGCGATCATAATATGATCAAATTCTTCATTAAGATGGAGAATGAAGTAGTTGACTCAGAGTCTAGGGTCCTAAATTTAAATAAAGGAAACTACGATGGTCTGAGGAGCGAGTTGGGTAGGATTGATTGGGGAATGTCACTCAAAGGGTTGATGGTGGATGGGCAATGGCAAACATTCAAAGACTGCATGGATGAACTACAGAAGTTGTTCATCCCAGTTTGGCATAAAAATAAAACAAAAAAGGTGACACAACCGTGGCTAACAAGGGAAATTAGGGATTGCATAAGATCCAAGGAGAGGACATATAAATTGGCCAGAAAAAGCAATAATCCTGAGGATTGGGAGCAGTTTAGGATTCAACAAAGGAGGACAAAGGGATTAATTAAGAAAGGGAAAATAGAATATGAAGGTAAGCTTGCAGGGAACATAAAAACTGACTGTAAAAGCTTTTATAGATATGTGAAGAGAAAAAGATTGGTGAAGTCAAGTGTAGGTCCCTTGCAGTCAGAATCAGGGGAATTTATAATGGGGAACAAAGAAATGGCTGACCAACTAAATACATATTTTGGTTCTGTCTTCACAAAGGAGGACACAAATAACCTCCCAGAGATGCTGGGGAACATAGGGTCTGATGAAAGGGAGGAACTGAAAGAAATCAGTATTTGTAGGGAAATGGTGTTAGGGAAATTGATGGGATTGAAGGCCGATAAATCCCCAGGGCCTGATAATCTACATCCTAGGGTACTTCAGGAAGTGGCCCTAGAAATAATAGATGCATTGCTGATCATTTTCCAACATTCGATGGAATCTGGAACAGTACCCATGGATTGGAGGGTAGCTAATGTTACCCCACTATTCAAAAAAGGTGGTAGAGAGAAAATGGGGAATTACAGACCGGTAAGCCTGACATCGGTAGTGGGGAAAATGCTAGAGTCCATTATAAAAGATGTAATAGCAGAGCACTTGGAAAACAGTGACAGGATCGGACAAAGTCAACATGGATTCACAAAAGGTAAATTGTGCTTGACTAAGCTACTGGAATTTTTTGAGGATGTAACTGGTAAAGTAGATAAGGGAGAACCAGTGGATGTGGTGTATCTGGACTTTCAGAAGGCTTTCGATAAGGTCCCGCATAAGAGATTAGCATGTAAAGTTAAGGCACATGGGATTGGGGGCAAGGTATTGACTTGGATAGAGAACTGGTTGGCAGACAGAAAGCAAAGAGTTGGAATAAACAGGTCTTTTTCCGAATGGCAGGCAGTGACTAGTGGGGTACCGCTGGGATCGGTCCTTGGACCCCAGCTATTCACAATATATATAAATGATCTGGACAAGGGAACTAGATGTAATATCTCCAAATTTGCATACGACACAAAGCTGGGTGGGCGTCTGTGCTGTGAGGAAGATGTCGAGAAACTCCAGGATGATTTGGACATGTTGGGTGATTGGGCAGAAACATGGCAGATGCAATATAATGTGGATAAATGTGAGGTTATCCACTTTGGTGGCAAAAACAGGAAGGCAGATTATTATCTAAATGGCAATAGATTGGGAGAAGGGGAAGTGCAACAAGACCTGGGTGTCCTTGTGCACCAGTTACTGAAGGTAAGCATGCAGGTGCAGCAGGCAGTTAAGAAGGCAAATGGTATGTTGGCCTTCATAGCGCGAGGGTTTGAGTACAGGAACAAGGATGTCTTGCTGCAGTTGTACAGGGCCTTGGTGAGACCACATCTTGAGTATTGCGTGCAGATTTGGTCGCCTTATCTGAGAAAGGATGTTCTTGCCATGGAAGGAGCTCAGCGAAGATTCACCAGGCTGATACCTGGGATGGCAGGAATGATGTATGAGGAGAGATTGGGTCGATTGGGCTTATACTCGCTGGAGTTTAGAAGAATGAGAGGGGATCTCATTGAAACTTATAAAATTCTGACAGGACTGGACAGACTAGATGCCGGAAGGATGTTCCCGATGGTCGGGGAGTCCAGAACCAGGGGACACAGTCTAAGGATAAAGGGTAGGCCATTTAGGACAGAAATGAGGAGGAATTTCTTCACCCAGAGAGTGGTGAACCTGTGGAACTCTCTACCACAGAAGGCGGTGGAGGCCAGTTCATTAAATATATTCAAGGAGTTGGATATATTTCTTAAGGCTAAAGGGATCAAGGGGTATGGGGAGAAAGCAGGGACCGGGTACTGAATTTGGATGATCAGCCATGATCGCATTGAATGGCAGAGCAGGCTCGAGGGGCTATGTTTCTATGTACCCCTACATGAGTTACCCTTGAGGCAAAGAGGGGGAAAAAATTGGGGTGGGGTGGGGAAAAGAACATAAAGAAAATGCTAACTCTGATTCTAAGAGTACATTAACCAGAGGGGCAATGAAGAGAAATTGCTTTATGTAGCGAGTTGGTAAGATCTGGATTCAATAGTAACGTTCAAAAGGGAATTGGATATATATTTGAGAAGGAAATGTTTTCACATCTATGGGGAAAGAGCAGGAGTGGGTGGGACTAAATGACTTCAGTGTCAGCTGTGTAGCACCCTCACCTCTGAGTCAGAAGGCTGTGGGTTAAAGTCCCACTCCAGAGACTTGAGCACAAAAATCTAGGCTGACACTGCAGTGCACTATAGAGGGAGTGCTGCACTGTCAGATGCCGTCTTTCGTTTGAGACATTAAACCGAGGCACTGTCCTATCATGTGGACGTAAAAGATCCCATGGCACTATTCGAAGAAGAGCAGGGGAATTAGCCCTGGTGTCCTCGCCAATATTTATCCCTCCATCAACATCACTAAAACATATTATCTGCTTATTATCACATTGCTGTTTGTGGGAGCCTGCTGTGTGCAAATTGGCTGCAGCCTTTCCTACATTACAACAGTGGCTACACTTCAGTAAGTACTTGTTAAGAGAAGCAAGGGAGAAAATAGCGGAGGCTCTGACCATCATTTTTCAATCCTCTCTGACTACGGGTGTGGTGCCGGAGAACTGGAGGACTGCTAACGTTGTACCGTTGTTTAAAAAGGGAGAAAGGGATAGATCGAGTAATTACAGGCCAGTCAGCCTAACTTCAGTTGTGGGCAAATTGTTGGAAAAAATTCTGAGGGACAGTATTAATCGTCATTTGGAAAGGCACAGATTAATCAAGGACAGTCAGCATGGATTTGCTAAGGACAGGTCGTGTCTGACTACCTTGACTGAATTTTCTGAGGAGGGAACAAGGAGTGTTGACGAGGGTAGTGCGTTTGATGTAGTCTACATGGATTTTAGCCAGGCTTTTGACAAGGTTCCACATGGCAGACTGGTCAGAAAAGTAAAAGCCCATGGGATCCAAGGGAAAGTGGCAAGTTGGATCCAAAGTTGGCTCAGTGGCAGGAAGCAAAGGGTAATGGTCAATGGATGTTTTTGTGACTGGAAAGCTGGTTCCAGTGAGGTTCCGCAGGGCTCAGTACCGGGTCCATTGCTTTTTGTGGTATACATCAATGATTTAGACTTCAATGTAGGGGGCATGATTAAGAAGTTTGCAGTTGCTACAAAAATTGTTGTGTAGTTGACAGTGAGGAAGAAAGCTGTAGATTGCAGGAAGATATCAATGAACTGGTTAGGTGGGCAGAAAAGTGGCAAATGGAATTCAATCCCGAGAAGTGTGAGGTAATGCATTTGGGGAGGGCTAACAAGGCAAGGGAATACACAATAAATGGAAGGATAGTGAAAAGCGTAGAGGAACAGAGGGACCTTAGCGTGCATGTCCACAGATCCCTGAAGGTAGGAGGACAGGTCGATAAGGTGGGTAAGAAGGCATACGGGATACTTATCTTTATTAGCCGAGGCATAGAATACAAGAGCAGGGAGGTTATGCTTGAGCTGTATAAAACACTAGTTAGTCCACAGCTAGAGTACTGCGTACAGTTCTGGTGCTCGCATTCGAGGAAAGATGTGATTGTACTGGAGAGGGTACAGAGGAGATTTACGAGGATGTTGGCACGACTGGAGAATTTTAGTTATGAGGAAAGATTGGATAGGCTGGGGTTGTTTTCTTTGGAACAGAGGAGGCAGAGGGGAGACTTGATTGAGGTGTATAAAATTATGAGGGGCCTAGATAGAGTGGATAGAAAGGACCCATTTCCCCGAGCAGAGAGGTCAATAAACAGGGGGCGTAGATTTAAACAGGGGAATTTTTCGGGGGGTCAGCGGGCGCGTTTGGTGGCAGGTCAGCAGGGAAAATGTATTTTTTCTGACAGTGGGTAGGGAGCCCGCTGTCAACCCGCCTCCACGCTAGTCTCCCAGATGTTGGGTCTGTCGTCGCTGAACGGACCCAACACCAAGCAACGGGGGAGGCAATTTAGATTATTAAGAGCTTATTAACAGGCACTTAAAAATTATTTTAAGCTCACCTTTGGATTTTAAGAGTTCGCCAACAGCTTCCCCGCTGCTCAGGGATCACGTCAGGTAAGGAGGTCGGGTGTTGTGTCAGCATGGGATGCTCTCTTAACTTGCCAGCTGCAAATGCTTTATAAAAGCTCCCATTTCACAGCTGTTCACTTTCCAAGCTCAGAAGCTGTTGCTTACTGCATTTGGAACACAGATTGAGCTTTATGCAGGTTGCAAGTTTTGGAGCAAACTCTCTATCCTGTGTCACCTCATTGGAACAACCTCTCTCACTGTTGACAGGTCACTTCTGTCATCTCAACCTCACCTACCATCTATTCCATCAGCATCGGTGCCCTTGAAAAAATCTCACCTTGGTCCTCAGAATCTGACCACGATCAGCCCCAACACCAGCAGCACCAGGCACACCAGCAGTACCAACAACAACACCAACCTTCTCCGCAATCATCTGATGCTGCACAGGACACAGGGCATGAGCACCCAACCACATTGCTGCCCGGGACGCCAGGGATGGCCTCACCATGGCCAGATTTACTTCACTTGATGTGGTACACCCTGGCTGCCACATGATGCGCCAGGTTAGCACCACCCCACACCAACACCATAAAGCATCCCTATAATGCCCAAGCCATTCCTTTCACACTCATTGCCATTGCAGGGGGTACCGTTATGTCTCACCATTCACTGCAACCCACTAAGCCACTTCCAAAGGTGCACACAAATCTGTCGAAGTGCTGAAAATAAAGATTTCAATGTTTGACAGCACATTAACAGAAACTTCATGTAAACATTGGCTAAAACACCCAAGTGCCTACCCTTGTGTGTTGTTAGTTCGTATGATTGGACTAGGATGAGGGTGAGTGTGAGGGATGGCTAGTGAGATAGGGATGTGATAATGTAGATAGAGAGGGATGGGTGGAGGTACAAGGTAAGTTGGTGGGAGTAAGGATCTGCAGGAGTAGGGTAGGGAAGGCAGAGTGATGGGGATGTGATGAGTGACACAGCAGGATGAGGTTGAGTGTGGTTTTGCAGTAACATTTCCTGATCTACTGAGATCATTGAAAGGTTTGAGCCACTGCAGCCTGGTCCTCCTGACAACATCCCTGCTTGTGCCCTCCTCTGCAATGTGCAACCAGGCTGCGTTGGACTCCTGGGGAGGTCTCTTCCGCCCATCGGAAGGGAAGAGGACCTCCCTGCGTGGTGTGACTCCCTCCAAAAGCATATGGAGGGAGTCATGGGAGAACCTGGGTTCAGCCCTGCACCTCTGTGCAGTGTTTGTCAGTGTTTGCAGCACCTCAATGCTGTAGAACACTGGCAGCACAAATGTCAAAATCAATTTGCGCATGGTCCCTTTAAGGAAACCGGCTGATGACGCATCATCAAGTGACCTCATCAGACCCACTTCCTTCAATTGGCTGGCAAACGCACTGGGCGGGCTTAACGAGTCCAATCAGTGTAAAATTCATTTGACAGAGCGGGCTGGAGCCAGTAGGGGGTTTGCATCCTGCCATCGACCCCAGCCACAGCAGACCCACCTCGGTAGGCGAAATCACGGCCAAAGTAATTGGTAGAAGGATTAGAGGGGAGTTGAGGAGAACTGTTTTCACCCAGAGGGTGGTGGGGGTCTGGAACACACTGCCTGAAAGGGTGGTAGAGGCAGAAACCCTCATCACATTTAAATAGAAACATAGAAACATAGAAGATAGGAGCAGGAGTAGTCCACTCAGCCCCTCGAGCCTGCTCCGCCATTTAATGAGATCATGGCTGATCATCCAAATTCAGTACCCTGTCCCTGCCTTCTCCCCATATCCCTTGATCCCTTTAGCCTTAAGAAATATAGTACTTGGATATGCACTTGAAGTGCCGTAACCTACAGGGCTACGGACCAAGAGCTGGAAAGTGGGATTAGGCTGGGTAGCTCCTTTTCGATGGGTCGAGTGGTCTCCTTCTGTGCTGTAAATCTCTATGATTCTATACTTCATTGGCTGTAACGTGCTTTGGGGCGTCCGGTGGTCGTGAAAAGCGCTATATAAAAGAAAGAAAGACTTGCATTTATATAGCGCCTTTCATGACCACCAAATGTCTCAAAGTGCTTTACAGTCAATGAAATACTTTTGAAGTGGAGTCACTGTTGCAATGCGGGGAATGCGGCAGGCAATTTGCGCACAGCAAAGTCCCACAAACAGCACTGTGATAATGACCAGATAATCTGTTTTAGTGATGTTGGTTGAGGGATAAATATTGGCCGGGACACCGGGGATAACTCCCCTGCTCTTCTTCGAAATAGTGCCATGGGATCTTCTACGCCCACCTGAGAGAGCAGATGGGGCCTCGGTTTAACGTCTCATCCAAAAGACGGTATCTCTGACAGTGCAGCACTCCCTCAGCACTGTACTGGAGTGTCAGCCTAGATTTATGTGTTCAAGTCTCTGGAGGGGAACTTAAACCCACAACCTTCTGACTCAGAGGCGAGTGTGCTCCCAGCTGAACCACAGCTGACACTGACATATAAATGCAAGTCTTTCTTTCTTTCTAAATGGAGTGGCTCTTTCAAAGAGCCAGCACATGCATGATGGGTCGAACGGCCTCCTTCTGTGCTGTAAGATTCCACGAGGTTAACAGGCTCTGCTCAAACCAAAGATGGAGGCTTCCACCAGTACTGGGCTTCACAGGTTGTTTCCATGGCATCGAGCGGTAAAACAGAATGTTGATGCTGCATTGATTGTAGCGATTAAATTATTAAAATTTAGTTCAGTGGAAAACTGGACCAGCTAAATAGTATTCTGAGATAGCACCTGGTTAAGCAATGACGTTTTAATTTCCAGTTTTATCGCTTGAATAATAATGACATCCCGAGGAAGGAAAAAGGCTTCAAAAACCAACTATGAATCGATAATTGTGTGACCTCCCTCCTTCTTAGCAGGAAAGGTCTATCCATCTATATTATTAAAATGTGTCTCTGTCTCTGTGTGCCTGTAAGAATACAATACTGATCATGTGGCTTACAAGAACCAATCAGCAATACTGAGTCCCTGCTGATTGGTCCGTGCTAATCACGTGATTACACAGCGACTGCGGACGGAGAGTGTAAAGTAGTGTATTGGTTATAGTGGTGGACAAACAGTGCAAAAGTTATGGGGCAAAATCCCAGCGTGCCAAATTATAAAAGTGAATCCAATAAATCTGATGATGCTTGGGTTGCAGCCAGCTCGCTAGTGACTTCCATTGGGCGTTCCCCTATCCAATCTGCCTTGTATATGTCTCCAATTTATGCGATGATTGACTCGTAAGGACTGAGGTTCCTCTGAGGAAATTCTGGATCATAATATCCTTTGAGTGTAGTTGAGCAATTAGTAAGCTGACCCCCCCACCACCACCTTCTCAAGGCAACTAAGGTTGGGCAATCAATGTAGTGTTGATCACGCTCAATCAGCTCTGATGGACGGGTCACATTGTCCGCATACCCGATGCGAGACTCCCAAAACAAGCGCTCTACTCGGAGCTCCCACACGGCAAGAGAGCCCCAGGTGGGCAGAGGAAATGCTTCAAGGACACCCTCAAAGCCTCCTTGAAAAAGTGCAACATCCCCACCGACACCTGGGAATCCCTGGCCCAAGACCACACACAGTGGAGGGGAAGCATCCGGGAAGGCGCCGAACACCTCGAGTCTCTTCGCCGGGAGCAAGCGGAAGCCAAGCGCAGGCAGCGCAAGGAGCGCACGTCAACCCAAGCACCCCACCCACTCGCCCCTTCAACCACCGTCTGCCCCACCTGTGACAGAGACTGTAGGTCCCGCATTGGACTCATCAGTCACCTGACAACTCATTTTTAATGTGGAAGCAAGTCATCCTCGGTTCCGAGGGACTGCCTAAGAAGAAGAAGTTGTCCACAGCCTGAGAACATTTAACAACAATCATTATATCCCATCAGCAAATGTCACAAAACAGCTATTTTTTTTTAAATTTTTACCCTTTGCCCAAACTTCCCATTATTTTTACCCCACTTCCCTAATTTTAATTGTTTATTTCACTTTTATTTTTAACTTTCTTTCTTGTAGCATTTTCTCCAGCTGAGACTTTCTGTTCTGCCCACTCTGAGGGGGAGAAATTCGGTATAGCCCTGTTTGGGGCGCCGCTATCGGCCGTGCGCAAAATTTAGCGCCTGGCGCTAATTATCGCCATCGACTGCAAACTTGGCTTTTATCGCCCCTGAAGGTGATTGGAGCGCTAAATCAGGTGCTACACACCTCTCTTAAGGCGCTAAGGCCGAGGAGCGAGGCGCTACCTCAGAGGGCGGGCGCAGCGCAGGTGCTGTCAGTTAGCGATTAAACACAGACACACTGGCATCAGTCAGTTCTTAAAGGGGAGGGTCGATCTTGCTCTGCAGCCACACCCTGCTCAGTGGAGCCTTGAATCTCGGCCTGGACAGACCTGTGGCTAAATCTTGCAGCCAAGGACTATGGAGAGGGCCAGGGAGCGAGCACAGCGTTTCAGCGAGCGGGCCTTGGAGGCTCTGGTTGGCGCGGTGGAGCGCAGAAGATCTATACTGTACCCAGAGAGTGGCAGAAGGCCTTTGCCATGCGAGTACAGTAGAGCGTGGAGGGAGGTGGCTCAGAGAGTCTCCTCAAGCAGCATGGTGCCTAGGAACCATATCCAATGTAGGAAAAGGTTCAACGACTTCACTCGGGTCGTCAGGGTGAGTGCTTTTTTTTCAAAACCTCTCCATCCCTCCATCTCAACCTCACTTTATGGCCAGAGGGTCTTAAAAGCCCCAATGCCCAACACTCATCCAACACCTATGGCCTTTCATCAAACACACACGCACATTCCACACTTTGCATACTGTAAGGGCTATTCAACTATGGGAGGCACATCAGGCAAGACCATGGCTGCATACAGTAAGGGCTATTCAACTATGGGAGGCATTTCAGGCAAGACCATGGCTGCATACAGTAAGGGCTATTCAACTATTGGAGGCATTTCAGGCAAGACCATGGCTGCATACAGTAAGGGCTATTCAACTATGGGAGGCATTTCAGGCAAGACCATGGCTGTATATTTACTCAGACGCCGTCCTTTTTCTTGCAGGCCAAGCTATCTCATAATAGGAGACAGCAGCAATGGACAGGTGGAGGGCGGCCTCAGCTGCAACCCCTCAGCGATCTTGAGGTGCGCATCCAGAGGATTGCGGCAAGCCGGGTGATTGGTCCCGTCGCCACTGGAGACGCCAACTCCATTCTGGACAGCAATGGTAAGGTCATCACCTTCTTGTCCTCTCTCCTTCCACTTGTTCCTCACAACACCAGCCTTTGACACTTTCAATCCAAATTACTAAATCGCTGCACTCATTCCTCCCTTGCTGCCACCCTGTCCTCATGCTAAAGCCACTCTTGTACCTCCCTGCTTTCAGATGGTGATTCACCAGGAGGAGACGGGCCCTCAAGCTGCCAGTGGGAGTGAAACTGAAGGCGAGGAGGAAGAGGAAGCCAGAGCATCAGCGCCACCCTCTCCCGAGGAAGCCCGTGCCTGCACTGGGAACACGCCTTCCCTGGAGGGGTGCAGGGGGGAATGGTCTGATGAGGGTGAAGCTCCAGGACCCAGCGGGCTGCAGCAACGCGATGCGGGTAGGGAAGCTCGGGGGCCTTCTCCCCAGAGGGAGAGTATGCCATCAAGTCCTACTGCACTGGACGTAGAGGAGGAGCAGGTCCTCGCTGAAATGAGCGCCCAGGCGGAGCACAGGCACACTGAGCTCATGGCTGCAGTGGCAAGGGTGCCCGCATCCATTGAATCACTGGCAAGGAGTGTGGAGCACTTTGCTGTAGCACAGGCGGCTGCCACGCAAATGTTTAGTGCTGCAAAGCAGTCACTGGCTGCTATGACGATAGCAAAATACTGCAGATGCTGGAAATCCAAAATAACAACAGAGAATGCTGGAAAAACTCAGCAGGTCAGGCAACATCCGTGGAGAGAAATTTGAGTTGACGTTTTGGGTTGAAACCCTTCTTCAAAACTGGTTTTGAAGAAGGGTTTCAACCCGAAACGTCAACTCAAATTTCTCTCCACGGATGTTGCCTGACCTGCTGAGTTTTTCCAGCATTCTCTGTTGTTACACTGGCTGCTATGAGCCCATCTCAGGCTGCTCTCATGCAGACTCAGATTGAGGCCATGCGAGCACTGACTGCTGCCATCCTCGCTGGTTTGGACACATTTCCCTGGGGCTCTCACCGCGCCGCAGCAGGCCAGCAATCTGTGCTCCAGCAGATTGCTCCGGATGCTGAAGTGCTGCCCCGTGGGAGTGCCAGTGTGTCGGTTGAGCAGGGAGTTGCTGTCCTCTCTCAAGATGACAGCATTCCTGCTGCCACCGCTGTCACTTCTCCACTGCACTTGCCACCGCCTGTAGGACAGACTGCTGCCGCCCATGCAGAGTTGGTGCAGTCTGCAGCCGGGCTCTCCAGGCCCAGAGCTGGTCGAGGCCGTCCTTCAAGGGCACCTGCAGTCTCAGGTTGTGACAATCAGCAGCCTTCCACCAGCCTTGCTGCAGCCACTGGGGTCCCATTACGGAGGAGCTGCAGGGTGGGAAGAGGGGAATTTCGCAAGGGAAGGAGATCACCCTCGAAGGGCAAAAAGTAGGAGGTGTGACAAAATGTTGTTCATTGTTTTATTAAAGGCAGAGGTTCGTGGTCAAATTTTTTAAACTGTTTTGGACATTGTCTCCAGGTTGTGAGAGCCAGTTATGTTAATGACTTTTTTTTTTGTGTTTCTTTCTATTAGTTTGTCATGCGGAAATGAGACACACAGAGTTTGTAAAATAAATACGTTTTTGTATTCAAAATGTACATGTTTGGTCTTTGCAATCATTGCTACCTTGACCGGCTTAGGGGTTGCGGGTTGGTTTCATTCAGGTTGTTTGAGAAGGGGCCTAGAAGTGACTTGCTATGAGCCATTGACGGACGGCCCTTCCACTTTGTACATTGTGTGCCTCCCTCCCGCCTTGGGGCTGCTGATGATCATCCTCCTCATCTTCCTCCTCCTCTTCCTCCTCCTCCTCTGGTGGTGCTCCAATGCCTGGTGGCATTGGCTGGGTCCTGAGGATTGCAAGGTTATGCAGCATGCAGCACACAACAACGAAGTGGGAGACTCGCTCAGGCGAGTACTGAAGGGCTCCTCCAGAATGGTCCAGACAGCGGAACCGTTGCTTGAGCACGGCGATTGTGTGCTCAACGATGTTCTTGGTAGCTTGATGACTCTTGTTGTATCGCAGCTCAGCAGGGGTGTTGGCCGTACGGAACGGTGTCATCAGCCAGGTGCACAGAGGATATCCCTTGTCCCCGAGAAGCCAGCCACCTGGGTGATGCGGTGCCTGGAAAAGGTCTGCCACAGAAGTCTGGCGCAGGATGAAGGCATCGTGGCTGCTGCCAGGAAAGTGGGCATTGACAGCGAGTATCAGCTGTCTGTGGTCACAGACCAACTGAACGTTTAAGGAATGGAAGCCCTTTTGGTTGCGGAAATCCTCGGCATTCTCATGCGACGCACGCAAAGCCACATGCATGCAGTCAATGGCGCCCTGCACCATGGGGAAGCCCGCTATCATCGCAAAGCCCATTGCGCGTTCTTACTGCTTGTCCGGGGTCATGGGGAAAGAGATGTACTCTCGTCTCCTTTTAAAGAGGGCATTTGTGACCTGGCGGATGCAGCAATGAACCGCGAACTGGGAGATATTGGCGATGTCCCCAGTAGCTGATTGAAATGTGCCGGTGGCATAAAAGTTGAGAGCCACTGTTATTTTCACTGCCACCGACAGAGACATCCTGCTCCTCAGTTGAGGCTGCAGATCTGGCTGAAGCAGGGGGCAGAGCTCAGTGACCACCTCCTTGCTGAAGCGCAGCCTTCGCAAACACTGCTCCTCAGACATATTAATGTAGGAGAACTGTTGGCGAAATACCCTGGGAGGGTAAGGTCTCTTGTACCGAGGCCTGTTGGCCCTTCTCCATCTGGCCATGATTGCCACTCTCTCTCTGCATCTCTGTGCCCTCCGAATGTGATGGAGAAGGACGACGCCCCCATCCATTGCAGCCCCCATAGTATCTAGGCAATCAAAGTTATGAAGGTCAAAAACCAAAGTACCAGCAAAGTTATGGTCAGAAGCCAAAACTACCTCAGACAGCTTTGACTCAATGCAGAAGTCTCTCTTTCTTTCTCTCTCTCTCTGAACGAGTGGTGCAAAAATGGCTACCACACAAAAGCCAGGAAGAGGCCCCCTTTAAATAGCGTCCCCCCGAGCCCCACAGCGACTGGGAAGCGTTCCAG
Organism: Somniosus microcephalus; assembly: GCF_052327205.1. Taxonomy (NCBI): domain Eukaryota; kingdom Metazoa; phylum Chordata; class Chondrichthyes; order Squaliformes; family Somniosidae; genus Somniosus; species Somniosus microcephalus. The sequence continues at coordinate 103,312,370 of NC_141000.1, read as the reverse complement.
TCTACCTGTCCTTGGTTGCGACAGGCGGAAAGGAGGGGGGCGCCACTCAATTTCCATTCCGGGGCGTCACAAGGGTGTTGCACTCTCGAATGACGTCAAGATCTGCGTGCGCAGGAGATCGGCCGGTATTGTTTAGCGCTGCCGCAAAATGTCTGGTTAATTTCGCGGGCGGCGCAAAAATCACCGCGCCCGGGCGCGAGTTGCTTTGCGTCCCATTAGCGCCCTCTTAAGGCGCTAATGGGAGGCACAACCAACTGAATTTTTCCCCCTGAATCTCTTCTCCCTCCTGAGAGCAACTAAGCGCCTGAGGTTCTGTCTCATTGTCCCTTCCTGCTGTCTCACACCTGACTCATATCTGCCCCGCACTCTGAGTAAGGGGAAATTAGATATAAAGAGTGAATTTAAATTGCAAATTAGATGTCGGTTTACAAAAAAGGAGATACATAGGAGAAAAAGATCAAAAATATAAAAAAGAAGCAAAACAAATTTAAAAGATTTAAAATAAAACATAAGAGAGAAGAATGAAGACAGTGGGTCAAACATACAGACTAGCAGACAAGAAAGGAAGAGAAGGAGACAGAAATACAGACAGAGAGAATTGCATAGAATTACATAGAATATCCAGCACAGAAATAGACCATTCGGCCCAACCAGTCCTTGCTCCACTCCAGCCTTCTCCCATCTTTCCTCATCTAACTTTATCCACATAACCCTTCATTCCCTTCTCCTATGCCTCGCTAGCATCCCCTTAAATGCATCTATACTATTCGCCTCAACTACCTTCTGTGGTAGTGAGTTCCACATTCTCACCACTCTGGGTAGAGAAGTTTCTTCTGAATTCCCTATTTCTTGGTAACTATCTTATATTGATGGCCTCTAGTTTTGCTCTTCCCCACAAGTGGAAACACTCTCTCTGGCTGCAATCGCCCCAACCTCGGTGGGTCCGTGGCGGGCGGCGGTGGTAGCGGGTCCCGACCCCGCTGCTGTCTCCAGCCTGCTGTCCAAAATGATCTTCCCCTGATTGCATTTGCCGGTCAATTAGAGGACGTGGGTCTGATGACGTCATTTGATGACACGTCATCGGCCGGTTTCCTTAAAGGGACCATGCGCAGATTGATTTTGACAGTTGTGCTGTCAGTGTTCTACAGCATTGAGGTGCTGCAAACACTGACAAGCACTTCACAGAGGTGCACGGCTGCACCCAGGCTCTCCCATGATTCCCTCCATATGCTTATGGAGGGAGTCAGAGCATGCAGGGAGGTCCTCTTCCCTTCCGATGGGCGGAAGAGACCTCCCCAGGAGACCAACGCAGCCTGGTTGCACATTGCACAGGAGGACACAAGCAGGGATGTCGTCAGGAGGACCAGGCTGCAGTGGCACAAACCTTTCAATGATCTCAGTAGATCGCGAAACGTTAATACAAAGCCACACTCAACCTCATCCTGCTGTGCCTCTCATCACATCCCCATCACTCTACCTTCCCTACCCTACTCCTGCACATCCTTACTGACACCAACTTACCTTGCACCTCCACCCATCCCTCTCTATCTATATTATCACTTCCCCATCTCACTAGCCACCCCTCACACTCACCCTCATCCTTGTGCAATCATACCAACTAACACACAAGGGTAGGCACTTGGGTGTTTTATGCAATGTTCATGTGAAGTTTCTGTTAATGTGTTGTCAAACATTGACATCTTTATTTTCAACACTGCGTTCTTAGATAGATCTGTATTCACCTTTGAAAGTGGCTTAGTGAGTTGCAGTGAATGGTGAGACATAACGGTACCCCTGCAATGGTGGTGAGTGTGAAAGGAATGGCTTGGGCATTGTAGGGATGCTTTATGGTGTTGATGTGGGGTGGTACCAACCTGGCGCATCATGTGGCAGCCAGGGTGTACAGCATCAAGTGAAGTAAATATGGCCATGGTGTTTGCCATCCCTGGCCTCCCGGGCAGCAATGTGGTTGGGTGCTCATGTCCTGTACAGCATCAGTTGATTGCGGAGGAGGTTGGTGTTGTTGTTGGTGCTGCTGGTGTGCCTGATGCTGCTGGTGTTGGGGCTGATCGTGGTGGGATTCTGAGGACCAAGGTGAGATAGTTTCAAGGGCACTGATGCTGATGTAATAGATGGCAGGTGAACTTGAGATGACAGAAACGATCCGTCAATGGTGAGAGAGGTTGCTCCAATGAAGTGACACTGGATAGAGAGTTTACTCCAAACACTTGCAACCTGCATAAAGCTCAATCTGTCTTCCAAATGCAGTAAGCAACAGCTTCTGAGCTTGTAAAGTGAGCAGCTTTTATAGCACATTTGCAGCAGTAAATAATGAGATGATTCCATGGTCATATAACTCCCGACTTGCTTACCTGATGCAATCCCCGAGCAGCATAGACTCTGTGGGCGACTTCGTAAAATGTAAAGGTGAGCTCAAAATACTTCTTAATGGGCTGTTAACAAGGTCATAATGACCTGAATTGCCTCCCCTGCCACTGCGTGTCGGGTCTGTTCAGCGCTGATAGACCCGACATCTGGGAAAGTCACGTGACGGCAGGTTCACAGCGGGGTCCCGACCCGCTGCCAAAACAACATTTTTCCCACCTGACCCACCATCGAACGCACCCGCTGGCCCCCTGAAAATCTCCCCCCTCTGTGTCTACTCTATCGAAACCTTTCATAAGAGATACAGAGATGGACGCAAAGCTTGGGACAAGCATACACAGAAAGCAGGAGACATACAGAAGAGAGACAAAGGGAAGGACCAACCTAGAGAAAGGAAATGGAAAGAATGAGCAAGATTTTCAGAAAGATAGATACAGGGACGGCAAGAAAAAAGTGTCTCAGCTATACAGAAAGAGCCATTGAGAGAGAGGGAGGCAGAAAGAGCGGATGGTCGGGTAAGCGGGACACAAAGAATTAAAAAGTGTCAAACAAGCAGAGACAGATACACGGAGAGACGTGCAATTTTTAGTTGCCTCTTAGTGAGCAACATTGGAGATGAATCACTATAAATATAGGTGTACATGATGGCAAGCCATCAATAAGGGAGCGTAGAATGGCCTGACTAGAGGAATGAGAAGCAGCTGAGATCCATTCATAGCCATGAAAAGGAGAGAAGAGTAAACATTGAGAGGAGGGAATGACTTCACTTCTGGTATTTAATCTTTCTTCAAATGGCACTACATGCGGAATTGCAAGAGCTTTGTCAGTAATCCCGGCCTTAGTCCCCGCTTCTGGTATGTGGCTACTAAGTGCTTCAGAAGCAATGATGAGGCCATGTTCAACTTTGTGCAAGCACCTAAATAGTTATAAGAGCATCCCTTACTTTATCATTGAATGATATATTTTTTATATAATCATAAATGCAACTGTTTGCACGGCATCTAAGACCAAGAATTTGGTTGATCAAAAATCAAGCTGTCACATAACTGCTCTGAGGGGAATATAAAGCACCACCCATCCAAGAAAATAAAAAATGTCTTTCTTTCGATGCTGCTTGTTTGAAGTGCTCTGATGAAATGATTCTAATACAACGCATGTGGCCATTACATAATGAGGGGCCTATCTGTATCCAGCTGCAGACTCGCATAACATCACAGCAATGGCCCTTTGCCCAGAGACGGGGAAAAAAACATACACACACACACACACACACACACACACACAATTCCTTGCCAGCATGGTCCCTTACAGCGGAAGGAAGTCAGTCAGAGCACAACTAACAGAACTGCAACCAGATGAGCTGCAGCACCCCCTGAAAATGATAATCGAATCTGGCAGGTGACTGACCCGCTCCTTTTCCTGCACGGTTACATATCGCCCTGTGAAGCCCGCGCCAGCTGCCTGCGTTTACATTGACTACTGCAGCTCGTGTGATGTTGTTAACAGCCGTCAGACCCAATGGAATCTTTAAGCGCGTAGATTTCCCACCTGGAGCTCATTAGAAAAGCCAGGAAAAGTCTCATTCACAACTCTTTGAATCTCCACTGCTAGGCTGGTGGGAGTTCGCAGCTGAGTGGCTTCTACATCTTGCGAATTCTCACAAGCGTGCAGGTGTGCAGACTTCCAGCTGCCATGTCCCGTGACTATATTACTTGTTTTTGTGGAAGGGTGGGGTGGGGGGAGCTGTGCAAAAACACTGGAAAATTAACTCTTCATTTTTTGCAGCCATTGAGGTGAGGAGCACTTGTGCTGGGGAATGGACTTTATCCATCTCATATTCTCCATGTCAGTATAAAGCAGCCTTTGGTCATGTTGCAGCAGTTAGATGCAGAGTAAAGCTCTCCCTGCTCTGGCCCCAGTAATGCACCTCAGCACCAACCTCATAAGATCACTGGCTGACATTTCTGTTTCCCACACTAGCCATTCCCTGGCCTTTCTCGGGTGGGATTGCTACTTTACTGCCAACTAGGGCCAGCTTTGTGCTGTGGGTCCATGCCCAGTAGAAACTGGATTGACACTGCCCAAACTCATTTTGTGTTAACTTTGAATTCTGAGCTGCACCAACTCCTTCAAGCTCTCACCCTTTCCCTGTCAGTGAAAGGAAAATTCAATATGTGCTCCCAGCCGGGTAACAGTTCGTCAGCACGGCTCAGATACATTCCAACAGTGACTACATTTCAAAAGTACTTCATTGGTTGTAAAGCGCTTTGGGACATCCTGAGGTCTTTCTTTCTCTCAGTGGTACCATTGTTCCTCTGAATTAGGAGGCTGTGGATTTAAATCCCACTCAAGGGAGTAATCTAGGCTGACAGTCCAGTGCAGTACTTAGATGGTGCTGAATTGTTGAAGGTGCCATCTTTCCGATGAGATGTTAAACAGAGGCACTGTCTGCCTGGACTACACTTCCAAAGTAATTCAGTGGCAGTGGAGTGCCTTGGAGTGTTGTGAGAATGTGAAGACGCTATATAATATATTTTTTTCATTATTCATTCTCGGGATGTGAGCGTCGCAGGCAATGCTGGCATTTATTGCCAATCCCCAGTTGCCCTTGAGAAGGTGGTGATGGGCCTTCTTCTTGAAACGCTGCAGTCCGTGTAGTGAAGGTATCCCTACAGTGCTGTTAGGTAGGGAGTTCCAGGATATTGACCCAGCAACGACGAAGGATCGGCGATGTGTCCAAATTGGGATGTTGTGTGAATTGGAGGGGAAATGGAGGTGATGGTGTTTCCATGCACATGTACCCTTGTCCTTCTCCTGGGTCCACAGCCTTCCAGAGGGCCGCTACTGGCCCACGATCGGCCCCACTCCTGCTGCCCTCCACTGCCCCCCAACATCCTGGGAATTACCTGAGGGCCATTGATGGTGAGGCAGGCAGGCTGAAATTTAATTCACCAATTGGGCAAGCAGCCTGTGGCCTAAATAACCTCAGCCAGATTATTTAACTGAGGCCCGAGGCTCAGTTTTGGATCCACCCAGTTCGGGCACATGCCTTTGTATCAGTCTTGGCTCAGTCAGTAGCACTCTCACCTCTGAGTCAGAAGGTTGTGGGTTTAAGTTCCACTCCAGAGACTTGAGCACATAATCTAGGTTGGCACTCCAATGCAGATCTGAGGGAATGCTGCACTGTTGGAGGTGCCGTCCTTTGAATGAAACTTTAAATTTGCCCCCTCAGATGAATGTAAAAGTTCCCATGGAACTATTTCAAGGAAGAGTAGGGGAGTTCTCCCTGGTGCCCTGGCCTATATTTATCCCTCAACCAACACCTAAAACAGATGTTTTGGGCATTTATTTCTGTGACGCTGTGCACAAATTGGCTATCACGTTTTCTACATTACAACAGTGACCACACTTCAGAAGTACTTCATTGGCCGTAAAACACTTTGGGAGGCCCTGAGGTTGTGAAAGATGTGAGAATCGGCGGGAATCGCGGGCTGAGCGGCTGTATAAAGGCTCCAGAGACCAGGTAAGGCCTCAGTGCGAGAGTCGGCGGGAATCACGGGCTGAGCGGCTGTATAAAGGCTCCAGAGACCAGGTAAGGCCTCAGTGCGAGAGTCAGCAGAAATCGCGGGCTGAGCGGCTGTATAAAGGCTCCAGAGACCAGGTAAGGCCTCAGTGCGAGAATCGGCGGGAATCGCAGGCTGAGCGGCTGTATAAAGGCTCCAGAGACCAGGTAAGGCCTCAGTGCGAGAATCGGCGGGAATCGCAGGCTGAGCGGCTGTATAAAGGCTCCAGAGACCAGGTAAGGCCTCAGTGCGAGAATCGGCGGGAATCACGGGCTGAGCGGCTGTATAAAGGCTCCAGAGACCAGGTAAGGCCTCAGTGCGAGAATCGGCGGGAATCGCGGGCTGAGCGGCTGTATAAAGGCTCCAGAGACCAGGTAAGGCCTCAGTGCGAGAGTCAGCAGAAATCGCGGGCTGAGCGGCTGTATAAAGGCTCCAGAGACCAGGTAAGGCCTCAGTGTGAGAATCGGCGGGAATCGCGGGCTGAGCGGCTGTATAAAGGCTCCAGAGACCAGGTAAGGCCTCAGTGCGAGAATCGGCGGGAATCACGGGCTGAGCGGCTGTATAAAGGCTCCAGAGACCAGGTAAGGCCTCAGTGTGAGAATCGGCGGGAATCGCGGGCTGAGCGGCTGTATAAAGGCTCCAGAGACCAGGTAAGGCCTCAGTGCGAGAGTCAGCAGAAATCGCGGGCTGAGCGGCTGTATAAAGGCTCCAGAGACCAGGTAAGGCCTCAGTGCGAGAGTCGGCGGGAATCACGGGCTGAGTGGCTGTATAAAGGCTCCAGAGACCAGGTAAGGCCTCAGTGCGAGAATCGGCGGGAATCGCGGGCTGAGCGGCTGTATAAAGGCTCCAGAGACCAGGTAAGGCCTCAGTGCGAGAGTCGGCGGAAATCGCGGGCTGAGCGGCTGTATAAAGGCTCCAGAGACCAGGTAAATGTGTACCAATCTCCAGTCTCGGACCTCAGAGGGAAGGAGAGAGGTAAAAAGTAATCCAAGTGTGACGTCACCCGAAAGCGGGTAAGTGATTGGTTGGTGAATATTTCTCTCTTTTTTAAGCTTAAACTCTGTAGTTTATAGTTTCTAAGGTGCGATATTCATCATCTAGAATCGGGACAGAGGGTATTTAAGAATAATATTAATAAATTTAATTAATTACATAGAATGGGAGATCAGGTGATGTGTTGCTGCTGCAATATGTGGGAGCTGGTGAACACCATTGATGCTCACGGTGATCACATTTGCAGTAAGTGTTGGCTGCTCGAGGAATTCCGGCTCCGTGTTGAAGAGCTGGAGTCCGAGCTTCAAACACTGAGACACATCAGGGAGGGGGAGAGTTACATGGACTCTGTGTTTCAGGAGGTAGTCACACCAATTAGAGTAATTAATTCAGATGTAGTCCGTGGCCAGGGTCAGGATGGTGTGACTAGAAGTGAGGCAGGTACGGGGATCCAGGAGGTAGTGTTGGAGGAGCCGCAGCCCTTGCTCTTGTCCAACAGGTTTGAGGCTCTTACTCCCTGTGAGGATGGGAACGGGGACTGCGGGGAGGATGAGCAATCCGGCCACAGCACCGTGGAGCGGGGGCCATTCAAGTGGGGGGAGATAAAAGAAATGTTGTAGTGGTAGGGGATAGTATCGTTAGGGGGATAGAGTTCTTTGCAGCCGAGAGCGAGAGTCCCGAAGGCTGTGTTGCCTGCCCGGTGCCAGGGTTAAGGACATCTCCTCTGGGCTGGAGAGAAACTTGGAGTGGGAGGGGGAGGATCCAGTTGTCGTGGTCCATGTTGGTACCAACGACATAGATAGGACAAGGAAGGAGGTTCTGCTGAGGGAGTTTGAGCAGCTAGGGGCCAAATTAAAAAGCAGAACCACAAGGGTAATAATCTCTGGATTACTACCTGAGCCACGTGCAAATTTGGCTAGGGTAAATAAAATTAGAGAGTTAAATGCGTGGCTCAAAGCCTGGTGTGGGAGAAATGGGTTTTGCTTCCTGGGACACTGGCATCAGTACTGGGACAGGAGAGAGCTGTTCCGTTGGGACGGACTTCACTTGGCCAGTGCTGGGACTGGAGTCCTGGCGAATTGAATAACTAGGGCTGTAGAGAGGGCTTTAAACTAATTAGTGGGGGGGAGGTTTTAAGAGAGCGAAAAATAAAAATGACAGCGGAGAAGGCAATAGAGCAAGGTAGCAGTGGGGGAATTAAAAACCAGAGCGTGTCAGGAAGGGACAGAATGTATAATGATAAAGGTAAAGTAGTAAAAGGGGTAAAAGCAGGAATAAATTGTCAGAAAACATATTTGAAAGTTCTTTATCTGAATGCACGCAGCATTCGTAACAAAATTGACGAGTTGACGGTACAAATAACTACACATGGGTATGATCTGGTGGCCATTACGGAAACATGGCTGCAAGATAATCATGACTGGGAACTAAACATACAAGGGTATTTGACAATTAGGAAGGACAGACAGGAAGGAAAGGGAGGTGGGGTTGCTATGTTAATCAAGGATGGAATCACTGCAGTAGTCAGAAATGATATTGGGTCAAAGGGTCAGGATAGTGAAATAGTTTGGATGGAGATAAGGAATAAGAAGGGGAAAAAGTCACTAGTGGGCGTAGTCTATAGGCCTCCTAACAGTTGCAACTCTGTTGGTCGGAGTATAAATCAGGAAATAGTTGGGACTTGTAATAAGGGAACAGCTATAATCATGGGGGATTTTAACTTTCATATTGACTGGACTAATCAAATTGGGCATGGCAGCCTTGAGGAAGAGTTCATAGAGTGTATTAGGGACGGGTTCCTTGAGCAGTATGTAACTGAACCAACCAGGGGGCAGGCAATCTTAGATCTGGTCCTGTGTAATGAGACAGGATTAATAAAAAATGTCCTAGTAAAGGATCCCCTTGGAATGAGTAACCATAATATGGTTGAATTCCAAATTCAGTTTGAGGGTGAGAGAGTTGGATCTCAAACCAGCGTACTGAGCTTAAATAAAGGAGACTATGAAGGTATGAAAGTAGAATTGACTAAAGTGGACTGGGAAAACAGATTAAAGTGTAAGACGGTACAAGAGCAGTGGTCTACATTCAAGGAGATATTTCACATCTTTCAAGATAAATATATTCCACTGAGGAAAAAGGGGAGTAAAAGAAAAGACAGCCATCCGTGGCTTAGTAAAGTAATAAAGGATAGTATCCGACTGAAAACAAGGGCATATAAAGTAGCCAAATCTAGTGGGAGGATAGAAGATTGGGAAGCATTTAAAAGCCAACAAACAATAACTAAAACATTAATTAAGAAAGGGAAGATAGATTATGAAAGTAAACTAGCAAAAAATATAAAAACAGATAGCAAGAGTTTCTACAGCTATATAAAAAGAAAAAGGGTTGCTAAAGTGAACGTTGGTTCCTTAGAGGATGGGACCAGGAAACTAGTGGTGGGGAACATGGAGATGGCAAAGACGCTGAACAAATATTTTGTATCAGTGTTTACAGTAGAGGACACTAAAAATATCCCAACACTGGACAAACAGGGGGCAATGGGGGCGGAGGAGCTAAAGACGATTAAAATCACTAAGGAGATCGTACTCAGTAAAATAATGGGACTTAAGGCAGATAAATCCCCCAGACCTGATGGCCTACATCCTAGGGTCTTGAGAGAAGTGGCGGTAGGGATTGTGGATGCATTGGTGATTATTTTCCAGAACTCCCTGGACTCAGGAAAGGTCCCGGCAGATTGGAAAACTGCTAATGTAACACCCTTATTTAAGAAGGGAAGTAGACAAAAAGCTGGAAACTATAGACCAGTTAGCCTAACATCTGTGGTTGGCAAAATGTTGGAGTCCATTATTAAGGAAACAGTAACAGAGCATTTGGATAAACATAATTTAATAGGACAGAGTTTTATGAAGGGGAAGTCATGTTTGACAAATTTGCTCGAATTCTTTGAGGATGTAACATACAGGGTGGATAAAGGGGAACCAGTGGATATAATGTATTTGGACTTCCAAAAGGCATTTGACAAGGTTCCACACAAAAGATTACTGATCAAGATAAGAAATCACGGGATTGGGGGTAATATACTGGCATGGGTGGAAGATTGGCTATCTAACAGAAAACAAAGAGTTGGGATAAATGGTACATTCTCGGGCTGGCATTCAGTAACTAGTGGTGTTCCGCAGGGGTCAGTGCTGGGACCCCAACTCTTTACAATCTATATTAACGATTTGGAGGAAGGGACCGAGTGCAACATATCCAAGTTTGCCGACGATACAAAGATGGGAGGGAAAGCAGTGAGTGAGGAGGACATAAAAAACCTGCAAAAGGACATAGACAGGCTAAGTGAGTGGGCAGAGATTTGGCAGATGCAATATAATGTTGGAAAGTGTGAGGTTATGCACTTTGGCAGAAAAAATCAAAGAGCAAGTTATTATCTAAATGGAGAGAAACTGCAAAGTGCTACAGTACAAAGGGATCTGGGGGTCCTGGTGCATAAAACACAAAAAGTTAGTATGCAGGTGCAGCAGGTGATCAGGAAGGCCAATGGAATCTTGGTTTTCATTGCAAGGGGGATGGAGTATAAAAACAGGGAAGTCTTGCTGCAGTTATACAGGGTATTGGTGAGGCCACACCTGGAATACTGTGTGCAGTTTTGGTTTCCATATTTAAGAAAAGATATACTTGCTCTCGAGACGGCTCAGAGAAGGTTCACTCGGTTGATTCCGGAGATGAGGGGGTTGACGTATGAGGAAAGGTTGAGTAGGTTGGGACTCTACTCATTGGAGTTCAGAAGAATGAGAGGCGATCTTATCGAAACATATAAGATTGTGAGGGGGCTTGATCGGGTGGATGCGGTGAGGATGTTTCCACTGATGGGTGAGACTAGAACTAGGGGGCATAATCTAAGAATAAGGGGCTGCCCTTTCAAAACTGAGATGAGGAGAAACTTCTTCACTCAGAGGGTAGTAAATCTATGGAATTTGCTACCCCAGAGAGCTGTGGAAGCTGCAACATTAAATACATTTAAAATGGAGATAGACAGTTTCCTAGCAGATAAGGGAATTAGGGGTTACGGGGAGAGGGCAGGGAAGTGGACGTGAGTCTAGATTCGGATCAGCCATGATCCTATTGAATGGCGGAGCAGGCCCGAGGGGCCGTATGGCCTACTCCTGCTCCTACTTCTTATGTTCTTATGTTCTTATAAATGTAAGTCTTTCTTTCCTTCTTCTTTCAACACCAGGTGTAGATGAATTTCTACCCCAATGAGACTTGATTCTGTTCAAGATACAGGCCTAGGTTTCTCTCTGTGGGAGTTAATCCTATTAGTTACAAGTATGGTTTGTGACAAAAATAGAGGTTTTGTCCTGTGAAATGTGTAATTTGTGACCATATATTTAAACTGTACATCTGCATGCACTTCCTGCCTACAGACCTTACCTCCTGTTGTCATGTCTTGGTCATATTTTTGTGTCAACGTTATTCCATCATAGATTCCTGTCCACATTTATAACGGGAACTGCCAACACAGACTTGTCACGCTGCAATTATACCTTCCTGCCAGTGGTAGCACTGCGTCACCTCAGCTTGGCATCTTTCACTTCCTCAGTCTGTCCTGCAGAGAAACTCGTATGTTCCGATCAACTTTGCTTCCCAAATTGCAGTAAGCTCTGCTATTTAACACGAAATAATATAAAATGAAAGTGTTAGATAAAAAGGACTTTAAAATATGTCTGTGTGACCTGGTCATTTATGCCCTGCCTTCTAACCCTACTTCACCTGAAGACTATTCTTGGTCTAACTCCCTGAGTGCATAACCAAGGAGATCTTATAATAATCTTTAAACGAATGCCAAGCATTTCTTGGGGGCATTGTAATGGTTGCCGCAGATGATATATCTGGTTCAAAGCCTTCCGTCAGCCTTTGATCTCTTGCTAACAAATTCTAATTCATTAAAGAGCATTTTATGCGCTAGCTCCATTTGATATCACTCAGGTGTCAGGTGTCAAAATCTTTATCCACTTAAGCATTAAAATGGATAACATTTGAATTGCCTGAAAAGAAATTGTTTGATTATCTAATGGAAAGATGCCTTAGAACTCAGTTGGTCTTCAGTTCTCTATTTGACTTGCTGCTGGTAAGAGGCTCTTTCATAGCTGTCATTTTTTTCCCCCTAGGATTCAGGTAACATTGGCACGGCCAAATTTATTGCCCATCCTTATATGTTCTAGTTGTCCTGAGAATGTAGTGGTGGGCTGCCTTCTTAAGTGATTATTTTTTAACTAAGTTGTTTTCTAGGCCATTTTCTACATGAGAACAGTGACTGCACATCAAAAGTGCATCGGCTGTAAAGCACTGTACGACGTCCTGAAGCTGTGAAAGGTGCTATATAAATGCAAGTCTTTCTTCCTTTCTTTCTTTCCGTCTTTATTTCAACAACAACAACTTGTATTTCATTCTATTTTACAAATCAGTCACATAGGCCGGAATTTTACCGGCGCTCAGGGTGCGGGTTCGGAGGAGGGTCCGCTGTCAAAATCAAAAAGATTGACAGCACCTCCATGTCAGTTTACAAATTTTCAGGTCTGTCATCCCTGAACAGAACCGACACCAAGCGACGGGTCAGCCAATTCTGATACTTAAGAGCTTGTTAAAAGGTACTTAATAGTATTTTACCAGGTACTTACCATTTTACCAGCTTTTTCATGAGGTACCCGGCCCGCGGGGATCACGTCAGGTAAGTATGTCGGGTTCTCAATGACTCTCCATTCATCTGAATAGTTGACAGCTGCAAAAGTGGTATAAAAGCTACCATTTCACAGCTGTTCACTTTCCAATGTCAGAAGCTTGAGCCTTCAGGATTTAGAATACACTTTTCAGCTTTATGCAGTTTGGAAGTGTTTGGAGTAAACTCTCTATCCACTGTCACCTCCTTGGAGCAAGCTCTCTCACTACTGACAGATCGCTTCTGTCATCTCAACTTCAGCTGCCATCTATTCTAGCAACAGTACCCTTGAAAAAATCTCACCTTGGTCCTCAGAGTCCCACCACGATCAGCCCCAACACCAACATCACCAGGCACACAGCATCACCAACAACAACACCAACCTGCCCCACAATCACCTGATGCTGCACAGGACACAGTGCATCAGTACCCGACCACATTGCTGCCCGGGAGGCCAGGGATGGCCTCACCATGGCCAGATTTACTTCACTTGACGTTGTTCACCCTGGCTGCCACATGAAGCACCAGGTTGGCACCACCCCACACCAACACCATAAAGCACCCCTGCAGTGTCCAAGCCATTCCTTTCACACTCATCACCATTGCGGGGGGTACCGTTATCTCTCACCATTTACTGCAACTCACTAAGCCACTTCCAAAGGTGCACAGAAATCTGTCCAAGAAGGCAAAGTGTGGAAAATAAAGATTTCAATGTTTGGCAACACATCAACAGAAACTTTACATGAACATTGCATAAAACACCCAAGTGCCGACCCTTCTGTGTTGTTAGTTGGTATGATTGGACTAGGATGAGGGTGAGTGTGTGGAGTGGCTACTGAGATGGGGATGTGATAATGTAGATAGAGAGGGATGAGTGGAGGTGCAAGGTAAGTTGGTGTGAGTAAGGATGTGCAGGAGTAGGGTAGGGAAGGTAGAGTGATAGGGATGTAATGAGTGGCACAGCAGGATGAGGTTGAGTGTGGCTTTGCAGTAACGTTTCATGATCTACTGAAATCATTGAAGGGTTTGTGCCACTGCAGCCTGGTCCTCCTGATGACATCCTTGCTTGTGCCCTCCTGTGCAATGTGCAACCAGGCTGTGTTGATGTCCTGGAGCAGTCTTTCCCGCTTGGAAGGGAAGAGAACCTCCCTGTGTGCTGTGACTCGGAGGGAGTCATGGGAGAGCCTGGGTGCAGCCGTGCACCTTTGTGTAGTGTTTGTCAGTGTTTGCAGCTCCTCAGTGCTGCAGAACACTGACAGCTCAACTGTCAAAATGAATGTGGACATGGGCCTAGAAATTCACTATGGCCCCGCCAGCTGGCTAGCGCCCAAAAGTTAGCGCTGGGCGGGAAGCCTATAGCAATCGTCAGATATTCATTGTTAGCGCCCCAATTCGGAACCGGGCACTATACCAGGGTGTGCCCGCCTCCGCTTGGTGCGCTGACACTGAATATCAGCGCTCTTGGCGCCGCTGCACCAGGCGCTGCGGAGCGGCAGGCTGCGGTACTGCAGGCCTCCTCCTTCTCTTAAGGGGGAGCTGCCTGCAACGGGGAGATCGCCGCTGGATAGTGCCGGCAAATGAGCCCAGCACCACGGAGAAGTGCCGGGCTCGCGGAAAGCAGCCGGCAATGCCGCAGGGGGGGTGGTGGAGGAGGCCGGGGAAGGAGGTGCGGGCAGGCGGCCGCCGCAAAAGCGGCCGGCCGCAAAAGCGGCCGGCCGCACCTTCCGCTTTAAAGCGCCCCACTAAGGCAGCAGGACGGCCCCGTTTTCTGGTCGCTGTTTGCGGCCGCTTCGGAGGAGGCGGCCGCAACTAAATATGGGGATCGGCGCGGTTTCGGGGCGGAACCGGGGCACTGCGCACACCGATGACGTCATCGGTGCCGGCGCAGCGCTAACGGCTACCGCCGCCAATACCACTGCGCTGAATATCTGCGCAAACTCATTTTTGGCGCAAAATCACCCTTTAGCCGTTAACTGGGCGCAAAGCTGGCAGTGCCTTAATGAATTTCTAGGCCATGGTCCCTTTAAGGAAATCGGCTGATGACGTGTCATCAAATGATGTCATCAGACCCGCTTCCTTTTAATTGGCTGGGTACCTCACAGGGCGGGCTTAACAAGCCCAATCAACGGAAAATTCTTCTCACGGAGCGGGACGGAGCCGGGAGCGGGATCGCGGCCTGCCACCTACCTTGGCCGCACTGAGCCCGCCTCGGTAGGCGAAATCGCGGTCATAGTGTGGGACTGGAGTCACATGCCGGTCAGATCAGGTAGGGGTGGGTACATCAGTGGTGGCAGGTTCCCTTCCCTGAAGGATAGTAAGCCAGTTGGGTTTTTACAACAATCCAAAAACTTTCATAGTCATTTTTCCGGTGCCAGAAATGTAATTAATTTCAATTTCATAATTTGCCACAGTGTGATTTGAAATCTTGATCTTTGGGGTTGCTAGTTCAGTACCATAACCAATACACTAATTGCCTAACCTTACCTGGTATCAATAGGCTACGTATAAATGTTGAGAGATGACATGGTTAATTTGAACTAACAGAAACCAAAGGCATATCAACTTAAAAGCACTACAGTATAAATACCACACAATGTTTCTTCACCTCCTTCACTTAAAATGAGTGATAAATCCTGTTTGAATGTTGTCAGGCTCCTTCATTCCATTATCCTGGAAATAGCCTGTGCAAGTTGTATATTAACCTGAAAAGCATAGAACTGGGAATAAACATTAGAATGAAGTTATTTGGACCTAAGGCATTTCACGTTTAACAGATTTTTATGTACTGTAGTGTCAGTCACATACAAAGAACCTTAATTCTTAAATAGCTCCAATTGCTTTCGAATGTCCATGTGCTGAGAGACCAGGCTTTGAGGCCAGCTACAAGTTGCATTTATATAGCGCCATTAACGTAGAAAAATGCCCCAAGGTACTTCACAGAGACATAAGGGGAAAAAAAGGACACTGTGTCAAAGAAGGAGAGATGGCAACCAAAAGCTGGTCCAAAGTGGTGGATTTTAAGGAGGGCCATAAAGAAGGAGAGGTTGGAAGGTCAAAGGGTTTAGAGAGGGAATTCTAGAGAGCGGGGCCTAGGCGGGCTGAAGGCATGGTCGCCAAAGATGGTGTTAAAGAAGGCAGGGATGCAGAAGAGACCAAAGTAGAGGAATAGAGACTATAGGGGTAGGGTTATAGGACTGGAGCAGATACATAGGGAAGTATGAGACCATGAAGGGATCTGAAGACAAGGATGAGAATTTTAAGTTTGAGGAACTGGGGTGCCGTGGGCCACTGTTGGCCATCGAGGATGACATGACGGGAAAACACAACTTGGTGTTGGATAGTTGACAGGCTGCAGAGTTTTGAACGAGATAAAGTTTATGCAAGATTGTGAATGGGAGACTACCCAGGAAAAACTGGAGTAATCGAATCTGGAGATGACAAAGGCATGAATTAAGGTTTCAGTGGTTGATGGGCGAAGGTAGAGCCGGAGGTGGGTCATGTTATGAAGGTGGAAGTATATGGTCTTTGTGATGGAGAGGATATGAGGTCAGAAGCTCAACTCAGGGTTGAATAGGACGCTGAGATTGCAGACAGTGGATGGAGTTATGTTAAAGATCAGCCATGCTCTCATTGAATGGTGGAACAGGTTTGAGGGGCTGAATGGTTTACTCCTGTTCCTATGTATTGTGAGTAGGTGCCTGGATGGCCACCTGGGTAGCAACAGTAGCACCATGGACTTTGGAAATCTTGCAATGTGGAAAAACTGCAGGCTTCCCTCAATCTGTTGCCAGCTTTCCATTGGGTAAAGTGATGAAGGTTGTAAGCATCAACGCAGGCCCCAAGGATTTTTTTTTTGTATCGGGCATTTCGAATGACTGTTACTGCCTGTTTGGAGAAGATGGGAGGGGCCCAGGTGTTCGTGGACAGGAGATTCCAGCCAGGTCTACAAACTAATTATGGGAGAATGTCTGGGCAGACAGAGTTCTCTGGGAAACAATGGGCCCGGGTAGGTGACTCCATGAGATAGCACCGAAAGGCGAGAACTGGACAAAAGAGGGCCATTGTAAATTAATGGGAAGCCACTTAACCCAGGATCAGGTGAGAAGTGCGGCCCCTCATCTGCCATTAACATCAGCACCTAGATGGGATAGCCCCGAAAGGCGGAAAACTAGACAAAGAAGACAAAGAAGGGTGAATAAAAAGACATCACTGCAACTACACAGGCTGGAATGGACTTTTAGGGTAAGAGGAGGCAGCTTGGCCATTTTTTCTCTCGCTCTCTCGCTTGCTCTAAACCACCACGAGCGACAAGCGCCTCGCCTTGCTCTTCGACTGTAGGAACGAACCTCGAATTGGGACTTGGATACTGCATCGGCGATACGGAACCAGGAGACACGTTCTACATAGGGAAGCAGTGAGCAAGAAAACGGACAATCAGGGTGAGCATTGTCCAAGCCCACGCATCCTTAAGACCACCAGTACTGTGTGAGGGGGTGTTGTGTGTCCCAACCAATCCAGAGGGGCTTAGTGGGTGTCTTGTTTTACACACTTTGTATAAAACTAATAAATTGCAGGACAACGGGGTTTAAACTCTTTTATGAAGCACCAGGTCTGTGATCTCAATCATACAGCACCATTGGGGACAAGATGGAGTTAGGACCCCTTACAGATGCCTACAGGCCAATGACAACTCAGCATGTGATCACATGTGAATATAATAGGTATTTCTTATAGATGCCTGTGGGCCAATGATAATTCAGTATGCAAATGTTACATCCCCTTTCTTTTAAAAGAAAAATGTTATGCATTACTTTTAAACCTTTCTTCTACATAATGTTCTCGGTAGCATAAACATATAAGTAAACTCAGCATTTAACTAGCACTGAAAACATCTCAACGTTTCAATAACGATGTACAGTTTTTTTTAGGGCAGCGATCCGCCTACACCCTTTGACAGTTTACAAGTCAAGGATAACTCTAGGCTTGACCTCTCGTCCCGACCTTGTGTGGTATGGAACTGAGCATGCTCCTGAATCGGTCAATAAATCAGGTTCAGGTTTAGGTTCAGGTAAGTATGATATGTTTTGTGTATTGCTCTGTTCATCACACTCTGTTGAACTGATCCTCTCGTCGGAATGATGGTGTTGTTCCTTGGTGTTCAGGAGGTGCCTGCGATTGCGGCGGTACACCTGTCCTTCTGGGGTGCGGACGTGATACGATCGCTCAGTATCAGCTGGCTGGATGATGACTGCTGGCTTCCAGTAGTCATGCTCCTGGATTCTGACGGATTCTCCATTGTGCAGCGGTGGCAGTAGTCTAGCTGACCTGTCATAGTATCTCTTTTGGTGTTGCTGTCTCTATACACATTTTGCATGCACTTGCTTGCAGCTGACGACCTCTGGCTGCAGCTGCTAGTTGGTGCTTGGAAGGATTGAGCGAAGTCGGCGGCTCATCAACAGCTGTGCTGGTGACTTGAAGTTGTCAACCGGAGTGTTGCGGTACTCAAGGAGACTGATGTAGGGGTCTCTTTTGTCCGCTTTGGCTTTGTCCATGAGTGTTTTTGCAATCTGGACAGTTTTTTCAGCAAGGTCATTAGTTTGAGGGTAATGTGGGCTTGATGTGACATGTGTGAAATCCCATGCCTTGGCAAATGACTCGAACTCTTTTGATTTGTATTGGGGGCCATTGTCTGAGACGAAAGTCTCTACCATGCCATGCCTGGCAAAGGCTGCCTTTAGCTTGTGGATCACAGCTGCAGAGGTGGTGCTGTGAAGCTTGTCCAGTTCAAAAAATCTGCTGTAGTAATCAACAGTCACTATGTAGTCCTCGTTGTTCCATGTGAACAGATCCGTTGCCGTGACCTGCCAGGGCCTGTCTGGGATACAGTGAGGTATCATGGGCTCTTCGACATTTGATGGATGGTGTTCTAGACAAAGGGAACATTTTCCAACAATGTCCTCAATGTGTTTGCACATTCCGAGCCAAAACAAAATGTCACGTGCTCTTTGTTTGCATTTTTCCATGCCCATATGTCCAGCATGAATTTTTGTCAACATCTCTTCTCTGAGACTGGTAGGAATGATGATTTTCTCCCCTTTGAAGATGATTCCATTGATTTGTGACAGTTCGTCTCTGTGGTTCCAGAATTCAGATATGCTCTGAGGGCATTTCCTCCTTTCCTCAGGCCATCCTTCATGTATGACTTCGCTCAGTAGTGTGAGTTGTGCATCTTTCTCTGTTTCTGCTTGGATCTCCTTCAGTTTTGAGTCACTCACAGGTAAGCTGTTGTACACCATGTGCACCTGCACATCCATGCCTTCACTGAGGCTGCTGTCCTGGTAGCTAAGGGACTTTCTGGAGAGCGTGTCTGTGACAGGAATGTCTTTGCCTGGACGGTGAATGATTGTGAAGTCGTACTTCTGTAGCTGAAGGATCATTCTCTGTAGCCTTGGTGGGGCTGCGGCTAGTGGTTTCCTCATGATTGACTCGAGGGGCTTGTGGTCGGATTCCATAATGACTTGTCGGCCATAGACGTACTGGTGGAAACGCTTACATCCAAACAGAATTGCATATAGCTCTTTCTCGATTTGAGCATAGTTAATTTCACTGCCTGTGAGAGATCTGGAAGCGTAGCCGATAGGCTTTCCTTCTTGCAGTAATACTATGCCTAGTCCGTACTTTGACGCGTCCACTTGTAGTCTGAGCTCTTGGGGTCGAAGTAGGCAAGAACTGGTCCTGGTTCTCTGGTGATTAGGTCTTTCATTTTCTGAAATGCTGTGTCATGTTGTTTGTCCCACAGGAACTCATTGGATTGTTTGAGCAACTGATGCATAGGTGCGTTGATTTCAGAGAGGCTCGGGGCAAACTTGGCTAAGTAGTTAACCATGCCTAGTACTGTCTCTAGCTCTGCGCGGTTCTTCGGCGGCTCCATCTTCTTGATGGCGGCGATTTTCTCTGGTTTCGGCTTAATGCCATCAGTTGAGAGGCAATGCCCGAAATAACTGATCTCAGTGGATCCGATTATGCTTTTCTCGGGGTTGAGCTGGATACCTTTCTCCCGTGATCTTTGTAGCATCGCACGGAGGTTCCTGTCATGTTCCTCTCTATTCTTGCCATAGATGAGGATGTCATCTACGATTACGACTACTCCATTGAGGCCTTCATAGGTTTCGTCGATCTTCCGCTGGAATTCATCCTGAGCTGAGATAAGACCAAATGGTAAACGCAGAAATCGGTAGCGTCCAAATGGTGTGTTGAACGTTGTTAGCTTAGATGACTCTTCCGTGAGCTTGATAGTCCAGTATCCTGATCGTGCGTCCATTACACTGAAGTAACGTGCTCCCACTAGCTTGGGTGTGATGTCATCTAGCGTTGGTAGAGGGTAGTGAGGGCGTTTGATAGCCTTGTTCAAATCTCTGGGGTCGAGACAGACTCTGAGCTTGTCTATACATGGTTTCTCAACCACTACTAATGCGTTGACCCACTCTGTCGGTTCTGTTTCCCGGACGATGATTTCTGTATTCTCCATGCTCTGCAGCTCCTCCTTCAGGTGACTATGTAGAGCAAGGGGTATCCTTCTCGGTGGGCAAACCACAGGGGTTGCTGCTGGGTCAAGGTGAATAGTGCATTGACCGGGGAATAGTCCGATTCCTTTGAAAACATCAGCAAACTCCTCCATGACTGTCTGCTTGTCAACTGGTGCTGTCAATGATAGCACTAGCTTGACAAGGTCCATGTCTAAACATGCCTTTAGACCTAGCACTGGAGGTGCTTGAGTGTCAACAATGTAAAAGTCCAGCATCATGTCGCTTTCTTTGTACTTGCATTTCATCACGCATGTGCCTTTTACAATGAGCTGCTCACCCCCATAGCCAGTCAGTCTGCGTGAGGTGGGCTATAGCTCACACTCATCCTTCAAGCTGTGATACTCACTCAGAGGAATTACATTAACCTGAGCTCCAGTGTCTAGTTTAAACCTAAGCTCTGTGCCCTGTTTTCCTATCTCAATATTGGCAAAGGCTTGCTCAGTCTCTGAAATCTGTTTTTTCTGAGACACAGTATCAATAAACAGTTCCTCTGCATTTGGTTCTCTACCTGGCATTTGGCTGTCACTCACTGTGTGTACTGCTTTTCAAAAAACAGTCCTGCAGACTTTAGCAATGTGGTTCCATTTACCACATTTAGCACATTGTCTTCCTTTGGCAGGGCATGCATCTTATTTCCACAATATCCACAGTTTTTGAAGCGTTTTATGTCTGTGTCACTCATTTTTAGAACTCTCTCTGTTCTTTCTGTTCTGAAACACGCTCTCTGGGCGGTGTTCTTTGTTGTGTGTCTAATAACTGCGTGCACTGTCTGTTCACGTGAGCTGCTCATGGCGCTGGTTATGGTTTTCAACTGTGCTTGGGCTATCTCATGTGATCTAGCTATGTCCATAGCTTTGTCCAGTGTTAGCCCAGACCCAACATTCAAAAGTTTCTCTCTAACTTTAGCTGAATGTATTCCAAACACGATGCGGTCTCTGACCATCTCATCTTTATCTGCATATACACAATCTTTTACCAGCAGTTTTAACTCAGTCACAAACTGTTCAAACGACTCGCTAGCTCCTTGTACTTTCTCCTGAAACTTGTACCTAGCGAATATCATATTTGTCTTGGGCATCACATATGCTTCAAAACGGTCAAAATAACTTTTCAGTACCTTTGCTTCATCCGCGGTGAGAGACCATGTGTTAAAAATGTCTCTCCCTTTTTCTCCGATCCACAGGAGTAGGTAGCTGCATCTTTCTTCCTCCCCTTTTCTTTTCAACGGACCCGAGAACATCAACTGCACGTGTTGCTTGAACTTGCACCATTCTCTATGTAAGTTCAAAGATTCCCAATTCATTCGAGGTAAGGGAGCTCCAACGATGTCCATTTCTAATCCCTGTTCTGACACCATGTCTTGTTTTACACACTTTGTATAAAACGAATAAATTGCAGGACAACAGAGTATTACAGTTTAAACTCTTTTATGAAGCATCAGGTCTGTGATCTCAATCATACAGCACCATTGGGGACAAGATGGAATTAGGACCCCTTACAGATGTCTACAGGCCAATGACAACTCAGCATGTGATCACACGTGAATATAATAGGTATTCCTTACAGATGCCTGCGGGCCAATGATAATTCAATATGCAAATGTTACAGTGGGGAGGTTCTGTGTGTATTATATAGTGTATGTTCCGGGGTTTGTGGGACAAGTCCATGTTACACTCTGTATAGCAACACAGTGTGATTTTAGGCATCTTAATATGAGACAGGGGCCTGTTCGACGGGCCAAGTTGTATTGTTGTACTGTTTGTTTTACACCACCAGGCATTTTACGTACTGCAGGCGGGTGTGTGTGTTAACCTTCTTAAACACCATACGGTTGAGTCTGAAAAACTTGTCTGTGTCCCAATCCTGTTCACCGTAATTCCTGTTGTATAGAACTAAGTAGGAGGGGTGATTCGAACCACCAAAGCAAACCACCTACAAGGTGTTTACCAAATGCATCAGTGACCTGCTTGATACATCTGTGCACTGCAAATTAACCGATGTTGCTGATGTCCCCTGTGGTAGTTTGGAGTAAGCTTGAGACATAAAGTGGCTGCGATGATCCCCTTGACTACCACTGGCAGTGCTGCTCCTCTGATGGAGATGGTTTGCAGGTAGACTTTCAGCAGGAAGCACAACCCCATCACTGCCTTCCTGATGAAGCAGAACCTGCAAAAGCACTCCCAAACTCGGTCTGCTCGTTTTCTTTACGGGGGTATTGTGCGTTTACCATAATGCCTCAGAGATATACGTCCAGATTTGGTTGTTATATACAGAGAGAAATTGTTTGGGAGTGGTTACAAATCATGGATCTGATTGAAGGGTTCAGATATCATCTCAAACTGTGGTCAAGTGGTTTGTAATTACCTTAACTCCAAAATTAAAATGATATGAAATGACTTCCTTGTGTCTGTTATTATTTATATAATGTGTCTATACTTTTTTAAATTTCATACAGGGCATTGCAATGTGTTTCGGGTTAATCGCTGTGCTGTGCTCTCTGTCAGTGTGGGTGACTGCCAGCATGCTGAATCCACACAGAGGGATGACTAATTGTAATGTCATTACTGCAGGTTTATTTTGAATTGCTTTGAATTTCATTGCCCAGTGTATATGTTAGAGCTCTTTCATTTTCTCGTGCACCTTTGTATAACTGAAAATTAACATTTTACATATTTACAATTTTGTATATTTATTACGTCCTTCTCCATACATTCCCTTTTGTTTCCATGATTTCAGCTCATGGGACAGGTCAGTGCGATGCAGATGCAAGTTTTATCTCCCTCCCTGCTCTCCGCACTTGTCTCTTGATGAAGAGCTGGTCCAACTAATCCTGACTGTATCTGATAGATTTTACCATTCTTTAACCTTACAACCACAAATTTCGAGGTGATTTCCAGCCTGGTCACTGGAGCAGAAACTGACACACTTTAAAGGAGAAGTTCACCATCGCTGCTCAGCTTAAAGGTTCAGTCATCAAAAATATTTATATTTCTGTTGATATTTCAAAGTAAGAGATATGGCCCCAAAAATTCCTGGGTCTGAGAGGGCTCTGGAGAAGCATAGAGTGGACAGGCTCCTTGGAATTTAGGGTGGCACCCAGTTCTGCTGGGTCTCCCCCACTTGTGTCTGGGAAGAGAGATTCCACCGGAAGTGAGGCCAGATGCTTCTCCCTGCTGCCCCTCCTCTGTGCTGACGTCAGAAGAGGCAGGAATGTTGGGATGACATCAGCCACCAGCAATGGCAGAGCGATCGGTTGCCATCGGGAAAGTGATCCTTTATCATCACAAATCTTTGTTTCAGTTTCTTCAGCCAGTATGTGCCCCCCCCACCCCACCCTCATCAGAATGGCAAAGTGCTGCAGGGAAACACCTGGGCCCTTAGAGGGTGCATATAGTGGCACCACAAGAAATAACAACAGAAAACGCATCGACCTGAAACGTTAACTTTGTTTCTCTCTCCACGGATGCTGCCCTGGCCTGCTGAGTTTTTCCAGCGTTTTCTGTTGTTATTTCGGATTTCCAGCATCCGCAGTATTTTGCTATCATATTAATGACACCACAAGCCCCGGCCAGAATGGAGATGATTGGGTAATTCCCCCGTCAATCATGCCCAGAGACCGCACTGATGTGAGTGACTAGGATTGTTTATACGCACATTAATTGTATTATGTAGCTATCCTCCACTCACTGCGTTTTGCGGGAGAAATAATCCTGCTTTTATCGGGGCACGAGTTCTGTTTGCTGTAGTTCGTAGAGACTCTGTTTAAATAGACTCTGTTTGCTGTGAGTCCTGCCGTAAGTCCTGCCCCGCCGCCAACTCATTGGCTGACACAATGGTGCCAATACTCATTCCGATTTCATTTTGAGTGCTGATGAAATCAACTGGGAGGAGCTACCAAGCTGAACAGCATGAGGGAACTGAATTAGCATCAGCACAGTCTTTCATAGATGCCTCCTTGGTCTTGTCTTTTCAACTCTGGATGTTTATTCAGTTCCCTTGCAATGCCAGGTTCCCTAACTCCTCCCTGTCTGTTCGGCCGATTGAGTCATTAGCGTTTATCGTTTACGCAAAAGTGTTTTAAATGCTATATAGAAACAACAAAAATAAATGTTACTTGGAATTCTTTGTGATTGTTCAAAATTTCAAAAGAATACCGACAGTGATCATCCCTGATTTTTCTCCTCAGTTTTATCCCCTCCTGAAGGGGCTCTTGTTGACATCGGCTTCCATCCGCCTGTACCTCAACCAGGTGACCACTGAGAGCCTAGAGTGTGAGGGCTGGCAGGCAGCTCAATGGGGGTCATTTGACTTTGTGCGATAGAGTAAAACAGGCGAGAGCGAATCAGCAGCCCGTTTTACATTTGAAGTCAACGGGGAAATAAAAATCAGGAGAGATGTAAAACAGGCTGTTGATTTGCTATCGCCCATTTTACACTATCGCACAAAGTTAAAATTACCCCCCCCCCCCCCCCCGCCCCATACGATAGCAAAATACTGCGGATGCTGGAAATCCGAAATAACAACAGAAAACGCTGGAAAAACTCAGCAGCCCTGGCCTGCTGAGTTTTTCCAGCGTTTTCTGTTGTTATTTAAAATTACCCCCAATGTCTTGAGCCTAATTCTGTCCTCATCAGCAGCAACCCCCCTCCCTCCCTCACACACACGCGCGCTTTCCAGCAGCATTCTCTGGATAGCAGTCAGGAACAGGAACCTGGGATGATTTTTCCTTCTTCTGAGGCCAATTATAGTGCTCCCACCAGCACCCAAACTCAGATCAGGTACCTCAGCACAGATACGATAGCAAAATACTGCAGATGTTGGAAATCCGAAATAACAACAGAAAATGCTGGAAAAACTCAGCAGGTCAGGCAACATCCGTGGAGAGAAATTTGAGTTGACGTTTCGGGTTTGACCCTTCTTCAAAACTGGAGAGAAAAGGAACTAGATCGAAGGCAGGGCTGCGATCGGACAAAAGAATAAAAGAACAGCTATCTTTTGCCCTGCCAGTACACTTTACACCTAATCCCAGCCTATTACCATCTCGTCTAGCTTCTAATCTCTTTTACTTCTTTTGGTTCTTTTATTCTTTTGTCCGATCGCAGCCCTGCCTTCGATCTAGTTCCTTTTCTCTCCAGTTTTGAAGAAGGGTCAAACCCGAAACGTCAACTCAAATTTCTCTCCACGGATGTTGCCTGACCTGCTGAGTTTTTCCAGCATTTTCTGTTGTTACCTCAGCACAGATGTGGGATCTGTATATCCACACTCAGCAGTGACGTTACCAACTCACCCCTGAGCAGAACCTGAGGCTCTGTTTAAACTGCACCTTATACAGCAGTCATTATGGGTTTGGGAAATTATACGCACTTCCACACACTTGCTGACATGGAAACACATACTGAAAATGTCCGACAATTCAGTAAGTTTCTGTCTTCAGTTTAGCACCAGGGCACCCGATGACACTCCTCAAAGGAATGTTGTGTTTTTTTTTATTCAACACCTTCCTTTGAAACCTGTGTGATATTAAACCTACATACACTTCCTTTATTAATCTTTGACAGCTTTTAATGACACTACACAAAAGGCATCTCTGCACCTATAACACTGCAATGGACTGCCAGTGAAAGAAACCAGGTGCTCCGTCCCATTTACCTACAGCAGACAGCCCCGGGGCTGCACGGTCGTTTTCATTATGCAGATGTTGAAAGGCGAGAGCCTGTCAGTAGCGTACCCAAATGACTGGAGGCACTTTGCTTGAATAAGTAAAAGATCTAAGGGGTAACTCCTTTAATGTAATGTGAGACCAGTCAGCGTACACTATCTTTTTGATGTAATAAATGAGGACTCTGAACAGAATTAATGGATGTGTGCTGAATATAATTCAAACTGTGAGTGGGAAGATTAAAATGTACAGGTGTGATATTTGATCAATAAGGACATCTAAAGATACGTAAAACACCCGAACTGCTCCAGAATGTGTGCACTTGTTGTCCGCATATCTCAAGACCAAAGCATACAGCTAATGAAAACATGAATATTCTGTAAAAGGCCATAGGTCATTGGGAGTTTATGCCTTACAAGTTAGAAACATGTGCTTGCGTTATATGTTAATGTTACTGGTTGCAGAGCAGCCTGGTGACAGCACTGCGAATGTGTGTCCATGCACGTGTATACAACAAAGTAAGCCATTCCATGCTCCAATCCTCAATGTAAAGAAACGTCTCCCAATCCCTTTCCTCACTATAGAACCACGGACAGTGAGAAGGAGGTAAGTGCGGCTGAAGCCTCAAAAAGGGGAATGTTTGTCAGCCCTAATGACCCTTTCCTGTCCTACATAGTCCTTATGTTTTTATTAAACACCAGTTTGAAAGATTTTAAAATTGGAATTTCTACTAATATTATGAACACCACAATTTCAAAACTTGCCCAAACAACGTTTACAGAAAAAAACACTGTCAGACTTAACTTTCACCGTTCAGTTTGATATTCCTGATCGAACCTTTCCTCTCTATCAGCAGCGCAGTGTAGAATGATTATTTTGTAAACAACGGTTTCTGTGTTTTATGGCAGAGGCTCCAGACTATACATGGAACAAAAATGTCACCAGATCCATTGACACCGATCTTGTCTGTTGAGAAACTTTTGGCTCTGACTGGAATTTTCTAGCTCCCTCCTTTCTATCTGAGTCAGGACTTTTACCCCGGGTGCAGTCTTCATCTGCGTATGTCAGAACACAAGGGTACGTCAGGACTGAACTTGCCCCTGATGCGATTTTCCCCAGTTTTGGCGAGTGGGATTGTCCAAACCAGTTTATGCTACCCTGTGACTGGTGACTTTAAATTCTCCAATTTTCTGTCTTTCCTCTACTTCTGGGGTATAGTTCCATAGCCGCTGCCCATTCTTCAGCACCTCACTCAACGTATTTGTTGTATGCCAGCTTAGAAAGAAAGAAAAGAAAGAAAATGTCAGCTGTGGTTCAGTGGGGCGCACTCTCGCCTCGGGATTAGTAGGTTGTGGGTCTCAAGTCCCACTCCAGAGACTTGAGCACAAAAATCTAGGCTGACACTCCGGTGCAGCGCTGAGGGAGTACTGCAATGTCGAAGGTGCTGTCTTTTGGATGAGATGTTAAACCCAGGCTCCATCTGCCCTCTCAGGTGCACGGAAAAGATCCCATGGCATTGTTTCAAAGAAGAGCAGGGGAGTTATCCCTGGTGACCTGGCCAATATGTATCTCTCAACAAAACAAATAGATTATCTTGTCATTGTCACATTGCTGTTTGTGGGAGCTTGCTGTGCGCAAATTGGCTGCTGCGTTTCCTACATTGCAACAGTGACTATACTTCAAAAGTACTTCATTGGCTGTAAAGCGCTTTGGGAGATCCTGAGGTCGTGAAAGGCGCTATATAAATGCAAGTCTTTCTTTCAGCTTAGAAGATGAGTATTGACAGGAAATTCACCCTTGGAGCGGGGAGGGGGGGGGGTGCATTCCAGCTAGCACAATCCAGTCATTACCCAATGCCCACTCGTACGTACTTTCCTGTGGGTATAACTGATCAGTAGCAGGAACGGGTAGGATCGGGTTACTTGACACAGACTACAGATCAAACCTGGAATCTTCAAGTTGTGTGTCGTTCAGTACCACACCGAATGGTGCATTTACCAAATGAGCCCATTAGGACAGTCCCTCCGCACAGCATTAAAAGAATGTTGTCCTTCAATAAAACATCCCCCCTTTAATAGGTTGGTAAAGAGAAAAACGTGCAGTCATTTGATCACAGATGCGATGGCGCCACATCAATCATGCCTGCTACTGAAAAATTAAGTTGACATCAAAGCGCCTATTTTGTGATATTGAAATGATGAGTTTGTGCACATCTGCTGCCGTAGCACGATGGAGAGCCCCACTGAAGCTTGCAATACAAGCCCCACCCTCTGTTCTGGATGGGCCACAGGCACAGCAACATTTGGCCTATAACACACTTGGCTGGAGATCAGAAAATCCAGCATGGGATCAGCTCTTAAAGGGCCAGAGCTTGCCATAGGAAAGGGAAGTTGCGGTGATGACAGTGAAGTTGGCTATTTGTTCACAGTGTCACTGGTCCCTTTGAAGTTGAAGTGTTAGAGCTCCTGCCATAGGAGCTGCACCAAAGGAAGGGAACGACCAGACCCTGTTCGGGGCTGAATGCCACAAATCCAGTCTAAGCAGAGGTGTGAGCTGCATGAAGGGAGCTCACTGACCAGGTCAATGCAGTCACCTGGATTCCTCATGGGCGGGTAGCGCAAAAGGGGGCGATACCGAATCGGCAGCGCGTTTTCCATCAACTTGGGCTGCTGATTCGCTATCGCCCGTTTTGTGCTATCACCGCCCCACCCCGTGACAAATTTCCCCACATATGTGTCTGCAAACGAGGAAGAGGTTTGCTGCTATCAGAAGCGAGGGGGAGGCAAGTGCGTTTGTTACTTCTGCACTCACGTCTTGTCACATGGTAAAAACCCACGTTGGGAACTGCCATCCCTTTCTGGGAGTCCCCACTGCACACAACCTTTTGCACATGCCCGTTCATCGTGCCTAAGCTGTATGGCGTAATTTTCTAAATGGTGCAGATGGCAGCCGAGGACCAACACACAGATGCTGAGGTGCCCGGGGCAAAGTGCTCCTCTGCTGTTAGGAGGTTTCTTGGTGGGATAGTTTCCCCACTATGGATTAGTTTCTCAGCAGCCACAGATTTGGAGGATGAGGGGGCTGTCCTCTGAGGAGAGATTGTGTAGAATGGGCCTATACTCTCTGGAGTTTAGAAGAATGAGAGGTGATCTCATTAAAACATATAAAATTCTTACAGGGCTTGACAGGGTAGATGCTGAGAGGCTGGCTGGGAAGTCTAAAATTCGGAGTCATAGAGGTCAATTTTCCTGGAGCCATCAGGCGGGGCTTCAGGTGTGTGGGGGGGTGGGAAATCCCGAATTCGGGGGTCCCGACACCATCCCGCCCAAAACCCCACTCCACGCAAGTTTCAGAGGCGGCTGGTACCCGCCCCGCACTGGGACCCGCCGACCCCAGGCGGGAAGGGATTAGTGCCAATTAACTGCCTGTTAACAGGTAGTTAACAGGCAGTTTTTAGCCTAATCCCTATTTTGAGGGGTGTCGTGTGGGATTCCCGATGGCTCCAAACCACGCCAGGTTAGAGCAGGCAGGCCGTCGGGTTGAAGGAGTTGGAGGGGTTGCGATGTCGGTGCTCAGGTGAGTGATGGGTGCATGAGTGCAAAGTTAAGTGTGTTTGGTGTGTCTAAAGTGTGCAAAGAACTTTTACTTACCTGTACTTACCTTAACAGCCTTTCTTCCTGTAGCCGTCGGGAGCCCATCACTCAGCCGGAACTTAAAGCTGAACGGCTGCGATCTGTGAAAAGTGACAGCCTTCAGCTTTGAGTGCCGGTAAGAGTTCTAACTGAGTCTGTGCAGAAGGACTCATGTTAGAACTCAGACTGTCAGTGTTTGGCAGCTTCAAACAGCTGTGAAACACTGATATTTCATCTGTCAAGAACTCTTGACAGATGAAATTGCAGTCTGTGACGTCACCTGTTGCCGGGTGGCCCTTAATTGGCCTGCTGAGCCCGCTGGGCGGGCTCAACAAAGTCAATCAAGGGAAAATTGACCGGATTGGGCGGACGTCGATGTAGGCGGGTCTAAAACCCGAAAGTTGTAGTCCCGCCTTCTTCCCGACAGCTTCGGGAAAATCGACCCCATAATCTCAGAGTAAGGGGTCGGCCATTTAGGACCGAGATAAGGAGGAATTTCTTCTCTCAGAGGGTGGTGAATCTTTGGAATTCTCTACCCCAGAGGGCTGTGGCTGCTCAGTCGTTGAGTATATTCAAGACAGAGATTGATAGATTTTTGGACACTAAGGGAATCGAGGGATATGGAGATCGGGCGGGAAAGTGGAGTTGAGGTCGATGATCAGCCATGATCTTATTGAATGGCGGAGCAGGCTCGAGGGGCCGTATGGCCCACTCCTGCTCCTATTCCTTATGTTCTTATGTTCTAGGATAGTCCTGCTCTTCTAAGAGCCGTCCATCCACTATTTCTTCTCCAAATTAATGCGGGCACTGCAGAATGCTGCACAATGAAGGCATCATGGCTGTTTACTGAATAACTAAAGTTTAACTGCTTACAGTTCTGGTCTCCATATTATAAAAAGGATATAGAGGCACTGGAGAGGGTGCAAAAACATTTACTAGAATGTTACCAGAACTGGCAGGTTCTACCTGTCAGGAAAGATTGAACAGGCTGGGGCTCTTTTCTCTAGAAAAGAGAAGGCTGAGGGTGACCTGATAGAGGTCTTTAAGATTATGAAAGGGTTTGATAGGATAGACACAGAAAAGATGTTTCCACTTGTGGGGAAACCAAAACTAGGGGCCATAAATATAAGATAGTCACTAATAAATCCAATAGGGAATTCAGGCGAAACATCTTTACCCAGAGAGTGATTAAAATGTGGAATTCACTACCACAGGGAGTGGTTGGGGTGAATAACATAGATGCATTTAAAGGGAAGCTAGAAAGGAATAGACGGATATGTTGATGGGTTTAGATAGGGTGGGAGGAGGCTCGTGTGGAGCATGGAACAGTTGAACCGAGTAACCTGTTTCTGTGTTGTAAATTCTATGTAATTCTACGTAAAGACTTTAAAATACTCTAAAAGCAGATACAGCCCCTGTTGCAGCACAAGTTTTATTCAACAGCCCACACCTCATTATGTTAGCATGGTCAACACCGGCTAGTCTTAGAGGGAGTCTTGATGCAGCATCCAAGCAAGTGTCTCAAGGTTGAACTGAAGCAAAACCAAATAAATCCTTCAGCTGTGCTTTAGTGCTACCTCAAGATTCTGGCCAGGACATTGCATCAGGATTCCCTATGGGAAGTTTCGGCAATGCTGCTATCTTCACTGAGCTTACAGAGTTGGCTGGTCTAGGGTGCCGAACCTAAAGTGACAACAATCATTTCATCAAGCTGTACGACAGACCATCAGCAAACACTTTGGCCTAGAAATTGGCCTCCTTAGCACCTCCCGTTATCGCCTTCGGGGGGCGATAACGGGGCGCTAAGCACTTACCGACCGGGCTTGGTGAGAAGATCGACTCCCGCTATATTCGGTGGGGAGGTTTGCGGCAACAGTACGGCGTTGTGCCCTGATCTCCTTCGCCCGGAGATCATGACGTCATTGCCGCGCGCATCGCCGCGGTAGCGCCCCGGACCCAAACTTCGGTTCCGCCCCCTGCAGCATCGCCGGGCAAAAACATTGGCAGCTGCAGGAGCCATGCATCGGGAGGCCAGGCGCTGCGGGGGCGATACTTAAAGGTGAGGTGACCGAGGTAAGTAAAACAAATTCTGAAATGCTCTTTTTTTTTCCTTGTCTTCTCCAGCGATCGATCAGTCCGGCACTCTGCTGCAGTGCATCGATCGGGATGATCGGGCCGGATCGCGGCTGCCGACGGGGACCAGCTAAGTTTTGCCCTTGCAGAGCCTGCAGCGATGGCCCTTCCCTTTAAGGGAGGGAAGGAGCCTTCCAACGAGGCAGCGCTACACGACCCAGTGTACAGCGCTGCCCACCGACCACCCCGCCTGCTGCCTGCTGCGCTCCAGGAAGGAATTGGAGCTATGTTTTTCAACTTTTAAAAGTTAGCGCCCCAAACGGGGCGATACCGAATTTCACCCCCTTTATATCCATGGCATTCCATTATGGACTGCGGGAATATCCGGAACAGACTGGCAGACCACTGTGTGAGTGAACTGAGCCTCGCAAGGGATGAACTGGCTTTGAGTCAGAGCCTTAAACACTGAGTCAACATGCTGAGTCAGCACTGACATCTGTCGGCTTAGCCTGGCCACGCTAGACTGGATGGCACCGTAGATCTGCTCCAATCCATCCTCACTGGCCTCGTGCACCTGTTGCAGGCCGTTTTGAAGAGATCTCTCAGCGCTACTATGTTGCAGCTTAAATAAATCCAGGGGCGCAATGTCATCCTCCTGATTCTGAACCTGACTGATCTGCCTTGATTTTAACCCCTCGTGCCCGAAGAGACTGAGGCAGGCGGGGGAAGGGGGTTAAAATATCGGCAGCGTGACACGCACCGGAGCCACGCTGCACACCATGCCATTTTGACAAGCGCGTTTCAGGCATGGGCCTCGTTGACATTCAAAAGTCAGGGTCTGATGACGTCATTCAAACCCTGACTACATTTTGACCGGCAGCAGCGTCACTGACGCCTGGTGCCAGCCTCGCTATGGAAACCAGGCACCGAGGATAAGCAGGCCAAGAGGAGGGCCGAGATTGTTAACTTATTTAATTTTTTGAAACGTTTCCTTGGGGGCCAGGAGGAGCAGGAGTGCTCTGTCTAGCCCCATAGGGAATCTTTGGGCCTGCCATGGCACAGGCTTCCCGCGATCGCCTGGGATCCCCCTTCACCTACCTTGCTGGGGAGTGTTCCTGTGGGTCTCTGACCACGGCCTCTTGCCGCACTCGACCTGTCTGACGTCATTGACGGCGGGTTTGGCCAGAAATCGGATCTGGTCTATTTAACTGAGGCCTGGGAAGTTAAAATGGCCCAGGCCTCAGGCTCCTCTTTGTTCTTGTCCCAGCAGATAAAAGACTCAGGGACAATGGGCAGGTGTTACCCTTCATGTGGAGAGAACAAGACTTTTTCCCCTCTGGAAAGCTTTGGAAGTGGGTTCCACAGAAATACACTTATTTTATGAATGCCCTTTTTGGAAAGCTGTTCAAATATTTAATGAATGCAAGACACACTTAATTTTCAGTGCTCACCTTGATATTGTTTAAATGAGTAAAATGCAATTTGATCATGGTTGATTTTTTGAGGGGGAATCATGGCCAACTGACCTAGTCCAATTTTCCAGTCAGTGCTTGGCTCAGAATTTTTCCCCTGCTACCTCTGAACTGGAGCTTTGCTACTGCTGACGGCCATGGAAAAGGCTCTACAACTCCACAGGGATAGAGTGATCAGAGAGATCAGCAGCAGATCTGGAGAGAGGGCTGGGGGCAGAGGGTCTATGGTGGGACCACAGATCATTCTCCTCTGAAAAGATGAGAGATTGTTATAGATTCAGATACCTCACCTTAGCGCAGACCTGTCCTAAACCAAAGAAGGTAATAGGATTCTGCAATTAAATAATATCTTCAATTCTGATTCTCGTGCTCAAATCCTTCCCTGGCCTCGGCCCTGCCTGTATCTGTACCTCCAAGCGTTTCTCCAACCGTGGCCTTTTGTGCATCCCCCACTTCCTTCATCCCACCCTTGCCGCCCGTGCCCTTCGGCCATCTAGGCCCTAAGCTCTAGAATTCTCTCCCCAAACCTCTCTGTCTCTCCACTTCTCTCTCTCCTCCTTTAAGACGCTACTTAAAACCTACCTCTTTGACCAGCCATTTGGTCACCTGTCCTATTGTCTCCTTCGTTGTCTCGGTGTCATTTTTTTGTCTGATCCCGCTCCTGTGAAGCGCCTTGGGACATTTTACTACGTTAAAGGCGCTATATAAATGCAAGTTGTTGCTGTTGCAATATTCTTTTGTGCAGCCTCATGACACCAATACAATGTTCATGAGGGCAGTTTGAAATGCTCGGAATGGAAAAATCAGCAATCAGCCGTGAAGCACAAATGCAGTGCACTTTGAATTCCATTTGTGTCGTCTCTGCACTAGTTTAGGGAAAGTGTTGCCTTCAGTGTTGTTACTCTCCTTAAAAATCCCTGATTTTACAGCTCGCAGTCACATTTTACAGCAGCAAAGTGCAATTATTCTAATACGTGATATCATTGCAAACCAATCCCAGCCAAAAGTTAAACATCATGTGATCCATGTAAAATCACTGATCTGCATCCCTGGTTTCACGATGGCTTCACTGCTGGGCAATAAAGTTCAGCTCTACGACAAATGTAAGGTTCCCAGAGTGAACTCAGCAGCAACTGTCTCCTGCACACCAATAAACGTTTTGGCCTTTGTGTTTATCCAGCGTGGTGGAGCCATTTATTGTCGGTGCACTTCGACATTCCTAGATTTATCATTTAACTATATTCTCCAAAACAAAATTTAGAAGAATTCTGTAGGATTTAAAGAGACAGAGGAAGAATTTTAACATAGGAACCTAGGGCGATATAAATGTAAGTCTTGCTTTTCTTTCTTTCCTACACTACAAGGGACTGCACTTCAAAAGTACTTAGTTGGCTGTAAAGCACTTTGGGACTTCCTGAAAGGCTCTATATAAATGTAAGTCTTTCTTTTCCTCCTTTCTAAATGTAAGCTTTTCTTTTCTCTTTTATCAAAATGTCTGCAATGTGAACACTGTCCAAAAATCGAGCAGTCATTGGTCTGTTAACTGAACGGCACCCCTTGCTATTAACAAAAGGTAGGGTGCGGTGGTACCCGACACGAATAGCAATGTGAATGCAGTCAATGCTGTCTTTTACTGAGCGCATTCCCTACGTGATAAATGGGTCTACCTGTCCAACTGCTGCTGCATGGCCCTGTCGAAAGGCATTGACACAGAGAAGAAAGCAAAGACTTGCATTTATACAGCACCTTTTACCACCTCAGGAAGTCCCAAAGCACTTTACAGCCAATGAAGTATTTTTGAAGCGTGGGCACAGTTGTAATATAGGGAAACGCCGCAGCCAATTTACGCACAGCAAGAGTCCACGAACAGGTGCTCCATGGAGGCTGCAATCGAGGCATGTTGTAGAGATTCATTTTTGCACATAATCCAAGATATGTTTGAACTGGGAATGATTTATGGTGACAGTGGGTGCCCGAAATGGGAAAATGTTTCATTTTGTACGCAACTTGCAGTGCAAAAAAAGAAGAAAGGTTAAAAACTGCTCCCCAGACATTCCATACTCTTGCCAGATCTGTGAGTTCAGAAATGTCTCCTTTTAGTGGAGGCTTTGCTTTAGTCACTGATCCTGTGCATCATAGACCAGCCTGAAAAGAGGAGCAGGGATGGATTTCGTGGCATTGAGTGAGCAGCAATGATGCATAATGGTGGTACGTCAATACTATAGGGCCAAAGGTTACATTCTCAGCTTGTCAGGCTAGTGGAAACAATTGTTAAAACTGTGTTCTGGTTTCTCCTTTTAATGGACCATTGGCTCTAAGTAACCACACAGGAATACGGGCAACACCGTACCGACTGAACGCCAGTAAGTACTCACACATACTTACTGCTAGTAAGGGCTTTACTGGCGCCACACAAGATGGTTTCCACGCCTCAGCCTCTGTGCTGTTCAGCTTTTAGAGTCAACAATTTGATAATGATCGCCGCTACCTAGGAACTCTTTGGCCTAGAAATTCATTGACGCCACTTTTGGGGCGCTAAAGTGGGGCGTCCGCTAAAATTTGCGGCCGTCGCCAAATCTAGGTCACTTCTCCGATATTCATTAGCTTCGCCCTACTAGTTCGGGCGAGCGCTAAAACTGCTGCTGGACGCCTCTCTTTGGGCGCTAAGCCGGAGGTGGTGATCGATAGCGCCAAGGCCGGGCGCAGCGCAGGTGCGGCCATCTCGTGACTGACAGCAGACACCCTGGCGCCGGCCAGCTCTTAAGGGGGAAGGGTCGACTGTGTCTGCTGCCACGCCCTGGATAGTGGAGCCCTCCAGCTAGGCCTGAACACTGCTGCTGGACCCAAATAGCGCCTGAAGACATGGAGAAGGCCCGTGAACGTGCGCAGCGCTTCTCAGAGCGTGATCTGAGTGTGCTGCTTGCTGCTGTGGAGAAGAGGCGCCATGTTTTGTACCCGGACAATGGCAAGAAGGCGACGGTCCGCGTCTACAGGAGAGCCTGGAGGCATGTCACCAGCAAGCTGTCAGCCAACAGCGACGTCCCCAGGACCGGTGCCCAATGCCGCAAAAAGTTAAATGACCTCACACGCATTGTCAGGGTGAGTACCCTTTCCAATGACCTCCTCATCCTTGCATGTGCACCTCACATTATGGGCAAAGGGACCTGAAAGCTCTAATGGCCAGCCTTCATCCAGCAGCTATGGCACAGGCATGAGCATCAATTGCACATTCTGCACTGAACACACTGGCCAAGCTATTCCACCATGGGAGGCAGTGCACACCAGATCATGGCGACACACTAGCCAGGCTATTCCACCATGGGAGGCAGTGCACACCAGATCATGGCGACACACTGGCCAGGCTATTCCACCATGGGAGGCAGTGCACACAAGATCACGGCGATACACTGTACTTAGAGGCCGTCCTTTCTCTTGCAGGCCAAGCTGGCGAATAATCGCAAGAGCCGGACTGCGACCGGGGGAGGACGACCCCATATCCAGCCACTCACCGACCTGCAACATCGCGTGGAGCGCCTCATGGGTGGCCGGGTGATTGGGCCCGTTGCATGTGGAGATGCCGACCCTGTTCTGGGCAGCAATGGTAAGGACATCACCTTTTGCACCTCTCTCGTCCCACTTGCGCATCAGATCTACATCCTTTGCCACTGTCCGACCAATGCGCTGAATGCCACCACTCATGCATCCCGCACTGATGCCCTCTCCTCACTCTAAAGCTACTCTTGTGCCTTCCTGCTTTCAGATGGTCAAGAGGAGGCCAGTGACAGACCCTCCGAGGAGGAGCAGGAGGAGGAGCAAGAGGAAGGCGGCCCATCAGGGGAACCCTCAGCCGCGGCCACCCAGGCCAATGTAGGGGACACGTCTTCCCTGGAGGGCAGCGTGGCGGAAGTGTCGAAGGGGAGGGGAGCTCCTGGGACCTGCGTGCTGCAGAAAGGCGGGAGGGGGGTGGAAGCTCGGCGGTCTTCTCCCCAGAGGGGGGATGCGTCGGAGGGGAGTCCAATTGCTGGGCCCAGCGGCCTCCAGCAACGCAGGAAGGGTCGGCCAGCTCGGCGGCCTTCTCCCCAGAGGGAGAGTCCGGCCTCCAGTCAGGAGATGCTCTTCACCGAGGAGATGGAACGCCTCGAAGACTTGTCCGCGGACTCGGAGCGCCGGCACACGGAGCTCATGGCGGCAGTGGCATGGTTGCCTGAGTCCATCGATTCCCTCTCTCGGAGTGTGGCCGAGTTCGGGCCCTCAGAGGCCACCAGTCGGGCGGAATACCGGGCAGATCTGTCAGCGACTGGCCAGGTGATTAGTGGTGCCGTCCAGTCACTGGCTGCTCTGCTGCGGTCAGTGAACAGGTCAACACGGGCACTCACTGCTGCCACACTCGCTGTGTCAGCCAGGCATCGCCAGGGCACCCGGCGCGCTGCAACAGCACATCGGTCTGTCCCTTGGCAGATTGGTGCGCATGCTGCAGTGCTGGCCCGGGCGAGTGCCAGTGTCTCAGGCGACCAGCGAGCGCCTGCCATCCGCCAGCTTGCCGCCATTCCTCCAGCCGCCACTGCCACTCCCCCAGTGGAGCTGCCAGGAGCTGCTGCAGCGACTGATGCTGGCCAGCCACAGCTGCAGCAATCAACAGCCGCCCGCTCGACGGCCAGACCTCGACTAGGCCGACCCCCAAGGGCATCTGCCGTCACGACATGTGCCCCTCAGGAGCCTGCCCCCAGCCTTGCAGCAGCCAATGGCCTTACTTTGAGGCGGAGCAGCAGGGCAGGCAGGGGCCACCCAAAGATGGCCAAGGCATCGCCCTAGCGGGCCAAATAGTCGAATGTGTGGCCATTTGTGTTTGTTTCTTGAGGCCGAGAATTGGATGTTTGTTTTTTGAAGGCCGATGATGTGATGTTTGTTTTGGACGAAGGCCGAGAATGACGGCGATTTTAGTTGCCCTATTTTGTTAATCCTCCCCAGGTTGTGGGAGCGAGTAATGTGTTTGAGTGTTTTTTGGGGGTTTCATCTGTTTTTGGTTTTCATGTGGGAAGGGCCCAGAGTTTGTACAATAAAGCATTTTATTTATTCACGTTGTCCATGTTTGATCTTTGAAGTGTTTGTTGCCTTAACCGGCTGAGGGCTTGCGGAGCGGCTGCAATCATGTTCTATCATTGGCACAAGCCATTCCCTGACAGGGGGCCTAGAAGTGACGTTCAATAAGCCGACGACGGGCGGCCCTTGGACCTTGTGCGTCCCTCTTGGGCTGGTACTCCTCGTCCTCGTCGTCCTCATGCTCCTCCTGCTCCTCCTCCTGAGGTGGTGGTCCAACGTGAGGTGGCAGTGCTTGAGTCCTGCGGATAGCCAGGTTGTGCAGCATGCAGCAAACGACGACGAATTGGGAGACTCGATCCTGCGAATACTGGAGGGCTCCCCCGGAGCGATCGAGACAGCGGAACCGTTGCTTGAGCACGCCGATTGTTTGTTCTATGATGTTCCTAGTCGCTTGATGGCTCTCGTTGTATGCCTCTTCAGCAGGGGTCGTGGGCGCGCGGAGCGGGGTCATGAGCCAGGTACACAAAGGATAGCCTTTGTCCCCGATAAGCCATCCTCTTGGGGGAGGCTATGCCTGGAACATGTCAGCCACAGTTGTCTGTCGCAGGATAAAGGCATCGTGGCTGCTGCCTGGAAAGCGGGCATTGACAGCTAGGATGCGCTGCCTGTGGTCACACACCAGCTGTACATTGAGGGAATGGTAGCCCTTCCGGTTGCGGTACTCCTCGGCATGCTCAAGAGGTGCCCGCAAAGCCACATGCGTGCAGTCAATGGCGCCCTGCACCATGGGGAAGCCCGCTATTCTTGCAAACCCCATTGCACGCTGCTGCTGCTTGTCCAGGGTCATGGGGAAGGAGATGAATTGATGTCTCCTTCTGAAAAGGGCTTCGGTCACCTGGCGGATGCAGCAATGCATGGCGAACTGGGAGATGTTAGCGATGTCCCCAGTGACGGATTGGAAGGAGCCGGAGGCATAGAAGTTGAGAGCCACCGTCACCTTCACTGCCACCGACAGAGACGTCCTGCGCATCAGCTGTGGCTGCAGATCTCTCTGAAGCAGCCGGCAGATGTCTGCAACCACCTCCCTTCGGAATCGCAGCCTCCTAACACACATCGCGGCAGACATGGTCAGATAGGAGGTCTGCTGGCGGTATACCCTGCGTGGGTAAGGCCTCAGTTGGCGACGCCTGTTGACCCCTCTGCGTCTAGCCAGGGCTGCCACTCTCTCACGGCGTCTGTAAGCCCTTCTGGCATAAGGCTGAAATTCAGCGTTGCCACCCAATGCAGCCCCCATTATATGCTGGCAAACACTGAGCTCTGAATGAAGGCAAAGATAATTGGTAAGCTCTGGCCTGAGCCAAAAATACCTGTCCAAGTGTTGGTCCAAACCAGTAAACTCTCCTCCTTGGTCTCTGTCCAAAAAACCGTTGCACAAGAGTGAATGCTGCAAAATGGCTGGCCTTTATACTGCTGGGTAAGTGCCCTTTAATTAGCGCTCCCCCCGGCCCGGCTGGCCTGTGTACCGTTCCACTTCACAGTCGCTCGGGACGCCCGGCGCACAATGGGCCGGCGCGAGTGAAGTTCCGGTTTGGGGCACACAAAGGGCGTTGCACTATTAAATGACGTCATGATCTGCGCGCGCAGCAGGGCGCGCGCTAAGACTTTGCGCCGGCGCTAAATGTGTCCTGAAGTTGGGGAGAGGCGCAGATCGCGCTGCGCCCGGGCGATAAGCGCCTAGCGCTCGAGATCTACTCCCCCTAAGGCGCTAACGGCTGGCGCGCCCAACTGAATTTCTAGGCCTTTATGTATAATCATTTTTACACAAAGTTTTGCATGCGCCAGATGAAAGCAAAATAGTTGGAGGGTGACGCACCACAAATGTGTGCAACTGGGATCATTTACATTTGTCATATTATCCGCAATTGCAAGTGATGCTGAGCCGACTTCGAGTTAAAATGATCCGTCAGAACTCTGAGGCAAGGTCATCGGCATGAAACATTAACCCTACCTTCCTGCCTCCACAGACGCTGCCTGGCCTGCTGAGTGTTTCCAGCATTTTCTGTTATTGTATCAGATTTCCAGCGTCCGCCGTGTTTCGCTTTTGTTTGAATGTTTGAGTGACCCTTCATCACGATTCAGTTGTAAGGTTTAGTTACACACGCACGCCAAGTGATCCCACGTCTGCCCCAGAGGGGCCACTGGGTCCAGGACAGCACGCGATGTGATAATGAGCCAGTTTTGCCTTGTGAGTATAGATGTGAATGTAGATTCCCTAGAATGAATAGGGAAAGGCGATTTCCTCTGGTTGGTTAGTCAGTGATAAGGGGCCATTCATTTCAAATCATCACTAAGTAAGGAAAGAGGTTAGAAGAAAGTTCTTTACACAGTGGGTTGTTGGAGCAAGTGTTTGAAATGTACAGCAGCTGATCAGCATCTAGAAGAGATTGGGGTGAAATTCGTCTGGGGGGATGCAAATGGGCGATATCGCTTCCACCGTCAGTTACATGCCCCGCCCAATACGTATTCAGCACCGGTGAAGCCAATAGAACTGAATATCGAGCGGGATGTATATTGGGCAGCAGATGCGACACCGTCTGTTTTACATCCCGCCCCCCGCCGTCCCCCCCCCCTCCCAAGACCAATTTCAGGACCATAACAGACAAGTTAAGACCCGATTTTAACTCGGGGCTGGAATCAGGGGTGTAGGAGGCCAAAGCAGGTGATGATCCGTCCAACTCCCCCGGATCCTGAGGCCTGGGCGAATTTAACGCCCTCCTTACAGGGACTCCTGCTCCAAGCTGGTGGAGATCACATCGAGCTCGGCGGCCAGTGGAAGGGTGAAATCGCACGGCTGGAGGTCATCGCCGGGGAAACGGCCCTTGGCAAGGCAAATCGTGCAGGAGGTTGACCCCGAGCTGATGGCAGCCGGAGGAGGCTGGGGGTGTAGGCCCGGGGCAGAGGAATCCCAAGGTTTCTTTGTTTCTTTTAGCCGGAAGGAACATTCCTGCATCACCCCTATGCTCGCTGGCCTACATTGGCTCCGGGTGCGACAGCATCTCAATTTTAAAATCCTCATCCTTAGTTTTCAAATCCCTCCATGGCCTCGCCCACTCCATATCACTGTACCTCCTCCAGTCCTACAAGCCTTCGAAATCTCTGCGCTCCTCCAATTTTAGCCTCTTGAACATGATTTTCATCGCTCCACCATTGGCGGCCGTGCTTTCAGCTGCCTGGGCCCTAAACTCGGAATTCCCTTCCTAAACCGCTCCACCTCTCTACCTCTCTCCTCCTTTAATATGCTCCCTGAACCCCACATCTTTGACCAAGCTTTTGGTCTTCTGTCCTGATAACTCCTTCTGTGTCTCGGTGTCAAAAATCTTTTTATTGATAATGCTCCTGTGAAATGCTTTGGGACGTTTTGCTATGTTAAAGGCGCTATATAAATACAAGTTGTTGTTGTTGTTGTTGTTGGGACACAGGGAACTTTTCAAAAATATGATCCTCACCTGGGACCTTTTGGCTCATGCTGCATGCCAACAGTTTATGCTGACAGCTTGGAGACTGATTTGCGCATCTCAGAGTTAAAATGACCTCAGAGTCCAAATTAAGTCATCAGACCCCGACATTTCAGTCCGGCCCCCGCCTGCCCGCAGCGGGCAGCCTCCGCGCTCCCGGAAACCCAGTAGTTAAAAGGGAATGCTGCACGAAAGCAGCAGTTTCCGCCCAGACGCCATTTTAGCCCTGGCTCCCCGCTCATACCATTCCTCCCACTCCCCGCTCATATCGTTCTTACTGGGTGGGCTGGATTCAAATAGGGGCTTTGGTGTTTGTGTGATCCTTCATCACATCTCAGTTCTAAGGTTTTGTTCCAATGGTATTGCCTCACCCTTATCCCTTCTGGAGTTACTTAAGACTAAAAAATTGTTTATTTCAAACACATGAGTTTCCACAGAGAGTGATTGAGGCGGAGACCATTGCATCGTTTAAGGGAAAATTGGATAAATATTTGAAGCAGAGGGAGGGACAGGGCTATGGGGAGAGAGCAGGACAGTGGGATTAGTTTTGGATTGTTCCAGCAAAGAGCTGGCACAGGCATGATTTGTCAAATGGCCTCTTTCTGTGCCGTAACCTTCTATTTTTCTATGGCTCTAATGCACTGCTGGTTGGAAGTATACAAGCCAGGCCAAAAGGCACATCTTTTAAAAATAGTTGATATTTTTTAACTTACTTTTGTGTCTTATGATAGAGGAGTAACCCTTATTAAGTGTTATTTAAGTGTCAGCCATGGCTCAGTTGGTAGCAGCTATAGCACTGATGTCTCCTTCTTTGGCTCAGTATCAGTTTTTGTTTGATTACGCTCCTGTGAAGCGCCTTGGGATGTTTTACTACATTAAAGGCGCTATATAAATGTACGCTGTTGTTCTTGTTCTTATAACAATCCCCTGTCACTATTTTAGTAGAGGATTCAATGCTTTAAAAGACCAAAGGAATGTCATACAAGTGTATTAAATGTTCATCTCCCTAATGCCACCGACAATAATTTTTTGGCTGATACGTGTGTTGAAATAACATCAGTTACATTGTACTGGCCCATGCTGTAGGAGGCACAGCATCGGTGCACTTACTGCATCCTTGAAGGCCAAGGTTTTAGGCACAAGCTGGTCCAGGAACTGACACTGGCTGAAAACTCCTAAATGAAACCCTTCCCATTTCAGAGCGAGTAACGCCATAGAAATTGGTACTGTTAGGCAGAAAATTCCACTCTCCTCTTTAAAGCTACTGTTGATGGTTTTAACGACCTGTTGCATTTTCGGACATGAGTTTAACCGCAGCAGTAAATGCTCACTGTCGTTGGAATAGAAACTTCAAGTGAGCCAATTATTAAGGGTGGATCCCAATATCTTAAGGTCCTATTTTCTATTAGTACTAAGCCTTTGCTTCAACTGTACTGTAATTCCCACTTAGACCCGGCTTTAATAAGGCCAACGGTTTTAATTTTAATGTAATATTGTTTTGTCTACTTGACATAATTTCCTGCGTACGTTGAGTGCTTCAATCATACTGACACACGGCGATGCGTTATATCCTCATTGCTGGTGTGTGTAATATTTCTGACAGTTTGCATTACACCACATTTCTATAGTGTTGTCAATGATGTTTGTACTTGCGGCATTTTTCAACAGAAGTAAATTAGTTTTTCGACATGACCAAAGCCAATCTAAAGGGGAGATTTAATAGAGGTGT
This sequence comes from Somniosus microcephalus, assembly GCF_052327205.1. Lineage (NCBI taxonomy): Eukaryota > Metazoa > Chordata > Chondrichthyes > Squaliformes > Somniosidae > Somniosus > Somniosus microcephalus. The sequence continues at coordinate 103,269,004 of NC_141000.1, read as the reverse complement.
TCAAAATCATGAAGGGTTTCGATAGAGTAAATAAGAAGCAACTGTTTTCACTGGCAGGAGGGGAACTAACCAGAGGACGTTTAAGGCCATTGGCAGAGGAGCCAGAGGTGAAATGAGGAGAATATTTTTTACTCAGAGTTGTGATCTGGAATGCACTGCCCGAAAGGGTGGTGGAAGCAGATTCAATAGTAACTTTCAAAAGGGAACTAGATAAATACTGGAAGGGGAGAAAATTCCTGGGCAATGGGGAAAGAGCAGAGGGGTGAGACTAATTGGATAGTTCAGGCACATGCACGATGGGCCGAATGGCTTCCTTCTGTGCTGTAAGATTCTATGGGGGAGAAATTCGGTTACACCCCGTTTGGGGGAGGTAACCGAATTAACACCAGCCATTTAGCACCTGGCGCGGGAGTACTGCCCCGGCCACTAAATTGGGCTTACCGCCCTGGCAAGGAAACGGAACGCTATCTCGGGTACTTCACTTCCTCTCTGGTCGGTGTCTGGGGCGCAAAGCGCGGTAGCGCCGGAGCACTACGTGGCTGCTCCGCGTAGCGCTGACATGTTTCATCGCCCCTCCCCTTCCATTAAAGGGGAGGGACGCTGTGAGCTATGCAGCCGTTTGATGGCCTCCACTAGCCTACCAGGGCGGCGTGGTGCCGTGGCCGCAGCCCGGCACTGATACGCGGTGCCGGGCTACACGATCGCGGCCAAGACCCACGCGAAGGGCCGCCACGAGGGGCCGACCAGGAGGTCGGCCAAAACAATAAAATGGCGGTGCGGGGCACAGCTGGGCTTCCCCTTTAATTACCGCCTCACGAGCGGAGGTCGGCTTCGTGATCCGCGAGGCTGTCGCTGACATCGCCCGCAGCGGCTTCGCGGGACGCAGCCGAATTTCTGCCACGGGTAGTAAGGGGTTGCAGCGGGGCGCTAAGGGGTCGCGTCACTTGGCGATGATGTCATCACCGGCGGCGAAGCACCGCAGGGCGCTACCGGCTACTGCCACCGCTAACCTCCCGCTGAATTTCGCGGGAGGCATTAGCGGCGCTGCGCCCGGGTGCTAGGAGATTTGCGCCCTGTTAACGTCCCCCGGGGGCGCTAACGAGAGGCGCAAGCCAATCTTATTTTACCCCCTATGATTCTACCTTCTGTATGAATATAAGTATGAAAGCAGAACCCAGAGAACCTATGAGATAAAAGGACACCACTGATAGAAATTGTTAGACTTGTATCAGTGAAGTGGAACTGTGCTGCAGGTTTAAAATCTGTCTACAAAATCACAAAGAGGAACAAAATGGAGGCAAAGCGAAGACACTGGAGATTGAGAAAGATATGAAAAATAAGCTGTTTTAGTCAAATATTCAGGTACAGTTTACAGATCATTCTTGCGCTTTTCCGCATATACGGTAAGAACATGAAATGCAGTTGCTTTTGCTGCACGGTACTTTGAAGTAAATCCAACAGGCAGATAAATCCTGAATAATACACCATGGCCTAGAAATTTGTGTAAGCCTGTTTTCCGGCTGGAAATGGTCAGCGCAGGTGCCATAAGCGGGAAGCCCTGGGCTCACCCAAAACTGGGGCTCGAGCCTGGTCAGCGTCTTTCCAGTGAACTGCGGGCACTTGCTGTATCTCCAAAGGCAGCTCTCCGGTTTACTGGCCCACAATTTGGGCTGGCTGCCTTGCCTTAGGTGATCATCTTTTTGTTGGCCGCCACTGGTTCGGCTGCAGCACACCCTGGAAAAACTGAATGGAGCATGTCCGGTCCAGTCCCTGCTCAGTGCTGACCAACTTAGGTGAGGATCTTGAAACATGCGTTAGGCCCTTCATTAACATATGCAAAGGGGCCTAACGTTGAATATTGCCCAACCCAATATGGGAGCGGATATATTTCAGGCGCCCTTGGGGAACTGGACATAGTTCCCATGAAATTGGTCATTGTTTCTCCTGTTTTATATATGCCCAATAAAGCAGAGGACATGAGGACCAATTTCCCAGACTACTTCTTTCCAAATGTTGATATTAAGGTAATCTTATTTACTTTTGTAGAAATATGTGCAAAAACCACAATAAGAATAAAAGGATCCCAATGTTGACTGCGTTGAATGGATGTGATCATATATATGCTCACTTGTTCTGTCATCAGGTAGCCACATGGTTACGCATTTCCCGAGGGAATAGATCTTCCTGTCTCTTTCTCTTAGTCATAAGTGTCACCATTTCTATGAATGCTGCCCTTGACCTCAGAAATGCGATGTAGCAACTGTGTGAGGTCACCTGTGAAGCCAAATATGGGACAATGGATGGTGATCACAAACAAAGCTGTCTGACGTCCCAACAATCCATACAGCCAACAATCCAAATATTTCTTTGGGGGAGAAATTGGATAACATTGCAGCTCCCGTTAGCTCCTCTAGGGGGGCGCTAATGGGGCGCTACCGGCTTAGCGACTGGGCGCGGCGATAGTACGGACGCCCGCGAAATTGAAGTGGAGGTTTGCAGCGATGGTAACCACTAGTGCCACGCTCTCCTGCGGCCAGAGATCATGGCGTCACCCGGCTGCGCAGCGCCCGGGTAGCGCCCCGGCTCAGAAATTCACTCTCACCCCCTGCCTGAGCACCGGCCATTAGCAACGACAGGTAGAGGAGGCGGAATGCAGTTGGAATAGCACTGGAGGAACGCTATTTAAAGGCGTCAACATCTGATTTATTTTTAGTCAGCAAAGAATGCTGCCTTGTCAGTTTGACATAGGCAAACAGGTGTTTTGAGTGATTTTAGCGTTTTTCAGTTGAAGTCTGGCTCAAAAAAATTATTCACTTTCATTTAGGTGAGATTTGAAAGTGCAACATTTCCATACTTCAGTAGGGGCTATACTGGCACTGGACCTTGCCCTCCAGCGTCAACATCGGAGGTAGTGGAGGCAGAGAGAGAGATTGCAAAATGTGGCTAGAGGGAGTTGGGCTAACAGGGCTCTCAACAGGAGGCCTTAATTGTAGTGTATGTGCCTTTAAGAGCCCCAGGTGTGCTGTAATGCTGGTAATGGCCACTCGGGCTATATAAGCCTGTATATTGTGTATATCCGTTAGAAACCCCCCCCAGACTTTGCTTAGTAAACACCTATGAACCAACTCCTGTCTTCAGTGTCTTTATCAACACACGGACACTACAGTGGCGACGAAGTGGAAACGGACTTACCTGCAATTCAGCAGCACCTCAAGGACATCGATTCCTCGGGCGTCCAGAAGACTCAAGAAAGTGAGAGAAGCTGTGGTTTCACCAGCTGGCCAAGCTGGTGGCAGGTACTGCGCTAATCCTTCCTGGGCGTCAGGCTCCAGCGGCTAGCTCTACAGCTGAGACAGGCAGCGAAATCGGAGGCAAGCAATAACGGACTGGGAGGGAGCACTCGGGAGACGGCCGGCGCTGCAAGCAGGTCAGCGTTCAGACCTGGAGAGAAAGTCCGGCGGGAACGAGTCTCCAACTGTAAATAATTTTTTTTTAAAAAGAACGGAAACCGCGGGAAAAAGCGTTGTCATCGGCAGCAGCGGCGGGAAAGCGCGGGAAGCGCCATATCTTTTCTGAAATGCCTAAGTCTGGCAATATTGATGCTTTTGATAGCGAAATAGAGGATTGGACCACATACGTGGAAAGAGTAGAGGTATATTGCACTGCAAATGGAATAGAAGATGAAAAAAAAGCTTCAGTACTGCTGAACCTAATGGGTGCAAAGGCATACGGGCTGTTACAAAATTTAATCACTCCAGCCAAACGAAAGGACAAGAATTTTAAAGAAATTGCTGATACCCTGCAGGAGCACTTAAACCCAACACCGCTGCTGATAGCAGAACGATTCAAATTCTTCAAGAGAAATCAACACAAGAATGAAAGTAACGCTGATTATCTAACCGAATTAAGAAAGCTATCAAAGTACTGCCAATTCAGGGCAGGACTAGCAGATTATCTTCGAGACAAATTCGTCTGCGGTCTCTTAAGTGAAGGAACACAAAAAAGGCTGCTTTCTGAAAAAGATTTAACATTGGACAAAGCTTTCAGTATGGCTGTATCATACGAAGCAGCAGCAAGAGGAGCTGCAGAGATACAACAAAAGACACAGGACTTCGGCACCCATGAAATGACACAGGGTTTCGAAAGGTGTTATCGCTGCGGCAGATCCACCCATAACCAGAGGGACTGCTGGTTCAAGGACAAAGCATGCAGGCAATGCGGAAAGATTGGACACATTGCACGGGTATGCCGATCTGGACAAAATAAATCCACAGACAGAAAAAAAAAAATCAATAAAGAAAAGTACAGGAAGGTACAAATGATGACGGACAGTAGCTCCGAAGACCAGAAGAGCGATAGCGACTCCGAAAACAAGAGACTAAGCTGTCTCAAATTACATAATGTACTTGCCAAAGATGATTACCAAACCATTTGGGTTACCCTCACGATAGCAGGGTCCCCAGTTAAAATGGAGCTAGATACAGGATCAGCTCTAACCGTAATAAATCGACGAGATTACGAGAGGCTATTTTTGCATATACCTCTAAAAGACACATCCATTTTCTTAAAAACATATACGGGGCAGAAAGTATACCCCAAAGGAAAAATAAGGGTGCCTGTTGTATACAACGGCAAAGAAATACAAAAGTTGTATTTATACATTCTACAAGATGGTGGTCCATCGTTGTTGGGACGTGAATGGATCAGAAAGATATGTTTAGACTGGCACTCCATTCAGGCACTGACGGTGACCAGTAAGAAAAAAAACAGTGATGACATCATACCTGAACGATTGAAAGACATCTTGGCCAATGCCAAAGAAGTGTTTCAAGAGAAACTAGGAACCTTGAAAGGCATCACCGCCTCAATAAAAGTGGAAGATGCAGCAATTCCCAAATTTTTTAAGGCAAGACCGGTGCCATACGCAGTTCGTCCAGCAGTCGAGGCAGAGCTGGAGAATTTGGAAAAGGCAGACGTATTATCCAAAATAGATTGGAGCGAGTGGGCAACACCCATCGTTCCAGTCATGAAAAAAGCATTGAATAATGATAAATCTGAAGAACAGAGAAAAATTCACATCTGTGGAGACGTCAAGGTGACTGTAAACCCGGTCCTTCACACAGTACAGTATCCTCTTCCGAGGATAGAAGATATTTTCGCCTCACTATCCGGAGGGAAATGTTTCACCAAAATTGACTTGGCACAGGCATATCTACAGATGGAGGTTGAGGAGGCCTCTAAAAAGTATCTCATGATAAACACACACAAAGGCCTGTACCAGTACAATCGACTGGTTTTTGGAGTAGCGTCAGCTCCAGCTATCTGGCAAAGAGCTATGGAGCAAGTCCTGCAAGGGATTCCGGGGACTCAATGCTACCTAGACGACATCCTTGTAACAGGAGAAAACGACAACGAGCACCTTGCCAATTTGGAGCAGGTGCTCACTAGGCTGAGAGAACGGGGCCTACGAGCAAATCGCCCCAAGTGCGAATTTTTCCAAAATCAAATATCATATTGTGCCACATAATTAATAAGGAAGGGTTGCATAAGTCACCTGAAAAAATTGAAGCGGTCATAAAAGCCCCAGCACCTGAAAATGTTTCACAATTAAGGTCGTTCCTGGGATTAATAAATTACTATCATAAATTTTTACCGAACTTATCAACTCTTCTACACCCTCTTAATGAACTTCTACAAACAGGAGTGATTTGGTAATGGAACGAAGACTGTAAACGTGCCTTCCATAAATGCAAAGACTTAATCACATCCGAAGAAGTTTTGGCTCATTACAGCCCATCACTGCCAATCAGACTGGCGTGCGATGCATCCCCTTACGGCATAGGAGCAGTATTATCCCATAAATTCCCTGATGGCTCAGAACGGCCGATAGCTTTTGTGTCACGCTCATTAAACTCAGCTGAGCATAACTATGCCCAAATCGACAGGGAAGCACTCAGCCTGGTATGGGGAGTGAAGAAATTCAACCATTACCTACACGGACAAAAATTTACCTTGTTGACTGACCATCAACCCCTCATCTCCATATTCAACCCTAAAAAGGGTGTTCCCATTATGACAGCGCAAAGGCTACAGAGGTGGTCCCTTTTTCTAGGGGCACACCAATACAACATAGAATACAAGAGATCAAAACAGCATGGGAATGCTGATGGTTTATCGCGCCTACCGTTGCCAACGGTAGAAGAGGCACCTACAGTAGACCCAGTGGAGATGTTCCACTCTACCATAGTGGAATGTCTACCAGTAACAAATTCTGCCATTGAAAGGGAGACGAGAAATAACCCGACTCTCTCACGGGTCTACGATTTAACAGTGAAGGGATGGCCAGCACATGGCGAACCACTGTTGCCAGCATTCTCGCAAAGAAGAGAACAGCTGTCAGTGTGCCGAGGAACCTTGATGTGTGGATCCAGAGTGGTGATTCCACCCAAACTCCAGGATAAAGTGCTAAAGGAGCTTCACGAGGGGCATCTGGGTGGAGTGAAAATGAAGAACCTAGCTAGGGCGTTTGTATGGTGGCCAGGTATCGATGGAGACATCGAAGAAATGACCAAGAGCTGCCTAGGATGCCAGAAGGTCCAAAACGCTCCACCACAAGCCCCTCTACATCCATGGGAGTGGCCCTCATCTCCCTGGCAAAGGGTGTACATCGACTTTGCTGGTCCATTTATGGACTCAATGTTCTTAATCGCGGTTGATGCACACTCCAAGTGGCCGGAGGTAATAAAGATGTCCTCCACCACCACGGGAAAAGCCATCACAGTATTAAGGACCATATTTGCCAGGAATGGGCTGCTGGAACAGATATGTTCTGATAATGGACCGCAATTTGTGTCCGAAGAATTCAGAAAGTTCTTAAAAAACAATGGGGTTAAGCACTACACGTCCGCCCCATACCATCCCGCCACCAATGGATTGGCTGAAAGGTTTGTCCAGACCTTCAAGAAGGCCATAAAGGCCATGGGTAATGAAGACATAAAACTTCAGCACAAGGTGGATAACTTCTTATTCGCATACAGGAATGCAACACATATGGTTACCAACCAAACTCCCGCCATGATGTTCTTCAATAGAAACCTAAGATGCCGGCTGGATTTGGTCAAGCCCAACATCAGAAGGGACGTGGAGAACCGGCAGTTTCAAGGCATGAATGAAAGGCCAACTAGAACCTTCCAGATAGGTCAACAAGTTTTGGCCCGGGACTACCGTACCAAGAAATGGCAGCCTGGAACTATCTGCACATGACTAGGACCACTGATGTATACCGTGGACATCGGAGAAAGCATAATAAGGCGCCATGCTGACCAAATCATAGAGTCATCCGAAAAGGGACAACCTACACCACAACTCTATACGTCTAACGATGAAGTAGAGATACCCATATCTACCTCCGATCCGGTGATACTGGAACCCGATGAACCCGACACTGGCATTCAAGCCTAATCAGCCTTGCCAAAAGAACCTACTACACCACCAGAAACTATTACACCCCCGAGGCGTTATCCGGACCAAGTCAGGAAGCCTCCTGAGAGACTGACTTATAATTAATTAACTACAGCAATGTATACATTATTTTTCTTATAACATGTAATTAATAATTACTTAAAATATGTACTGGTTAGCTAAAAGGGGAGGAATTGTAGTGTATGTGCCTTTAAGAGCCCCAGGTGTGCTGTAATGCCGGTAATGGCCACTCGGGCTATATAAGCCTGTATATTGTGTATATCCGTTAGAACCCCCCCCCAGACTTTGCTTAGTAAACACCTATGAACCAACTCCTGTCTTCAGTGTCTTTATCAACACACGGACACTACATTACCCACCCAGGGTTTTCCGGCAGCAATTCTTCTACATCAATCTCACTGAGGAACAGTGTCTTAGAAGGCTCCGCTTCAGCAAGGAGTTGGTTACAGAACTCTGCCACCTCCTGCAGCCAGACCTCGCGCCTCAGATCAGGAGCACCAGGACTCTCTCAGTGGCAGTCACGGTCACCATCGCCCTCAATTTCTATGCCAGCGGATCCTTCCAGTGTGCAACAGGAGATATAGCGAGCATCTCGCAGTTTGCCGTCCATTGCTGCATCCGCGAGGTCACAGATGCTCTCTACAGAAGAAGAACGGACTACATTTCCTTCCCCATGACCAGAGAGAAGCAGCACGAGCGTACATGTGGCTTTGCCAGGATAGCGGGCTTCCCCAAGGTGCAGGGCACCATTGACTGCACCCACGTCGATCTGTGGGCACCCTGTAACAATCTTGAGGTATTCCGTAACCGCAAAGGCTATCACTCACTTAATGTGCAGTTGGTGTGTGACCACACACAGCAAACCCTCACCGTCAATGCCTGCTATCCTGGCAGCAGACATGATGCCTTCATCCAGCTCTGTTCCAGCCACCACATCAAGCTTGCGGCTGGCTGCTGGGAGACAAGGGCTATCCGCTCTCCACCTGACTCATGACTCCCCTGTGCAACCCTAACACTCCTGCCCAGCACTCATATAACGAGAGTCATGTAGCCACCAGGAACATCATTGAGCAGACCATCGGAGTGCTCAAGCAATGGTTCCGCTGCCTTGACCGTTAACGAGGAGCCCACCAGTACTCGGCTGAACGGGTGTCCCTTTGTGTAGTCATCTGCTGCATGCTGCATAACTTGGCCATCATGAGGGCCCAGCCATTGGCACCAGGCATAGCCGGACCACCTCAGGAGGAGGAAGAGGGAGATGAAGAGGACTTGGAAGACGAGGACGAGGAGGAGGAACAGGAGCACGAACATCAGTGACGGAGGAGGTCGCAACTCAATCGGCCTTGTGGAAGGGCGGTCCGTGACTGCCTCATCAGACTTCGGTTCCAATGAATTGGAGGCCACTTTCCCATTGCTCAGCATGTCCCCATCATTCCATCAATTTCTCATTCCATACCACACCCCAAAGCTGAAATGAGACACAGCACCAAATCTGCAACACTCCAAAAATAAATTTATCCAAATTCAGCAACCACATATATACAGCAACAATATTAACTAATCACCCTTGTGCAAACCCTTACTTCCCCTCTTTACAGCACCTTTCCCTAATCTATTGCTCCTACGTAGTCTGTACTCAATGGCTGCAGCAGGGCTGGTGGAAGGCTGCTGAGTGTCGGTGCCAGAATCTACAGATGGCCGTGCCAGACGCCCTCGACTAGCTCTGGGCCTGGAAGGCCTGGCTGTACACTGCACCACCCCAGGCTGGGCGGCGACAGTCTGGCCTGGCTGGATGGCAGGCAGCGACAAGTGCAATGGCGGAGTGGCAGTGGTGGGAGCAGGAATGCTGTCATCCTGAGGAAGGACAGCAGGTTCCTGCTCCACTGACCCACTGCCACTCCCCCTGGGCAGCACCTCAGCATCCCTACCAATCTGCTGGAGCACAGATTGCTGGCCTGCTGCAACACTGTGAGATCCCTGGTGGACTGTGGTGGACCCAGCGACAATGTCAGCAGTCAAAGCTTGCGTGGTATCAAGCTGAGACTGCATGAGAGCAGTCTGAGACTCGATGCCACCAATCAATGCCTTCATTACAGCACTAAGACGTTGCGTTGTTTCTGCCTGTGCTGCAATGGAAGCTGCCACATCGCCCATGACATGCATCATGAGGTCTGGATCCGCACGGTCTCTCTGGGAATCCTCTGCAGGGTGGAAATGTTGGGCTCCATGGTGTGCGCAGAGCTCTGTGCAATGTTGGAGGTGGACTCCTCCACGCTCCTTACCATTGCCGAGAGGCTCTCGGGCACCCTTGCCATTACACCTATCATCTCCGTGTGCATGCCCATCACCCTTCTTGTGAACACCTCCCCATTGAGGTCCTCATCTGAGTCCTGTGCAGCAGAACTCGCACACAAACTGCCCTCCGGGGAGCTGGCTCCCAGCTACCCTTACCCCCTGGTCTTGCTGCAGCCCGCTCGTCCCCAGTGCATCACCCAGTGCAGACCCCTCTACTAAACTTGCCTCTAAAGATTGCGCAGTGCCAGTATCTGAGGTGGTGCCTGCGGGTGAGAGATGCAGTGACGTGGTGCCGAGTTACTACAGTTACATAGGATTACATAGGATATACGGCACAGCAATAGGCCATTCGGCCCAACCAGTCCATGCTCCACTCGAGCCTCCTCTCATCCTTCCTCATCTAAATCTATCAGCATAACCCTCTATTCCCTTCTCCCTTATATGCTTATCTAACCTCTCCTTAAATGCATCTATACTATTCACCTCAACCACTCCCTGTGGTAGCGAGTTCCACATTCTCTCCACTCTTCTGAATTATATTGATGGCCTCCAAGTTTGGGACTTGGGTAAAGGTGCTAACCCTAACTTCCTGGATTGATACTCAATTCTTATATTGATGGCCTCTAGTTTGACAAAACTCCCAAGTCTGGTTCAACTGACTGGGACATAAAGAGTGGCAGTTCTAAAGTTGACCGGCTCAGCATCTAACTCTGTCAGCCACATTCCTTCGAGACAACATAACTTGCAACCTTCTCTCTACACTCGCAATGAGTGGAGTCCCGTCAGTTTAGCAGAAAGATCGGTACAATGTTATCAGGTCACAGAGTCATCATCGGCCCCATATAAGTCGCTATATATCCAACTTTGGATTGCGCTATTTGGTTGTTGGGGGTGCATCTGGAAGTTTCGAAAATGAAAACCAGACACCCAAAAGTCTGACTTTTAAAACAGAAGTTGAATTTTTCCCACTTCTGCGTCTCGTGACACGGAGACATTGCTGGGGGTTTTCTGCTTCTGCACCGCCAGCCTGCAATTTTCCCTTCATTTATAGTGAATCGACAGGAAATCACGGGCTGGAAAGCACAGAATCGGAAACCTCCAGCCATTCGTTCGTACAGATTCTGAGGTGTCAAGAAATTTTCGCGAGCAGAAAAGCTTAAAATCAGAGCTGGTCTCATGGTCTCACCCCCTACCTGAACCCTGGACTGTCCCCTTCCCAGTTTGGGATTTGGATAAAGGTGCTAACCCTATCTTCCCTGATTGATACTCAATTCTTAAAAAAGTAGCTCAAAATCATTGTTGTTTTGACCTATTGAGGATTCAGAATAGCTTTGCCTGCATTTCAAAAGTAATTAATTATGCAAAGAATGATTTAGGGAACCATTTGAAGATGAATGGTTGCTCACATTGAGTCAGAAGATAGGCACTGGGAATTTACTTGAGGGTTTTCTCTATCCGCCGCCATAACTTGGCCGGAGGATCGGTGGTAGCCCCGGATATATGTGTAAACCGGCTTTCCGCCAATCCTCCACTGAAGTTATGGCAGCTGATCGGGAGAATTTCTCGCCAACGCTGTTTAATGATGACAGCTAGGTTATACCATGTAATGCACAATGTGTTATTCTGCTGATGATTGGAGCTGCATTTACCTGGCCTCTCCCTTTAAGAACACAATTGCTGGAAATAGGCACATCCTGTTGCTGTTGCTGAAGGACGTTTGACTCTAGATTGGCAGCTGCTTGTAAATCCATGGCTCCTCATAGTACTCCTGCCTACTGAATTACATTTGGAGCAATTGTTATTTGGGCAAAGACAGCAGCAGCATTCTGAACCATTGATATCACACACAAAGCAATAGTTTTGAACTGTGTTATTTAAGGGCAAAAATATTGAAAAGCATATCACGCAAACTCTCTGGCCTTCTTCAGAAGGGCCTAGCGCATCTGACAAAGCAGCACTCCCTCACTACCATGCTGAAGTATCAAGCCTAGGATATGTACTCAAAGAATCCTGACGTGGGGCTTGAACCCACGACCTTCTAATTCACTCCTGGGCCTTGAGCACGTAAAGCTAGGCTGACACTCCAGTGCAGTGCTGAGGGAGTGCGGCACTGTCGGAGGTGCCGTCTTTCGGATGAGACATTAAACCAAGGTCCTGTCTGCTCTCTCAGGTGGACGTAAAAGATCCCATGGCACTATTTTGAAGAAGAGCAGGGGAGTTAGCCCAGGTGTCTTGGCCAATATTTATCCCTCAACCAACAAAACAAAAAAACAGATTATCTGGTCATTATCACATTGCTGTTTGTGGGAGCTTGCTGTGCGCAAATTGGCTGCCGCGTTTCCCACATTACAACGGTGACTCCACTTCAAAAAGTACTTCATTGGCTGTAAAGCGCTTTGAGCCATCCGGTGGTCGTGAAAGGCGCTATAGAAATGCAAGTCTTTCTTTCTTTCAAAGGTAAAAATGCTGCCAAATGAGCCAAAGTGCCACATCTTGCATTAACTCTTTCCATTTGTAATGTACAATGAATTCGGACTTTTAGGAGCGACTCTTTAAACTGCCTCATGTGCGTCTCATTATTTTTGCATTATTATTTTGGTTTCTCCCCCGCTCCCCCGCCTCCTCTTCCCCCGATCCCAAGATGTGAATTCAGATTGGAGGGGTCAGATCTAGATGCTGGAAGTTTGGTGAATCCTCGCTACATTAAGAATAACTTTTTTTTAATAACCACTTCCCTTTAGGCCCTCACTACTTGTTGCCAAAGGAAACCTGTAGCTCACAGTGACGTGCTGTTTTTTTTGTGGCTTTAGTACTAATGTTGTGAAACCAGCAGAAACAGGGAAGCAGTATGGTTGGCTTGCCTGAAAGCAGCCAACATCTGAAGAAGGATGGTCCTGAACTGGCCACAAATTTAGATTTGGCTTTTTTTCCCCCCAAAGAAGTTAAATGAATCAATTCAGCCAAAATTGGGATTTCTTTTTAATTGTTGTTTAAGTTTAATTTTAAGTTTTGTTACTGAGCGCTCTAACTCCCCCATTTTTTTGAAAATGGAAAGGTCCTGAAGCAGCATTGTGAGACTTTTTATGCACATTGCCATCCACTGTGCCACAGAATGGTCCCTGTGATTCCTCACACAGCAGGTTGTCGATCTCGGGCAAAGCATCAGAAGGGAAAATCATTGGGGGGAAAATTCAGTTGTTTGCGCCTCCCAAAGGCGCTAACGGGGCGCAAAGCAACTAGCGCCCAGGCGCGGCGATGTTTGCGCCGCTGGCGAAATTAACTAGACATTTTGCGGCGACGCTAAACACTACTGCCACGATCTCCTGCGCCGGCAGATCGTGACATCAGTCGAATGCGCAACGCCCCGGTAGCGCCCCGGACCGGATATTGAGTGGCGCCCCCTGCCTTACCGCCTGCCACTAGCAACGACAGGTTGAGGGGAGCGTTTTGCAGTCAGGAAGGGACTGGGGGAGCACTATTTAAAGGCGACCGCTTCCTGCCTTTTTTTGTTGGTGACATTTTTGCACCACGCATTCTGAGAGAGAGAGAGAGAGAGACTTCTGGAGAGATTCAACACTGTGTGAAGGAGTTTTGCATACTGAGCAGCACTTTGCAGGTTCATTTTGATTTGCCCTTCCTTGTATCGATTTAGGAGAGACTGTGGGGGCTGCAATCTGAGCTCATTCCCTGGGCCTCTCCATTGTTTTTTCCAGCAGATTTGATGTACAGGTCTCTCCAGGCCGAGATTCAAGGCTGCAATGAGCAGGATGTGGATGGAGAGCAAGATCAACCCTCCCCTTTAAGATAAAAACAGAAAATGCTGGAGAAACTCAGCAGGTCAAGCAGCATCTGTGAAGAGAGAAACAGAGTTAACGTTTCAGGTCGATGACCATTCATCAGATCTCCCCTTTAAGAATTGGCCGGCGCCAGTGTGCCTGTGTTCCATTGCTGACTGATATCACATGAGCTTCGCCAGCGCTGTGAGGTAGCGCCTCGCTCCTTGGCCTTTTGCCTTAAGACAGATGTGTAGCGCCTGATTTAGCGCTCCAATCACCTCCAGGGGCGATAAAAGCCAAGTTTGCTGTCGGAGGCGATAATTAGCGCCAGGCGCTAAACTTTGCGCACGGCCGATAATGGCGCCCCAAACGGGGCGATACTGAATTTTTCCCCCATAGAGTTATACAGCACAGAAAGAGGCCCTTCGGCCCATCATGTCTGCGCCGGCCATCAAGCCCTGTCTATTCTAATCCCATTTTCCAGCACTTGGTCCGTAGCCTTGTATGCTATGGCGTTTCAAGTGCTCATCTAAATGCTTCTTGAATGTTGTGAGGGTTCCTTTCAGGCGGTGAGTTCCAGATTCCAACCACCCTCTGGGTGATAACGTTTTTCTTCAAATCCCCTCTAAACCTCCTGCCCCTTATCTTGAAACTATGCCCCCTGGTTATTGACCGCTTTACTGAGGGGAAAAGTTCCTTTCTATCTACCCTATCTATGCCCCTCATAATTTTGTACACCTCAATCAGGTCCCCCCTCAGCCTTCTCTGCTCTAAGGAAAACAACCCCAGCCTGTCCAGTCTCTCTTCATAGCTGAAGCGCTCCAGCCTAGGTAACATCCTGGTGAATCTCCTCTGCACCCTCTCCAATGCAATCACATCCTTCCTATAGTGTGGCGACCAGAACTGCACACAGTATTCCAGCTGTGGCCTAACCAGCGTTTTGTACAGCTCCATCATAACCTCCCTGCTCTTACATTCTATGCCTCGGCTAATGAAGGCAGGTATCCCATATGCCTTTTTAACTGTTATATCCATGTATCTTAATGTTGTGTCCTTCAATAATTAGACAACAGACTGCAGGGAACGATCAACAGGTGTTTACTGAATGAGGGTTCAAACTGCAACTGACTGTACAGATCACTACTCAGGGTTTATGTACAGGTGTGGTCACTGCCGGTACTACAGGATACAGGAGCTGTAAAAAGTAGTTTTCCCCCTTAAAGGTACATACATTACAATTCCTCCCCTTTTAGATGAACAGTACCATAACACTCATTTAACAATTAAATATCAAACTAATTGCAATTAACACTTTTAACATGCAACATTAAATGAAAATAGTCTATTTATAAATTCAGTCTTTGGGGAGGCTTCCTGATTCTTTCTGGATAACGCCTTTCCCGAGTGTCTCGCTCTTGGTGCGGAGGCAATTCTAACACCCTGTCGTCAGTTGATTCATCAGCTTCCAATGCTATTGTTTCTGAGGTAGATGCGACCTGTACGTCGGGTTCCTCACCAGGTACGTATGGCCGAGACATGGGGTTGACTCGTTCCTGTGACTCTAGGATCTGGTCAGCATGGCGTCTCACAATGTTCTCCCCAACATCCACTGTGTACATTAGTGACCCCTGCCGTGTGCATATCGTTCCTGGTTGCCATTTCTCTGTTCGGTAGTCGCGGGCCAAGACTGGTTGCCCTACATTGAAGCTCCTTGTCGGCTTCTCATTGATGTGTTGGAATTGCTTACTCTCAACATCTCTTCGTACATTTGGTCTGAGCAAATCCAGACGAGATCTCAACCTTCGGTTAAAGAACATCATGGCCGGGGCCTGGTTGGTGACTGCATGTGTCGCATTTCTGTAGGCTAACAGGAAATTGTCCACCTTATGCTGCAGTGGAATGTCGTCATCGCACATGGCCTTTACTGCTTTTTTAAAGGTTTGTACGAACCTCTCAGCCAATCCATTTGTGGCTGGATGATACGGGGCGGATGTGTAATGCCTTACCCCAGTCCTTTTCATAAATCTTTGAAACTCTTCGGACACAAACTGTGGTCCGTTATCAGAGCAAATCTGCTCTGGCAAGCCGTTCCTGGCAAAAATGGTCCGTAGGACTGCAATAGTTTTCTCCGTGGTGGTGGAGGACATTTTGATCACCTCAGGCCATTTTGAGTGCGCATCCACGGCTATTAAAAACATTGAGTCCATGAATGGACCAGCAAAATCAATATGCACCCGTTGCCATGGAGATAAGGGCCACTCCCATGGGTGTACTGGGGCATGTGGTGGTGCATTTTGGACCTTCTGGCATCCTGAGCAGCTCTTTGTCAGGTCCTTGATTTGCTGATCGATCCCCAGCCACCACACATAAGCCCTAGCAAGGCTTTTCATTTTCACCCCTCCCAGATGACCTTCGTGAAGCTCATTGAGCACTCTCTCCCTTAACTTGGGTGGAATTACCACTCGGGATCCACACATCAAGGTCCCCTGGCATACTGACAGCTGTTCTCTTCTGGATGAGAATGCTGGCAACAGTGAGTCACCATGTGCTGGCCATCCCTTCACCGTCAACTCATATACCCGAGACAGTGTCGGGTCATTTAGGGTCTCCTTCTCTATACCAGCGTTAGTTACTGGCAAGCATTCAATTATAGTCGAATGAAATATTTTGACAGGATCCACTGCTGGTGCTTCCTCCGTAGTAGGCAGTGGCAGGCGTGATAGCCCATCAACGTTTCCATGCTGTTTCGTGCCCTTATGCTCGATTTCATATTGGTGCGCCCCTAGAAAAAGGGACCATCTTTGTAGCCGTTGCGCAGTCATCACCGGAACGCCCTTCTTTGGATTAAAGATGGAGACAAGTGGTTGGTGGTCAGTCAGCAAGGTGAACTTCTGCCCGTGCAGATAGTGATTGAACTTTTTCACTCCCCACACTAGGCTGATGGCCTCCCTGTCAATCTGGGCGTAGTTACACTCGGCTGAGGTTAGTGACCGAGACGCAAAGGCTACTGGCCTCTCCGAGCCGTCCGGGAATTTGTGCGACAGCACCACTCCAATGCCATAGGGTGATGCATCACACGCCAACCGAATTGGTAGTGCTGGGTTGAAATGAGCCAACACCTCTTTTGATGTGATCAATGCTTTGCTCTTCTGGAAAGCTCGTTTACATTCGTCACTCCACTTCCATGGTACCCCCGTTTGCAGTAGGGTGTTCAGTGGGTGTAGTACGGTAGACAAATTCGGCAAGGACTTATGGTAGTAGTTCACCAGCCCGAGGAACGACCTCAGTTGTGACACATTTTCCGGTGCTGGAGCCTTGACTACTGCCTCAATCTTTTCAGGGGACTTATGTAACCCCTCTTTATCAATAACGTGGCCACAGCATGAGATCTGCTTCTGGAAAAACTCGCATTTGTGGCGATTAGCTCGGAGCCCATATTCCTTCAATCTAGTGAGCACCTGCTCCAGGTTGGCGAGGTGATCACTGTCATTTTCGCCCGTGACCAGGATGTCGTCCAAATAACACTGGGTCCCTGGAATCCCTTGCAGGACTTGTTCCATTGCCCTTTGCCAAATAGCCGGAGCTGATGGTACCCCGAACACCAGCCGGTTGTATTGGTAGAGACCTTTATGAGTGTTGATCGTGAGGTACTGTTTCGAGGCTTCTTCTACCTCCATTTGTAGGTACGCCTGGGCCAGATCAATCTTAGTGAAGCATTTCCCTCCAGATAGCGAGGCAAAAATATCTTCAATCCGCGGAAGCGGATATTGTACAGTGTGAAGGACTGGGTTCACTGTCACCTTAAAATCCCCACAGATGCGAACCTTCTTTGGTTCCCCAGGCGTATTACTCAATGACCTCTTCATTACAGGAACGATGGATGTAGCCCACTCGCTCCAGTCCACTTTGGACAGTACTCCTGAACATTCCAAACCTTCCAGCTCTGCTTCGACGGCTGGGCGGATCGCATAAGGTACCGGTCTGGCCTTAAAAACTTTGTGCTTGCATTTTCCTCTATTTTGATCATCACTGTTATGCCTTTTAGTGTTCCGAGTCCCTGCTGGAACACTTCTTGTGCGTCCGTTAGCATTTTTGACAGTCGTCCAGGTGTGACGTCATCATCCTTTTTGGCATCTACAGTCAGTGCTTGTATGGAATGCCAATCTAGCTGTATCTTCCGGATCCATTCACGTCCTAGTAGTGGTGGTCCTCCATCTGGCAATACATATAGGTCCATTTTTGGTGTTTCCTTGCCGTTATATATAACGTTCACCCTTATTTTTCCTTTGGGGTAGACTTTTTGCCCCGTGTACGTCTTCAAGACAATCTTTGTATCTCTCAAGGGTATATGTGAGAATAGCCGCTTGTAATCCCTTCGGTTTATGACTGTTAGGGCTGATCCTGTGTCCAATTCCATTTTCACTTGGACTCCTGCTATCTTGAGCGTGACCCAGATAGTTTGGTGATCCTCCGTTTTGATCACATTATATAGTTTCAGACAACCCAGCTCCTTGCTTCCGGAGTCTGTATCACTCTTCTGTTTGTCTGAACTACTCTCCGTCACCTTATGTACCTTCTTGTACTTCTCCTGTGGAGATTTCTTGCTGCTGGTTTTCTTTCCCGACCTGCAGACTCTTGCTATGTGTCCTACTTTTCCACACTGTCTGCACACTTTGTCCTTGAACCAGCAATCATTATGGTCGTGTGTTGTTCTGCCGCAGCGATAGCACTTCACTGTTCCGTATGACATTTCATTTGTGCCATATTCTTGCGGTCTCCATTGTATCTCTGCAGCGCCCCATGCTGCTGCTTCGTGTGATACTGCAATGCTGAAAGACTTGTCCAGCGTAAGATCCTTTTCTGATAGAAACCGTTTCTGTGTTCCTTCACTTTGAAGCCCACACACAAACTTGTCCCTTAAAGTATCTGCTAGTCCCGTTCCAAACTGGCAGTGTTTCGATAGCTTGCGCAGTTCCGTTAAATACTCAGCATTACTTTCATCTTTATGCTGATTCCTTTCGTGAAACTTAAATCTTTCTGCTATCAGCAGCGGTGTGGGGTTTAAGTGGTCCTGTAGGATTGACACTATGTTTTCAAAATCTTTTTCTACTGGCTTCTCTGGGGTTACTAGGTTTCGTAGTAAGCCATACGTTTTTGCACCCATTGAATTCAACAATACCAGCGCTTTCTTGTCATCTGGCACTTCATTCGCCTTGCAGTATACTTCTATGCATTCGACATATGTCGTCCAATCTTCGACTTCATTGTCGAACGCTGTGATACTGCCACTCTTCGGCATTTTTGGGTGTGGTTAGACTGGCTTAAAATGGCGTCTCCCGCGCTTTCCTTTCTTCCCCGCTGCGGCTTAAAATGGCGTCTCCTGCGCTTTCCTTTCTTCCCCGCTGCGGCTTAAAATGGCGTCTCCCGCGCTGCTGCCAATGCCGCTCTCGGCGGTCCTCGTGGCAAATGGCGACGCCCTGTGGGTTTCATGCGCTGCTCCTGTGCTGCTGCCAATGCCGCTCTCTGCGGTCCTCGTGGCAATGGCAGCGACTCGCGTTTTCCTGCGCGCCTCTCTCCCCCATTGACACTGCTCGGCCCTTGAACACCGGCTGTGCTCTGCTCTCTCTCGTCTGTCTCCCCGTTGACGCCACTCGGTCCTGAACACCGGCTGCGCCCTGTGCGCTCTGCCCTCACTCTCTCCCCCGTCGATGCTGCTCGGCTTTTTTCTGTGCCGCTCGGTCGGCTCTAGCTGCCGCTGTCCGGGAAGGGTCTGCGCAGTACCTGTTGCCAGCCCGTTTTGCTGGACCACCGTGACTGGAAAGTCAAGCCTGGCTCTCGACAGCCTCCCCTGCGATGCTCAAATCTCCACTGGATGACTGGACGGTTGCCCGTGGTCGACGCCCGTGCTTCTGGACTCGACCTCCTTCCACTGTTCTCCAGGAGCGAATCCCTGGGAGGTGATGCAGAGTTGCAGGTAGGTTCGAATCTGCGTCGTCGCCAATGTTATAGCCGTGTATCTTAATGTTGTGTCCTT
Organism: Somniosus microcephalus; assembly: GCF_052327205.1. NCBI lineage: Eukaryota > Metazoa > Chordata > Chondrichthyes > Squaliformes > Somniosidae > Somniosus > Somniosus microcephalus. The sequence goes on along the minus strand of NC_141000.1, from coordinate 103,249,417 downwards.
CAATAATTAGACAACAGACTGCAGGGAACGATCAACAGGTGTTTACTGAATGAGGGTTCAAACTGCAACTGACTGTACAGATCACTACTCAGGGTTTATATACAGGTGTGGTCATTGCCGGTACTACAGGATACAGGAGCTGTAAAAAGTAGTTCTCCCCCTTAAAGGTACATACATTACATTAACCACCTTATCTACCTGTCCTGCTGCCTTCAGGGATCTATGTACATGCACACCAAGGTCCCTCTGATCCTCTGTCCTTCCTAGGGTTCTACCATTCATTGTGTATTCCTTTGCCTTGTTCGTCCTCCCAAAATGCATCACCTTGTAGGAATGGCTAGATTCCTAGCTAAAGGACTGAGGTCGAGTCAGTCTATCAAACAAATTATGTTTAATACTAATCAACAGAGTTTAAAACGAAAACACAGGAGAACTACATTACAGGGCTGTACTCTTTGCTGGCTCCACGAGGACTGGCTAGGGCGGCTCCCCAGCCTGACGTCATGACGTCATGACATTTTCCCGCCGCTGGAGGATCACGTGATCAATGTGATGACGTCATCGTGTTTGGTCTCATTCTTAAAGGGACCGCGCTATGTACATGCAATGATATGAACAAAGATACAGATTCATTCTGTAGCTAATAATTTGTTAAAGATAATTATGTACATTAGATCAGAGTCCCCCTGGTGGCTCCACCACATGCGCCCCCCCAGAATTGTCTTTAGCAGTAAAAGTAAATCGACTAGGAGGTCTGACAAGCCTGTCAGAGCAACTCCTGTATTCTTGGAGTGGACGTTGTTGAACAGCGGTCGGGCTGGCGGACAGAAGCCTTCGGTCTGGCGTGGATGCAGCGGGAGGTCAACCACGTCGTGGTGGCTGTGCAGTCTCTACTGGCCGGTCGATGTCCAGGTGTGCCGGTTTGAGACGGTCAATGGATATGTGGTCGGGTTTACCACCGATGTCTACAGAGAAACTCTTGTCGCCTGTCTCCAGTACGCGAAAAAGGCCTGTGTAAGGGGCCTTGAGCGGATCCCTATGGGCATCATGACGAATGAATACAAATTCAGCATTCTTCAGCCCCGCTGGTACGTGTGAAGATGGAAGGCCGTGATGCGAAGTTGTGATAGGCGCAAAAGCCCTGGCTGTTTCCCTGTGGCTGCTGAGTTGTTCGGCTGCGGACCACGGCTCAGTTGGAAGCGGCAGGAAATCTCCCGGTACGCGGAGTCGCTGGCCGTACACGAGCTCCGCGGCGGACAATTGCAGGTCCTCTTTGGGTGCCATGCAGAGACCCAACATGACCCACGGAAGCTTATCCACCCATCCGGCGCCTTGGAGGCTGGCCCTCAGCGATGCCTTTAATGATCTGTGGAAATGTTCGCACAAACCGTTTTGCTTGCGGGTGATAAGCCATGGTGTGGTGAAGCTTGGTGCCGAGACCCTGGGCCACAGCGTTCCAGAGCTCGGAAGAGAACTGTGGACCGCGGTCTGAAGAAATGTCCGCCGGAACGCCGAAACGTGCGACCCACGAGGAGAGGAATGCTCTGGCGACATCAGCGGATGCAGTAGACGCCAGAGGAACTGCCTCTGGCCATCTAGTAGTACGATCGACCATGGTGAGGATGTGTGTGAACCCCTGCGATGGTGGAAGCGGCCCGACGAGGTCCACATTGACATGGTCGAATCGACGTTCTGGTACTGTGAACGTGGCCAATGGGGCCTTAACGCGACGTTGCACCTTAGACGTTTGACAGACGACGCAGGTGTTAGCCCAGTCGCGGATATCCTTACGCATTTCTCTCCAGACGAACTTAGCCGACATTAATTTTTGAGATGCCTTCACGCCAGGATGCGAAAGCTCATGTATGGCGTCGAAAACTTTGCGGCGCCAGGCGACTGGAACGATCGGGCGGGAATCTCCCATGGAGACATCGCAGAGTAACGAGGTGCCTGCAGCGTGGAATTGCACATCGGTCGGTTGGAGGCTAGAGGTGGCGGTGCGATACACCTGTGTTTCAGGGTCAGATGCCTGATCGGTAGCCACGAGGGCATAATCGATGCCCAGCTGGACCGCCCGTACGGTCGCGCGAGAAAGGCAATCAGCTACCAAGTTGTCCTTGCCAGCTACGTGTTGGACGTCTGTTGTGAATTCTGAAATGAAAGCTAGCTGTCACTGCTGTCGTGCCGACCACGGTTCGGCGGTCTTGGCCATGGCAAAGGTCAGTGGTTTGTGATCTACAAACGCAGTGAAGGGACGTCCTTCTAACAAAAAACGGAAATGGCGGATAGCCAGGAACAGCGCCAGCAACTCCCGGTCGAAAGTGCTGTATTTGCGTTCGTTGCGCCAGAGTTGGCGGCTGAAAAATGCCAGTGGTTGCCACGTCCCGTTGACCTACTGTTCCTGCACAGCACCTATGGCATAGTCGGAAGCGTCAGTGGTAAGGGCGATGGTGGCACCTGGCAGAGGGTGCACCAACATAGTTGCATTGGCTAGAGCGGTTTTTGTGTTGTCGAAAGCGTTGTCCATTTCGACCGTCCAGGCTATTGTATCCTTTCCGGCCTTGCCTTTGAGGGCCTCGTAGAGGGGCTGCATGAGTCGTGCTGCCTTGGGCACAAAGCAGTGGTAGAAATTCACCATGCCCAGGAATTCTTGAAGAGCCTTGGTGGACTGCGGCCTTGGGAATGCCATAATTGCTTCGACCTTTGACTGCAGCGGAATTGCGCCCTCCGAAGTAATGCGGTGGCCCAAGAAGTCAATCTGTTGTAGGCCGAACTGACACTTGGCCGGGTTGATTATGAGGCCATGTTGGCTGAGGCGCTGAAAGAGGATGCGGAGATGGCAGACACGTTCCTCTTTGGTAGAGCTGGCTATCAGGATTTCGTCAAGGTAGACAAATAAAAAGGGAAGATCCCGCAGGACCGAGTCCATTAGTCGTTGAAAAGCCTGTGCGGCGTTCTTGAGCCCAAATGGCATCCGTAGAAACTCGAACAGTCCAAAGGGAGTGATGACAGCCGTTTTCTGGACATCCTGCGGGTGTACGGGAACTTGTTGGTAGCCACGGACGAGGTCGACCTTAGAGAAGACTGAGTTTCCTGCCAAATGGGCGGAGAAATCCTGTATATGCGGGATCGGGTACCAATCGGGAGTAGTGGCGTCATTAAGGCGTCGGTAGCCCCCCCATGGCCGCCATCCACCGCCGGGCTTCGGGACAATGTGGAGAGGTGAGGACCAGGGACTATTCGACCGGCGAATAATCCCCAGCCGTTCCATCGTGGCAAACTCTGCCTTCACAGCTGCGAGCTTCCGGGTTCCAGGCACCGAGCTCGTGCGTAAACTGGAGAGCCAGTCGTAGTAATGTGGTGTTCGACACCATGCTTAGTGGCCGAGGAGGAGAAAGTGAGCTTGGTCAGCTCCGGGAATTCACCTAATAGGCGAGTGAACTCGTCCAGCGAGGGCAACGCACAGGAGACAGTGTGCGATGTTGCGGAACTGCGGAAGCAAGGGATGGAGTGGAAGGTGGCCGCGTTGACCAATCGACGATTTCTTACATCCACCAAGAGGCTGTTGGCGCATAAGAAATCCGTGCCGAGGATGGCTTGCGAAACCTTGGCTGTAATAAATTCCCACTGAAACCGTTGCCCACCGAAGCACACCTGGACCCGCCGTTTGCCAAAGGAACGAATGGGCTCGCCATTAGCTGCCACGAGGGAGGAGCCGTGCATCCCAAACTGAATATCGAGTGCTGAGGCAGGAAGGATGCTACACTGCGCCCCGGTGTCGCATAAAAAGCGCCGGCCTGAGAGGGAATCTGTAATGTAGAGGAGCATCCCAGAATTTCCAATCACCATCGCGGCCGCGGAACGTCCCTCAGACTCGCTCCTCCTTTTCTGGAGTTGCTGCTGGTGTTGATGTCGGTTTGTTTTTTTAGACGCGAAACTGCAGGGAGGGCGGCAGCCTCTGGCTTTCGCGCCAAAACGGGCGTGGTAAAAACACAAGCCGGGGGATGGAGGCGTCGGGGCAGCGTTCGCCGGGGAGGCGTGCCTCGTGGCAGCGCAGGATTGCTGCGTGACCGCATAAATCGTATCTGCTTCTGCAGCAAGTGCTGCGCAATCTGTGGCTTCCGATCTGGTGAGGGCAGCCTGAACCTGCTCAGGTAGTTGACTCAGGAATAACTCCCGAAAGAGGAAACATTGTGGTTCTGAGCCAAGGAGCGTGAGCATCTGGCTCATTAACTCAGATGGCTTGGAATCGCCAAGCCCGGGCAAAGCAAGTAGCCGGCGGGCACGCTCCGCCATCGTGAGCCTGAAGACCTGTATTAACCGCGCTTTGAGAGTATTATACTTGCTGTCAACCGGGTGGTTTTTGAGCAGGCTGATGATCCGTGAGGCCATGGAGCTGTTGAGTGCGGAGACCACGTAAAGGTAACGGGTCTGATCCGCAACGATGTTTCGGAGTTCGAATTGTGCTTCTGCTTGGATGAACCAGGAGGCCGCCTGTTGTTCCCAAAACTGTGGGAGCTTCAAAGCCACGGAATTCGCATCCATGTTTCGTCGCGCTTCGCTTCTTCCACGAAAATTGTTCACAAAAATTCGGGGTCACCACTGTAGGAATGGCTAGATTCCTAGCTAAAGGACTGAGGTCGAGTCAGTCTATCAAACAAACGATGTTTAATACTAATCAACAGAGTTTAAAACGAAAACACAGGAGAACTACATTACAGGTCTGTACTCTTTGCTGGCTCCACGAGGACTGGCTAGGGCGGCTCCACAGCCTGACAGCATGACGTCATCACATTTTCCCGCCGCTGGAGGATCACGTGATCAACGTGATGACGTCATCGCATTTGGTCTCATTCTTAAAGGGACCGCGCTATGTACATGCAATGATATGAACAAAGATACAGATTCATTCTGTAGCTAATAATTTGTTAAAGATAATTATGTACATTAGATCAGAGTCCCCCTGGTGGCTCCGCCACAACCTCACACTTTTCAGGGTTAAATTCCATTTGCCACTGTTCTGCCCATCTAACCATCCCGTCTATATCGTCCTGTAGCCTGAGGCTTCCCTCCTCACTATTTACCACTCCACCAATTTTTGTGTCATCTGCGAACTTACTGATCGTACCTCCTGTTATAAATCTCATCATTCATCAAGAAACTACTCATGAAATAACTCTGGACAGCCAGCTGGTGGCGCCGTCTAAGGAGTATAAATACTCAGGCGTCAGCCGCAGCTTGGCAGGGACATTTTGTAAGACAAGGAACTAGTGAAGTACAACTAGACCTCCATGTTCTGAAACAAGTTGATTAAAGCCTTGCTTTATACTCAAACCAAGTGCGTAGTGAGTTTTATTACGTCACCTCCTACATTCATATCTAAATCATTAATGTACACTACAAACAGTAAAGGACCCAGCACCGATCCCTGTGGTACACCACTGGACACAGACTTCCAGTCACAAAAACACCTTCGACCATCACCCTCTGCCTCCTGCCACTAAGCCAATTTTGAGGGTGGGAAGAAATACGTAACGGGGAGTTACCCTAGAATGGTATCAAGGATGAGGGACTTCAGTTGTGTGAAGAGATTGGAGAAACTGGGATTGTACTCCTTAGAGCAGACAAGGTTAAGATTTAATAGAGGTGTTCAAAATTATAAGGGATTTTGATAGAGTAAATAGGGAGAAACTGTTTCCACTGGCAGGAGAGACAGTAACCAGAGTGCACAGAATTAAGGTAACAGGCAAAAGAACCAAAGGGAGATGAGGAGAATTTTTTTTAACCAGCGAGTTTTTATGATCTGGAATGTACTGCCTGAATGGGTGGTGGAAGCAGATTCAATAATAACTTTCAAAGGGGAATTCAATAAATAACTGAAGGGGAAAACCTTGTAGGGCTATTGGGACAGAGCAGGGGAATGGGTCTAATGGATAGCTCCTTCAAAGAGATGGCACAGGCACGATGGGCCGAATGGCCTCCTTCTGTGCTGTATGATTCAATGATTGTAGAAGCACTTTTGCACAGCTAGATAGAAGACAACATTGTGCTGGCCTTTGGGCAAATGTAAAACCTAAGCCCTTCTGAAGAAGGCTAGAAAATTTGCCTGATATGTTATTCAACATTTGCCCTTAACATTGCCCTCAATAGGCTGTGAGAAGGTCACCCACCTGTCCTTTGAGTCAGGGAAGAGCATGTAGCGTGTGGATAAGGGAGAGAGAGATGCAAGAATCTTAAAGAGTGTAGAAAATTAATTTAAAAAATGAAGATAAGCAGGCAATAATTAGAAACTTCTGAGAAACAGATGGGCCATGAAGCAAACATACACATCACAGGAACGCCTCCAAGCAGGCTCACCAATCAACGTGCGGCACCGTGAACATCCGATTGGCAAATAATGTCATAACAGTCTATAAAGGTCTATTACAAGACCACCAGTAGATAAAAACATGCAGCAACTGTATAACATTACTCCGGCTCTGAATCGCAGGCCACCCTTTGCAATAAGATCGCTGCCTCGAGGGTGGTCTTATACCCTTGGCCTCGTGCCGGGGAGAGAAAGAAAAACCCACATACAGTACTGATGAACCTGTAAATCAGGACCTCGCACAGGGTCGCTCCCAAAGACTGAGCTTAAGTGGGGGAAACTGGTGGGGGTGGATGGGCAGCGTGTGGAATGCTGAGAGATGAAAGCCTGCGATGGTTCTGATTACCGACAGTATGCCTGACGCAGCGTGTCCTGACATGAAAGGGGGGGGCGGGGGGGGGGTGGGCTGAAGGGCTTCTTTGGAGCCTCGTGTTAACAGTTTGTTGGTGGTGGGCAGCACAGCCATGGCAGCCCTACGCTTCTGAAAGCTATCTGCTCATGCGAAATTTGATCCCTCTGTTTTCCGGTCTGTTCATTTTATGTTCGTGGCTGACATTAATCCAAAAAAATAGAAGCTTTGCTGCAGCTGCTGAGTTCATTTTTTTTAAAATAAAATTGTGCAATACAAGATAAATGAAGGGAAACGACTAAGCAAAAATTTTCTGCTCATCCCCTGCCTGCCACCCCCCCCCCTTTTCCCTTTCCCTTTCCTTCACTCAGTTACATCATCATATATAACCATCAATCTCAGGAGTAATTCAGCAAACAACTCTGGGAGGGGAACGAGTAAAAAATATCCCCTCGGCAATTAGTCTCCAACGAGCTTTGGGTACTGTTACTAGTGTAATTTTGAATATCTATATATATTATATATATATTTTAATTGTTATTTAACCTCCGAGATGTTGTGCCCATTTTCCCATCGCCCTTACACAGCATGACAGCAAGATTCCTGGCACGTCTTCATATTTTGACACACACATGTCCCCTTTGTGGCATGAGAATGCAGTAATTTGCGGGTTTCCTTTCTTCACTATTTCCACTTGATTTTTTTTTTTGCATGTTATTTTCTGATGGAAAGATTTATTTGGTCTGAGCGGGGTGGGGTGGGGGGGGTGGAAACAGCACAAAAACCTTTCTGCTGTGATATACTGTCACAGGGTGACACCAGGTCGGGTGGCCGTTAATGTTCGAGGAAGGATGCCACTGCTAGAAACTGATAGGCAGATATTTGAGCTACAGGGGAGACAGGGGAGTCGAGAGTTATGGGGAGTGGGCGGGAAAGTGGCGTTGAGGCCATGATCTTATTGAATGGCGGGGCAGGCTCATGGGGCCTAATGGCCTACTCCTGCTCCTATTTCTTATGTTCTTATGTTCAGGACTCCCCGAGATACCAAGAGCCTATTGGACATCCCCACACAAAGAAGCAGAGGCAAAAGGAAGAACTTTATGGGAATTTGTTTTCCATTTTTATAGTACTGGATTAAAGGCGTTATATAAACGCAAGTTTTTGTTGGCGCACAATAACAGGCGATTTCTGACACGACCTACAATTTTTTCATATATCCTGATTCTAATGGGTGCAAATCAGCCAAGTCTTTATTTTGCTTTACTAATAGAGTCATTGCAGATCAAAAGATGTCTGTTCAAACAATTGTAGGGTGGCAGGAGGCTTAACGAGGGGCAGTGGTCCATGTTTCATTTTCTTTCTCAGCCTTTGTGTTGATCTAACATAGACTCTCAGCTAAGAACACTGCAACTGCTCTTTTCACTGTTAACACTGACCAAAATTTGTGAGGCCACTGCAAAAAAAAGGACTGACGCCACCCCCTGCTTTGTTGGTTGGCACAGTTTCTATTTAACCTCTCCCCTTATGCCAACTCTTTCTAGTATTGTTGTCAAAGGACTGTAGGAAATACCAACTTAGCATCTCAGTCAGGCCGCTGGAAGGAGTAGAAGATTCTTCAGCAGGGAAGGAGAATAGAGCAGCATGTCATTCTCATGCATCCCGGTGCAACGAGTGACAGAGAGCAGGCAGAGATCTAGGAGCAAGGGTGGCTTGCCCTCTGTCTTAGCTTAAAGTATTGCTGGAGAGTCTGGAAGAGGCAGCATCTGAAATAAGACAGAAAAAATATAAAACAAGATTGGGAAAGAATCTGCTAGAGATGCAGATTTTTAGAGCAAATGTTTAGAATAGAGTGCCTTTCGTGTTCTCAGAACATCTCAAAAGCATTTCACAGCCAGTGAAGCAGATAGATGACCAGATAAAGGGGGAAATGCCCTTGCCGTTTTCAGCGAATTTACTGCGCAGGAACAGCACAGGAAAATTTGAGTGAGGAAATCCGGGCGGAAGTCGCTTCCGCCCCTTGCGCTCTATGAAAAGGCTTCCCCCGAGTTGCCTTGCACTCGCTGGCCCCGCCCACGATACAACCACCGAGTCCCCACTGGCCTGTGAGGCGGCAGCTCCGTGTTTCCTGGGTTTGCACTGCTAGTGCGCTCTGGGTAAGTTAGACAGAGATAAGTGAGGCACAGCCGCAGCCAGGATCACCTGATCAAGGGGGAAGTGAGTGAGGGGTTTGTGAGGCTAAAGAGTCTGACAACTTCGTACAGTGCTTTCTGTAGTTTAGTAATACTTTTTGAAATCCTTTTTTGTTGTTGCATTCTTGACTTGCACTTGATTCTGACTTCCTCTCACACGGTCAAGTCCACCAGAGGATTTTCCGGCCCCATCACCTCCCACCCACAGTCAGGGGTGGGTATGGTATATCACGCTTTGCCATTATAATGGAGGAGGAAGATCAGCACAAGGTGGAGGAAGGAAGAGTCAAGCACCATTCAAGCAGGATGCGGCCTACAAGATATTACTCCCGCTCCCCCCCCCTAAGAATATACAGTCAGCTGAGAACCTCTCTGAGGAACTTTGTATACGATAGGGCATCTCTGGGAAGACCTGCAGCGTCGGTCATCCGTCTGCACTGTTTTCTCAGTAGTTATGAAGGTGACACCACCTTCAACTTCAAATGCACGGGGTCATAGAATCATAGAATGGTTACAGCACGGAAGAAGGCCATTCAGCTGTCGAGCCCATGCCGGCTCTCTGCAAGAGCACTTCAGCTAGTCCCACCCCCTCGTCCTTTCCCCATAGCCCTGCAAATTTCTTTCCTTCAGATACTTATCCAACTTCCTTTTGAAAGCCGCAATTGAATCTGTCTCCACCACCCTTTCAGGTAGTGCAATCCAGATCTTAACCACTCGCTGCGTAAAAAAGTTTTTCCTCATGTCGCATTTGGTCATTTCAGGCAGCCATGAGGGATCTCTGCAACATCAACCAGGGAGCAGTAGGGGCACTCATTCGTCAGATCACTGACCTCTTTTACAGCAGAGCAGCCCAATTCATAACCTTTGGTATTTTGGCAAGGCAGCAGAGAGAAAGGGCAATACAGTTCTATGAGGTAGCTTGCTTTCCAGTGGTCCAGGGTGCACTCGATGGCACCCACACTGCATTGAGGGGACCCACAGAACACGCACTCAGCTAGATGAACAGGAAGGAATTCTACTCATTCAATGACAAGATATTGTGTGTCAGCAATTAGAGGATCCTCAATCTCAATGCCCAATATGCAGGAAGTTGCCATGTTGCCTTCATCCTTCAGCAGTCAGCCCTCCCTGACCTGTTCCAGAAAGAGAATCTGATCCATGGATGGCTTCGGGGTGACAAAACATACCCCCGGCTCCCATGGCTGATGACCCCAGTCAGAGTGTTCCACTACAGCAGCAGAGGCTCACTACAATGAGGCACAATGAGGCTGGTGATCGAGAGGACCATCAGTGTGTTGAAAGTGCACTTTCGCTGTCTTGACAGGTCAGGAGAGTATCTGCAGTACACTTCAAATTGTATGTCCAGAATAGTAATAGCCTACTGTGTCTTTCATAACTTTGTCATTCAGGAAGGGCTTCACCTTCACATGGCTGAGGAGGAGACCCTGGCACTAGTAGATCCAGAACTACACGGAGCATACCATCAGGATGACATGCATTCAGAATACTGCTGGCTGACAGCTGCAAGGGTCATCAAAGTATACGATAGCAAAATACTGCGGATGCTGGAAATCCGAAATAACAACAGGAAATGCTGGAAAAACTCGTCATCAAAGTATAGATCCTCTCAGAAGTCTTCTTCTCAGTCTAACTCAGTCGACCTTAGACAGCCTGACATTCTCACCCACTTATAAATAAAGTGACATGACCTCAATCTACTACCTATCCTACCACATGACAACACTGCAGCCCTTGTTTTGCGACATGATTATGCCAATAATCACCACCTGATTGAAGGAGGTAGATCTTGACTTTATGCGATAGTGTAAAACAGGTACTAGCAAGTCGGCAGCCCGATTTACATCACCCCGATTTTTATTTCCATTGAAGTCAACAGAAATAAAAATCGGGGGAGATGTACAATGGGATGCCAACTCGTTATCATCCATTTTACACTCTCAGACAAATTTGAGATCTACCCTAATAAGTCAGCACCAGATGAGTGAATCCTTTACTTTATGACTGTAATCTCCATGAATAAAAAGGTACCAAGGCTTGATGACACCGAAGCTCAGGAGTATGTGCTTCCTGCCTTCAATCTCATCGAGGAGGGCTTGGCAGTCTGAATGAGTGAAGTTGTGCGTTCCTCTTCTCTGGCTTGGTGCCATCTTTTATGTCCATTTGAGCAGGCAGACAGGACCTCTGCTTAACATCTCATCCAAAAGACAGCCCCTCCAATAATCCCTTAGGCTGCACTGAAGTGCCAGCCTAGACAACGTGCTCAAGTCTCTGGAGTGGGACTTAGAATGTTCAGTCTCTGAGTCAGAAGTAAGAGTGCTGCCTCTGAGCAAAGGCTGATATTTAGCCGTACTTAGGCACCCAAGCCTGTCTGTTCAGAAACTGTAATTATGCCTTTGGTGCATGTTTTTTTTTAGCACTGTGTGGTTTTGGAACATTCTCATTGGGAGTAGTGTGCAATTGGAATGAAGGTTTGTCTTTTTCCACATTGCATCTTCTGAGACCGTAAATGTGGGTTTAGGATTGGAGCCTGTACTCAAGCCTCTAAGAATATTTATAAAACCCAACGTGACCCCTCACACCTGACCTTGTGAACCTTCCCCACCCCAGCCCCAACACACACAAGATCAATCAAGAATTAGTGGTTAGGTGACATTGAGCTTGGGCTTTAAAAGCATGTGGATTGTAAAAGGAAGACTGAGTGAGGCAAGAAGCTCCGCAGTTTTCACATGTTGGGAAAGATTAATTTAGAATTGGAAGTGATGTTAACACAGGGATTTACTTTAATTGTACATTACGGAATAAAAGAGTCTATCTGATAAAAGGGTGAATCTGGATAGCCCGTACACCATTAATGATGGTACTGTACACATTAGTACTGTATTACAGAAGGGGATTTTCTCAGTATTATATCCACATGCTTACAGAAAAACCTCAGATATTACAGCTTTGTACAGTCAGCCTGTGGGGACACTTAATCCTTAATTACATCATTTGGTCAACCCCACTAATAGCCATAATTAGGAAGTAAACACAGACTTTTAACCACAAATACTTTCTAAAGTTTTAAACAGGTTTACCCAGCTCTTTTTTCAATATCCTCTGGTGAATAGTAATTCATTATTTTCAAAGAATTGCCAGATGCATTTTGTTCTTGTTTGATATATTTACTACACAGATTGTACATATGTATATGTATCTATGTGTCTATTTATTTTTACTTCCCTCATTTTAAACCTTCCTACACAATCCTTTACTGTGATGGTGAGAGGGGAACCTTTCACTATTTTCAGTGTCTGAAAAACTTGAACAACGGAGAGGGTTGATGAGGGTAGTGCAGCTGATGTTGCGTATATGGGGAGAGAAATTCGGTATCGCCCCGCTTGGGGCGCAATTATCGGCCGAGCGCAAAGTTTAGCGCCTGGCGCTAATTATCAACTCCGACTGCAAACTTGGCTTTTATCGCCCCTGGAGGTGATTGGAGCGCTAAATCAGGCACTGCACACCTGTCTTAAGGCGCAAAAGCCGAGGAGCGTGGCGCTAACCCAGAGCGCTGGCAAAGCTCAGGTGATGTCAGTTAGCGATGGAACACAGACACACTGGTGCCGGACAGTTCTTAAAGGGGAGTGTCGATCTTGCTCTCCAGCCACACCCTGCTCATTGGAGCCTTGAATCTCGGCCTGGAGAGACCTGTGACTACATTTTCCAGCCAAGGACTATGGAGAGGGTGAGAGAACGAGCTCAGCGCTTCAGCGAGCGGGGCTTGGAGGCTCCGGTTGGCGCGGTGGCACGCAGAAGATCTATACTCTACCCTGAGAGTGGCAGGAGGCCTTTGCCGCGCGACTACAGAGAGTGTGGAGGGAGGTGGCTCAGAGTGTTCCCTCCAGAAGCATGGTGCCCAGGACCCATACTCAATGTCGCAAAAAGTTCAACAACCTCACTCAGGTCGTCAGGGTGAGTGGCTTTTTTTCAATACCTCTCCATCCCTCCATTTCAACCTCACCCTATGGCCAGAGGGTCTTAAAACCCCAATGCCCAACACTCATCCAACACCTATGGCCCTCTCATGAAACACACATGCACATTCCACACCTTGCATACTGTAAGGGCTATTCAGCTATGGGAGGCACATCAGGCAAGACCATGGCTGCATACATTAAGGGCTATTCAACTATGGGAGGCATATCAGGCAAGACCATGGCTGTATATTTACTCAGACGCTGTCCTTTTTCTTGCAGGCCAAGCTATCTCATAACAGGAGACCGCAGCAACGGACGGGTGGAGGGCGGCCTCAGCTGCAACCCTTCAGCAATCTTGAAGCGCGCATCCACAGTATTGTGGCAAGCCAGGTGATCGGTCCCGTCACCCCTGGAGAGGTCGACCCAGTCCGGGACAGTAATGGTAAGGTCATCAGCTTTCTCTCCTCTCTCATTCCACTTGTCCCTCACAACACCAGCCTTTGACACTTTCAATCCAACTTACTAAATCGCTCCACTCCTTCCTCCCTTACTGCCCCCCTGTCCTCACGCTAAAGCCACTCTTGTACCTCCCTGCTTTCAGATGGAGGGAGAGTAGGCCAGCAAGTCCTGCTGCACTGGACGCAGAGGAGGAGCGGCTCATCGCTGAAATGAACAGCCAGACAGTGGACAAGCACACTCAGCTCATGGGTGCAGTGGGAAGAGAGCCCGAATGCATTGATGCACTGACAAGGAGTGTGGAGCACTACACTGTAGCACAGGCGGATGCCACGCAAATGCTTAGTGCTGCAATTCAGTCACTGGCTGCCGTATCCAATCCCAGACTGGTCTCATGCAGACTCAGATTGAGGCCACACAAGCACTGACTGCTGTCATCGTCGCTGGTTCAGACACATTTCCCCAGGGCTCTCACCGTGCTGCAGCAGGCCAGCAATCTGTGCTCCAGCAGATTGCTCCGGATGCTGAAGTGTTGCCCCGTGGGAGTGCCAGTGTGTCAGTCGAGCAGGGAGGTGCTGTCCTCTCTCAGGATGACAGCATTCCTGCTGGCACCACTGTCACTTCCCCATTGCACTTGCCACTGCCTGTAGCCCAGACTGCTGTCGCCCATGCAGAGTTGGTGCAGTCTGCAGCCGAGCCCTTCAGGCCCAGAGCTGGTCAAGGCCGTCCTTCAAGGGCATCTGTAGTCTCAGGTTCTGATAATCAGCAGCCTTCCACCACCCTTGCTGCAGTCACTGGGGCCCCATTACGGAGGAGCAGTAGGGTGGGAAAGGGGAGAAGTGCGCAAGGGAAGGAGATCACCCTGGAAGGGCAAAAAGTAGGTGTGACGAAATGTTGGGAATTTTTTTATTAAAGGCCGAGGTTCGTGTTCAAACTTTTGTTTAGTGTTTTGGACATTATCTCCAGGTTTTGAGAACCAGTTATGTTAATTAATGTTTTTTTGTGTTTGTTTCTATTAGTTTGTCATGAAGAAATGACACACACAGAGTTTGTAAAATAAAAAAGATTTTGTATTCAAAATGCACAGGTTTGGCCTTTGGAATCATTGCACCCTTGGCCGGCTTTGGGGTTGCGGGTTGCTTTCATTCATGTTGTTCTCCATGCCAGAAGCCATTTCCTCAGTAGGGGCCTTGAAGCGGCTTGTTATCAGTCGTTGACGGACAGCCCTTGCAGTTTCAACATTGTGGGCCTCCCTCCCGCCTTGGTGCTGCTGCTGATCATCCTCCTCATCTTCCTCCTCCTCTTCCTCCTCCTCTTCTTCCTCCTCCTCTGGTGGTGCTCCAAGCCCTGGTGGCATTGGCTAGGTCCTGAGGATTGCCAGGTTATGAAGAATGCAGCACACAACTATGAAGAGAGAGACTCGCTCAGACGATTACTGCAGGGCTCCTCCTGAGTGGTCCAGACAGCAGAACCGTTGCTTGAGCACGCCGATCGTTTGCTCAATGATGTTCCTGGTGGCAAGATGGCTCTCATTGTACCGCAACTCAGCAGGGGTGTTGGGGTTACGGAGCGGTGTCATCAGCCAGGTGCAGAGTGGATAATCCTTGTCCCTGAGGAGCCAACCACCTGGCTGATGCAGTGCCTGGAAAGGTTCTGGCACACCAGTCTGGCACAGGATGAAAGCCAAGATAGCGGGCATTGACAGCGAGTATCAGCTGTCTGTGGTCACAGACCAACTGAATGTTTAAGGAGTGGAACCCCTTGCGGTTTCGAAAAACCTCTGCATTCTCATGCGGTGCCCGCAACGCCACATGCGTGCAGTCAATGGTGCCCTGCACCATGGGGAAGCCCGCTATCCTCACAAAACCAAATGCGCGTTCATGCTGTTTGGCCTGGGTCATCGGGAAAGAGATGTACTGGTGTCTCTTTTTATAGAGGGCATTTGTGACTGACGGATACAGCAATGGACCGCGAACTGGGAGATATTGGTGATGTCCCCAGTAGTTGCTTGAAAGGAGCTGGTAGCATAAAAATTCAGAGCCCCTGTGACCTTCACTGCCACCGACAGAGACGTCCTGGTCCTCAGTTGAGGCTGCAGATCTGGCTGCAGCAGATGGCAGAGCTCAGTGACCACCTCCTTACTGAAGCGCAGCCTGCGCAAACACTGCTCCTCAGACAAATTAATGTAGGAAAATTGTTCCCGGAGTACCCTGGGAGGGTAAGGTCTCCTGTGTAGAGGCCTGTTGGCCCTCCGCCATCTGGTCATGATTGCCACTCTCTCTCTGCGTCTCTGTTGCCTCCGATTCTGCAGGCGCAGGATGACACCCCGAATCAGTGCAGGCCCCATAGTCTCTTGGCAATCGAAGTAGTAAAGGTCAAATCCAAAAATACCTGCAAAGTGCTGCTCAGTAGCCAAAACTACTTCACACAACGTTGACTCTATGTAGAAGTTTCTCTATCTCTCTCTCAGAATCTCTGTCAGAATGAGTGGTGCAAAAATGTCTGCCACAGAAAAAGTCAGGAAGAGGGAGTCTTTAAGTAACAATGAGTTCCAGATCCCCACAACCCTCTGGGTGAAGAAATTTCCCCTCAAATCCCCTCTAAACCTTCCACCAATTAATTTAAATCTGTGCTCCCTGGTTTTTGACCCCTCTGCTAAGGGAAATAGGTTCTTTCTATCCACTTTATCTCTGCCCCTCATCATTTTATACACCTCAATAAGGTCTCCCCTCAGCCTCCTCTGTTCCAAGGAAAACAGATCCAGCCTATCCAGTCTTTCCTCATAGCTAAGATTCTCTACTCCTGGCAACATCCTTGTAAATCTCCTTTGTACCCTCTCTAGTGCAATCACATCTTTCCTGTAATGTGGTGACCAGAACTGCACGCAGTACTCTAGCTGAGGCCTAACTAGTGTTTTATACAGTTGAAGCATAACCCCCCTACTCTTGTATTCTATGCCACGGCTAATAAAGGTGAGATTGTTCTCCTTAGAGCAGAGAAGGTTAAGGGGAGATTTAATAGAGGTGTTCAAAATGATGAGGGATTTTGATAGAGTAGATAGGCAGAATCTGTTCTCACTGGCAGGCGGGTCAGTATGCAGGGCTATGGGGAAAGAGCAGAGGAGTGGGACTAATTGGATAGTTTTTTCAAAGAGCCGGCACAGACACAATGGGCTGAATGGACTCCTTCTGTGCTGTAAGATTCAATGATTCAATATTCATGCTAGTTGTCTCCCGGTTCTCGGTTCGTCCTGCACCATGTGAGGGTGGGGAGGTAACCCGCTTTCATGACTTGTAGGAAGTGAAGTAGAGCTTGAGTGCTTTACCTCCTTTACTGGAGAGAAATACTTGGCCTTTGCTCCTGACTCCTGATGACCTGGCTGAGATAATGAGCTCACATAGTGAGAATTTTTTTAATTTTCTTTCTTCATTGGGGCTTATATTTCTCAGTATGTATCTCCCTTTTTTTCCTAAATAACAACAGAAAATGCTGGAAAAACTCAACAGGTCAGGCAACACCCGTGGAGAGAAATTTGAGTTGACGTTTTGGGTCGAAACCCTTTTTCAAAACTGGAAAGAAAATAAAATAGATCGAAGGCAGTGCTGCGATCGAACAAAAGAAGTAAAAGAGGCAATAAAAGGTATTCGAAACCAGACGAGATGGTAATAGGCCGGTGGAGACAAAAGGCAGCTGAGATTAGGTGTGAAGTGTACTGGCAGGTAAAAGACAGCTGCCAGGTGGGAGAGAGAAACAAAAGGAAAGGGGGGTGGGGGGGAAAGGAAGACCCAAAACAAAGGGGTGGAAAAAATTATAAGTAAAAAAGTAATAGGGGCCGAGGTTATGATCTGAAATTGTTGAACTCGATATTGAGTCCGGAAGGCTGCAAAGTGCCTAATCGGAAGATGAGGTGCTGTTCCTCGAGTTTACGTTGAGCTTCTGTGGAACAATACAAGAGGCCAAGGACGGTGAGGTCCGAGTGGGAATGGAGCGGTGAATTAAAATGACAGGCGACCGGAAGCTCGGGGTCACCCTTACGGACTGAACGGAGGTGTTCCGCAAAGCGGTCACCCAATCTGCGTTTGGTCTCCCCAATGTAGAGGAGACCGCATCGTGAGCAGCGAATACAGTATACTAGATTGCAAGAGGTACAAGTAAATCGCTGTTTCACCTGGAAGGGGTGTTTGGGGCCCTGGACAGTGGGAAGGGGGGAGGTATAGGGGCAGGTGTTACATCTCCTGCGCTTGCACGGGAAGGTGCCAGACGAAGGGGAAGGGCTGTTTGGGGTGATAGAGGAGTGGACTAGGGAGTCTCGGAGGGAGCGGTCCCTACGGAATGCTGAAAGGGGAGGGGAGGGGAAGATATGTTTGGTGGTGGGATCACTTTGGAGGTAGCGGAAATGGCGGAGGATGATCCGTTGAATGTGGAGGCTGGTGGGGTGAAAGGTGAGGACAAGGGGAACCCTATCGTGGTTCCGGGAGGGAGGGGCAGGGGTGAGGGCAGAAGTGCGGGAGATAGAACGGACACGGTCGAGGGTCGTGTCAACCACGGTAGAGGGGAATCCTCGGTTGCGGAAAAAGGAAGACATGTCGGAAGCACTGGTGTGGAAGGTGGCATCGTCGGAGCAGATACGGCGGAGACGGAGAAACTGGGAGAATGGAATAGAGTCCTTACAGGAGGCGGGGTGGGAGGAAGTGTAGTCCAGGTAGCTGTGGGAGTCAGTGGGCTTGTAGTGAATATCGGTCGATAACCTATCCCCAAAGATGGAGACGGAGAAGTCGAGGAAGGGAAGGGAAGAGTCAGAGATGGACCATGTGAAGGTGAGGGAAGGGTGGAAATTGGAGGCAAAGTGAATGAAATTGTCTCGTTCAGGGCGAGAGCAGGAAACGGCACCGATACAGTCATCAATGTATCGGAAAAAGAGGTGAGGGAGGGGACCTGAGTAGGACTGGAACAAAGATTGTTCGACATATCCCACGAAAAGGCAGGTATAGCTAGGACCCATGCGGATACCCATAGCAACACCTTTAATTTGGAGGAAATGAGTGGAGTTACAGGAGAAGTTGTTCAATGTGAGAACAAGTTCAGCCAGGCAGAGGAGGGTGGTGGTGGATGGGGACTGTCATTTTTGTCTCTTTCTTTTCCTTATCAAGGTGATTAGCAGAAGAACCAAAGGTGACATGAGGTAAAACTTTTTTACGCAGCGAGTGGTTAGGATCTGGAATTCACTGCCTGAAAGGATGGTGGAGGCAGATTCAATTGTGGCTTTCAAAAGGGAATTGGATAAGTACCTGAAGGAAAAAAATTTGCAGGGCTACAGGGAAAGGCAGGGAAGTGGGACTAGCTGAAGTGCTCTTGCAGAGAGTCGACACGGGCTCGATGGGCCGAATGGCCTCTTTCTGTGCTGTAACCATTCTATGATTCTATGATCTGCCCAGGTTGACACATTTTGGCCAAGAGGGCTGGTGCCTGACTTGGTTCCAGACTGTTGCCAATGTTTTCTTTGTAAACCAACCCTAAGGAAATTGCCTGGGATTGGCCTAAGAGTGACTGTCCCCTCTGAATTTCCCCTTTCACTGCCCTCTCCTGAGAGACCTTGGTGTCATATTTGACCCTGAAATGAGCTTCCGACCACATATCCGCAGCATAACAAAGACCGGCTATTTCCACCTCCGTAACATCACCCGTCTCTGTCCTTGCCTCAGCTCATCCACTGCTGAAATCCTCATCCATGCCTTTGTTACCTCTAGATTTGACTATTTCAATGCACTCCTGGCTGGCCTCCCACGTTCCACCCTACGTAAACTTGAGGTCATCCAAAACTCGGCTGCCCGTGTCCTAACTCGCACCAAGTCCCGTTCACCCAAGTCCCTGTGCTTGCTGACGTACTTCGGCTCCCGGTTAAGCAGCGCCTAGATTTCAAAATTCTCATCCTTGTTTTCAAATTCATTCATATGGGCCTCGCCCTTCCCTATCTCTGTAATCTCCTTCAGCCCCACAAACCCCCGAGATATCTGCGATCCTCTAATTCTGCCCTCTTGAGCATTGTGGTGATTATTCTTTATGTTTAGTAAGAAGTATTGTGATTGGTTGTTTGTTTCCTGCCTTGGGATATATGCTGTAATCTCATTGGTAGTTGATGTCATGTGATTTGTGGTGGCCATCTTAAATTCAGTTCTTTCCAGCTTTGGTTGGGACTGGGTGTGGAAAGATGTGCTACAGGATTTTAAAGTTAATAAAGCCTAGATTAGAAAGGCAAATCTATTCTTTATTTCAATTTATTAACTTTATGTCAGAATGGAGCGATATCTTCAACCAGAACGATTCAATGCTGACCCTAATTCTGCTGGAATGGATGATAAATGGAAACACTGGTATTGTACATTTAAAAACTTTTTGGGCGTGTTGGATCAAGAGTCTCTAAATAAGCTGAATATGCTGATCAACTACATTGCTCTGGATGTGTATAAGTATATTTTGGACTGTAAAATGTACGAAGTGGCTATTTCTACATTGGAAAAGATTTTTGTTAAACCAAAGAATGAGGTATTTGCACGTCACCTTCTATCTGCCCGTAGGCAGCAGGTGGGAGAATCTTTGGATACTTATTTACAAGCACTTCGGTGCCTTAGTGTTAACTGTAATTATAAGGCCGTGACGGCTGAAGAATATAAGGAAGAATCGGTACGGGATGCTTTTATTAATGGATTACTGTCTAGATCAATTCGTCAGCGGTTGTTAGAAAATAAGACTTTGGATCTTAAGAGTGCTTTTGAGCAAGCTTCTACATTGGATGTGGCTCAGAGAAGTTCGGATTCTTATGCTCTTTTTAATCGGCCTGCGACTGTGGTTTCGGCAGTTCCGGATGAAAAGGAATTATGTGGACTTAATAGGAGTGGTTTACTAGATTCTGAAACAGTTTCTACTTCGGCGGCTGTTGCCCCTAGGATTCAGAAGTGTTATTTTTGTGGGAACGTCCGGCACCCTCGTCTGAAGTGTCCTGCTCGGGAGGTTGTGTGTAGTAAATGCGGCAAGAGAGGTCATTACGCACGTGTGTGTAAATCATCAGGTTCAATTACCTCCTCTGTGACTATTCAGCCTTTAGATAGGGCGTTTATTGCATCAATTTCTGCTGCATTTGCTCATGGCCTAAACAAAGCTATAGTTACGGCCCAAGTTAATGGGTTGGAAGTGAAGGCCCTTATAGATACGGGCAGTACCGAAAGTTTTATAAGTCTTCAGTTTGTGAAGGAGAAGCATTTGAAAATTTTGCCTGTTACGTATCAGGTGTGTATGGCTCAGACGACTCTCACTTCACAAGTAGCTGGTTGTTGCCTTGTGAAATTGATTTTTCTAGGTAATACGTATACTGATATACGCCTATCTGTTTTGCCTAATCTCTGTGCGGATATTTTGATTGGTCATGATGTGCTTCAGTTACACGAGTCTCTCAGTTTTTCATTTGAAGGGACTAAGCCACCTTTATCTATTTGTGGATTAACCTCTTTATCCATTTCTCCATTATCACTTTTTTCCAATTTGATGCCGGATTGTAAGCCAATTGCTACCAAGTCAAGAAGGTATAGCAGTCAGGATAGAGAATTTATTAATTCTGAAGTTCAACGTCTCTTATTGGAAGGAATCATTGAACCTAGTTGTTCGCCTTGGCGAGCATAGGTAGTTGTCACGACTAACGAGAGACATAAGAAACGAATGGTGATAGACTATTCCCAAACTATTAATAGGTATACTCAATTAGATGCGTACCCCTTGCCTAAGATTGATGAGCTTATCAACAAAGTATCTCAGTATAAAGTTTTTAGCACTATTGACTTAAAGAGTGCTTATCATCAGATTCCTATTGTTAAGAAGGATCAACCATATACGGCCTTTGAGGCTGGCGGAAAGCTGTATCAGTTTTGCCGAATACCATTTGGTGTTACTAATGGTGTTGCTTGTTTTCAACGGGCAATGGATGCTTTTATAAGTGATAACTCTCTCTCTGACACCTTTTCATACTTAGATGACACCACAGTGTGTGGCAAATCAAGGGTGGAGCATGATTCTAATTTTAAAAGATTCCTTCAAGCTGCGGAAAAAGTTGGTTTAACTTTTAATAAAGAGAAGTGTATCTTTTCGACCACTGAGGTAAATCTATTGGGGTATATTATCTCGGGAAACAAGATTAAACCAGATCCAGAACGTCTGCGACCATTGATTGATTTACCTTGTCCTACTAATTCTAAGGCTTTGCAACGAGTTGTTGGACTGTTTTCTTATTATTCTAATTGGATTGCAAATTTTTCACAGAAGATCCGGCCTCTTAATCGGGTTACGACATATCCTCTATCATGGGAGGCCAGGACGTGTTTTGATAATTTTAAAAAGGATATCCTTGGAGCAGTTGTGCATTCTATTGATGAGCAGGTTCCTTTTGTGATTGAGACGGACGCTTCTGATTTTGCAATTGGGGCTACTCTGAACCAAAATGGAAGACCTGTGGCCTTTTTCTCACGTACCTTGAACAATAGTGAAAAAAGGCATTCTTCAATAGAGAAAGAGGCGTATGCAATAGTAGAAGCACTGCGTAAATGGAGACATTATTTATCGGGGTGACATTTTACGTTGGTAACTGATCAAAAGTCTGTGTCCTTTATGTTTGATGTCAAACATTTTGGAAAGATTAAGAATGATAAAATAATGAGGTGGAGGATTGAGTTGGCATGTTACCATTTTGATATAGCTTATCGTCCGGGGAAGGATAATGTTGCTGCTGATGCGCTGTCGAGGGCTTATTGTTCTGTGATTCACGGAGATACGCTTATTAATCTTCACAATGCCTTATGCCATCCTAGGGTTACGAGGATGATACATTTCGTATGCAGTAAGAATTTGCCCTTTTCAGTTGAAGACGTCAAGCGGATGACTTCATCATGTTCTATCTGTGCTCGGTGTAAACCGAATTTCTTTAAGCCTCAACGAGCTCATCTTATAAAGGCTACTTCTCCTTTTGAACGTTTGAGCGTCGATTTTAAGGGGCCCCTTCCTTCAACTACTCAAAACCGATATATATTTACTGTTGTGGATGAGTTTTCAAGGTTCCCTTTTGCTTTTCCTTGCGCAGATGTATCAGCTGCTACAGTTATCAAATGTCTGACTCAACTTTTTGTCATCTTTGGGATGCCTGCGTATATCCATTCGGATCAGTGAAGTTCTTTTATGTCTTCCCAGTTGAAGGAATACCTTCAGAGTCGGGGAATTTCTACTAGTAGAACTACCCCGTATAATCCCCAGGGTAATGGACAGTGCGAACGATACAATGGGGTGATCTGGAAGGCAGTTATGTTGGCTTTGACATCCCGGAACCTTAAGAATACACAGTGGGAAATGGTACTGCCTGATGCCCTGCATTCCATTAGATCATTGCTTTCAACGGCTACTAATGTGACCCCCCATGAAAGGCTCTTTAACTATCCGTGGAGATCTACTACGGGATATTCGGTACCTTCATGGCTTACTATGCAGGGACCTGTGCTGCTTCGACGCCATGTTAGATTGTCAAAATATGATCCTTTAGTGGAGGAGGTGGAGCTGTTGGAGGCAAATTCCCAATATGCTCATATTCAATTCCAAGATGGGAAAGAAAGTACCGTTTCAATTAAAGACTTGGCTCCTTGTGGTGGCCAGCCCTCTTCTGAGGATATTAACAATAGTCATGATTCAGATAATGTGGATGCTGTTACAGATACTACGAATATTTCCAATCCGATTGCAGATAATTATACTTCTATTAGTCAGCCCTCGATGGATGTTTATGACCGTCCCAGTTTACCTTCTGATGGGATTTCTAATCCGGAAACCGTTGAAAATCGGGATATGGATAGCCTTCCTGCAGAAGATACTTCTGTGTCTCCTGGTGTGGGAGGGCAAGGAATTTCACCAAGGTTAAGAAGGTCGACACGAACAAGATATCTGGTCGACCGATTGAAAATGGACTTTTAAATTGATAGTAATGTTTTAAAATTGTTGAAATATTATATTATATTGTTTTAGTTGAGAGATACTTAATACTTATGTGCAATGTTACTATTTGTTGTTGTTCACTTAGTATTGTGTCATGTTGAATAGTTTTATTCTTGTCTGTGCATAGTTTTAGTTGTAAATAATTAATTATAAATTGTAAAGGTTATTTAGGTTGGAGTATATTTTAAAAGGAGGGGTGAATGTGGTGATTATTCTTTATGTTTAGTAAGAAGTATTGTGATTGGTTGTTTGTTTCCTGCCTTGGGATATATGCTGCAATCTCATTGGTAGTTGATGTCATGTGATTTGTGGTGGCCATCTTAAATTCAGTTCTTTCCAGCTTTGGTTGGGACTGGGTGTGGAAAGATGTGCTACAGGATTTTAAATTTAATAAAGCCTAGATTAGAAAGGCAAATCTATTCTTTATTTCAAGCATCCCTGATTATAATCCCTCAACCATTGGTGGTCGTGCCTTCTGTTGCCTAGGCCCTAAGCTCTGGAATTCCCTGCCTAAACCTCTCCGCTTCACTACCTCTCTTTCCTCCTTTAAGACACTCCTTAAAACCTACCTCTTTGACCAAGCTTTTGGTCATCTGCCCTAATTTCTCCTTATGTGGCTCGTTGTCAATTTTTTGTCTTTTAATACTCTTGTGAAGCGCCTTGGGGCATTTTACTATGGTAAAGGCGCTATATAAATACAAGTTGTTGTTGTTGTTGTTGAGACACCATCATCCCACTTGGAGCCTTTCTACTTGAGCCAGCTCAGAGCGGGAACTAAGCAGGTCTTGATCATCCATCACACCACAAGAGGGACTGTACATACAAGCCTGTATCCTACCATTCCATAATCCAACACAGTGGGCCGCCAACAAGATTTTTTCAAACAGCTGGATCTGAATGATATTTACACTGCTCAAAACTGAGGCAGCTCAGCCGGCAACTGCATTTTACCGAGTTCTTTTCATGCAAGTGTGAAAGGCCCAAAATCCATAAACAGTACAGGTTTGACTGAACTATGATGTCCTCACAAATTAAATAAATACAGTACTGACGTAAGATTCTAGCTCTCAACAATGGCCCAAACATTTTGCTGTGGTTGACCAACGAACTGCTACTTAGACTTGCCCGTGCCTGTTTAATGTTGACGATGTTTTGCCCTGCAAGTTGTTGAAAGTCCAAGATGGAATTAGCGCGTCGTCCTCTGCAGGGCATCTGGGACCTGAGTGAACAGGTTGTGTGCCTCCTTAGCCAATCAGATTGAAGCACAATGAAATTAACAGACCAAGGATTGAGAAGGAAGTGTAAGTTAGAGAGGGCGAATTCAATGGCCCAGAAATTCCAGAACGGGGCTTGCAGCGCGTGCAAGGCCCGTATTTACACTTACCCCGCGCTACTGACGATCAGCTCCAGGGACGCCTGGACTTGGTGAATGAAAAAGAAGAATCCCGGGCAGCGTATGACGTCACGCCGCCCAGGAGTGCAGCCAGCGCAAAGCCAGGAGCGTGCAGTGTAAGTGAGACACGCCCCTTGAGGTCTCAGTTTCACTGGACACGCCCCCAATGTTTCTGTCAAGCTGCTAAGGATTTTTACATGCAAAGCAGCAGTTTAAATAGGTTTTTGGAAGTTTTTTGAAGATTTTGGTAACTTTTATAAACTTTTTTAAATGTTTACATTATTTTGAGTAATCTGAAGTAGTTTTAAAGAGAATTAAAGCAATTTAAAGACTTTTAAAAGCCCTAAAAGAATTTTTTTAATTCCATTTATTTATTTAGCAATGTCGTCGTCATACGTGTCTTCACACTGTTCCTTTTGGGGAACTGTATGAAGTGGTGGAAGGATTTATGGCCGTGATTAACGCTCATTCCGTGACCGTAACCATCTTTGAACCAGCCATTAGGGCGGTTAGTCATATGGCGGGAGGGTTTTACGGGCTCCCACAAGCTATACAAGGAGGGGGGGCCACCCACACCCACGGACGCAAATATCCCACTGGATGTCAACCCAGAATTTAGAGCCGGAGCTCCAACTCCACTTGCCGGGACTGTCTGGAGTGGGGTTCGAAACCCTACCCTGATCTGGCCCAGCGGCGGGGATCCTACCGCTATGACAAAGGCCCAATCCGATTAGCAACGTGAAATTGCAGCATAGGGCTCCAGTCACGGGGAGGGAAAAGGCGCAGGAAACGTATGGGTGTCACCTTTTGTGCAGAGTGGGCCTTTTGCGTAGCAGTAAGCATCCCCACCGCTGGGCCAGAAGGAGTAGGGTTTTGAACCCCACTCCAGACAGTCCCGGCAAGTGGAGTCGGAGTTCCAACTTTAAATTCTGGGTGGACATCCAGCGGGATACTTGCGTCCGTGGGTGTTGGTGGCCCCCCCCCCTCAGATGGGTTGTGGGAGCCCGTAAAACCCTCCCGCCATAGGACTAACCACCCTAATGGCTGGTTCAAAGATGGTTACGGTCACGGAATGAGCGTTAATCACGGCCATAAATCCTTCCACCACTTCATACAGTTCCCCAAAGGGAACAGTGTGAGGATACGTACGATGATGACCTCTTGCGCAATGCACCTCCTTGGACCCTCAGTCGCAGATGCGAGGGGGCAAGTCGTGCAATTGTTAAATTTTTCATTTTATTGACATGTAAAATGTTGGCCCAGTAATTCCCTTGCAACTGCGCGAGTACGGTCGGGGTACTTACGCATCTGGCCGGATGAAATGCCGTTTTTCAGCATGCACAGTGCTTTTGGGAAAAAACAGCATTTCCTGTCCTCTGAACGAAGGGGTTCAGAGGCAGAACGCGTGCGACTGCACAGGCAGCGCGTGCGCAGTATAATTCGCCGCTTTCATTACTGCTTTCAGTGAGGTCAAGTCCTTACAACTTACACATGAAAAAAGCATGGGTACAGTTGCTGCAGAGGCTGCGGAGGAAGATATTTCTTATTGTGGAGCTTCTGAAAGTATGTATGTCTGTATATATTCCTTTGCGTGTTATGTATATATTCCTTTACTTATGTGTATGAATGTATTATTTAATTATGACTTTCAGAGAAAGTAACTTATTTGAAAATCATAATTAAAAACATACATTCATACACATTAGTAAAGGAATATAAAACATACATACATATACGTAAAGGAATATATGTGGACATACATACATAACTCATTCTCACATTCCATTCACACAGCCACAATTGCTCCTTCTACCTACCGTTCTGAAAACCCTTTAAAAAAAAAAAAAATTTAACTTTAAAACTTACTTAAAATTTCTTAAAATAACTTCCCTCCCTTTCCCAAACAAAAATATTGCATTTCAGAAGCTCCACGATAAAATGTTTCTTCCTCCGCAGCCAATGAACCACTTTACACTTGCTTTTTTCAAGTGTAACTTCTGAGGACTTACCCTCACGGATTTCATGAATGAAATCTACGAAGTTCACTGCGCAAGCGCTGCCTGTGCAGTCGCACGCGCTCGAGGTCTGGAAATGCCGGCGTTCCCCGCATGCGCTGTTCATGCTGAACGCCAGCATTTCCAACGGCCAGATGCGTGAGTACCCCGAGCACACTCACGCCTTTGGCCGCGAATTTCTGGCCCAATGTGAAATCAGGTACAGAAAGAGAAGGAAAGAGAAGGAAAGAAAGATTGGATTAAGAGAGAGAGAAAAAAGAGACAGAAAGAAAAACATTAAAAAAAAATTTTTAAATATTTTTAAATCTCCAACAACAATTAAAACCTGAAGGAATGAGACTCCATAGTTGTAATAGGCAATTTTCAGTGCCAATGAAGTTGACTGGCATTATTTAACTTTGTTAAAAGGGTAATTAGACTTGAAATGACTTGACTTAACTTTCTGTGGCGAGTTAATTCGTGAATCTATTGAGCAAATACAGCAACTTCAGGCCACTCGATGCATTTAAATGGGGAATCTGACAGGGAGATGCTGTTTTCACGAAGCTAACGGCAGGACAGAGCATCTCCGACAGCCACTTCTCGATTTCCATGTTTAATCGTGCATCTGCCCTCGCCTGAAGTTGCTGTAGCATTTGTACTTAAATAACGGCGAGTGCTATTAGCCTCGCTGTTATTTTGACAGAAAATTTTGGGCCATAGAGGTATTTTTAATGCTTTAAAATGTGAGATTTTATTTAAAGACCAACAATATTCAACGATATTACTATAAATCCTAAATACTATAAAAGGATATACATTTACTGTGTCTGTAATAGAATCATAGAAATTGCAGCATAGAGGGAAGCTATTTAGCCCATTATCTCCGTGCCTATTTCTTCAAATAGAGCTATCTGCTCTAATCTCATTTCCCTGCTGTTCTTTGTATCCTTTTATATTCTTCCTTTTCAAATAATTATGCAACTTCCTTTTAAATTATGTTATAGTCTCTTGCCCTGAAAATCCATGGGCAATCCTGGTATACTCCCAGAGTAAGTCTGCCAAGAGTGTGGCAGAAGGCCCTTAAATTAGGCCGGGGCCTGGATATGTGGGTTTGGAACAGAAACTTCGTCCATTCCAAACATGGTCCCAACGGATTATGGCACCAGGGAACCCCAGAAAAACTGAGGTCAGTGGGGTGAAAGATAAAGCCTTCCAGTGGCTGGAGTCACCTGGCACAAAGGAAGATGGTTGTGGTTATTAAGGGTCAATCACTGCAGCCCCTGGACATCACAGCAAGAGTTCCTCAAGGAAGCATCCTTGGCTCAGTCACCTTCAGCTGCTTCATCAGTGGCCTTCCTTCTATCATAAGGTCAGGAGTAAGGCTCTTCACTGACAATTCCACAGTGTCAGCTGTTGCTCAGTTGGTAGCACCCTCGCCTCTGAATCAGAAGGTTGTGGGTTCAAGTCCTGCTCCAGAAACTTGAGCACAAAAATCTAGGCTGACTCTCCGGTGCAGTACTGAGGGAGTGCTGCACTGTTGGAGGTGCTGTCTTTCAGATGAGACGTTAAACCAAGACCCTGTCTGTCCCCTCAGGTGGATGTAAAAGTTCCTATGGCACTATTTTGAAGAAGAGCACAGGAGTTATCCCCAATGAACTAGCCAATATTTATCCTTCAATCAACATCACTAAAGCAGATTATCTGGTCATTACCACATTGCTGTTTGGTGGGAGCTTACTGTGCGCAAATTGGCTGCCGCGTTTCCTACATTACAACAGTGACTCCACTTCTAAAAGTAATTCATTAGCTGTAAAGCATTTTGGGACGCCTGGTGGCCGTGAAAAGCGCTATATAAATGCAAGTCTTTCTTTTTTCCATCCATTCACAACTCCAGCATCAATCCTAAAAAAGATTACTTATTTTTTGGTGACACTGCTTGCTTGGCCACATCCATACCAGCAAAACCTGAGCGGAGCAGGCCCAGTGCCTGCCCTGCTCAAAGCAGTCTAATTTCCCAGAGGGCTTCTAAAACAAGTGCTAGGCCCCTGATTAGCATATGCAAGGTCCCAATGCCTGTTTAAGGCAGTCGGACGCCTAAAAAATGGTTCGATTCACTATCAGGTCAAACGTCTATCAAGCGTCCTTAGGGCGCAGGACATTGGTCTCTGAATTTGGCCCTCCTCGAGCCTGTTTTACGAGTGTAAGGCAGGCGCAATGAGATGCAATTTCTACTCCACTTTTACCCCTAGATATTTGAAGCTAGATCTTTACTATGTAGAGGGATAGGTCTCAGGAATATGTTTGGAGATGTCCTAAGACAGGGGCATCCCTTCCATTTGGAGCAGTTAACTTGTGTCCTTAAGAGTTGATTAAATTCTGATATTTCAGAAGATGTTGGGGAGTGAGTTGAAGATTTTGGGGAGTGAGTTGAAGATTTTGAGGAGTGAGTTGAAGATGTTGGGGAGAGAGTTAAAGATTTTGGGGAGTGAGTTGAAGATGTTGGGGAGTGAGTTCAAGATTTTGGGGGCGAGTTGAAGATTTTGGGGAGTGAATTGAAGATTTTGGGGAGAGAGTTGAAGATTTTGGGGAGTGAGTTGAAGATGTTGGGGAGTGAGTTGAAGATTTTGGGGAGTGAGTTGAAGATTTTGGGGAGTGAGTTGAAGATGTTGGGGGGTGAGTTGAAGATTTTGGGGAGTGAGTTGAAGATGTTGGGGAGTGAGTTGAAGATGTTGGGGAGTGAGTTGAAGATGTTGGGGAGTGAGTTGAAGATTTTGGGGGGTGAGTTGAAGATTTTGGGGAGTGAGCTGAAGATTTTGGGGAGTGAGCTGAAGATGTTGGGGAGTGAGTTGAAGATTTTGGGGAGTGAGTTGAAGATTTTGGGGAGTGAGTTGAAGATTTTGGGGAGTGAGTTGAAGGTGTTGGGGAGTGAGTTGAAGATGTTGCAGAGTGAGTTGAAGATGTTGGGGAGTGAGTTGAAGATTTTTGGGAGTGAGTTGAAGATGTTGGGGAGTGAGTTGAAGATTTTGGGGGTGAGTTGAAGATTTTGGGGAGTGAGTTGAAGATTTTGGGGAGTGAGTTGAAGATTTTGGGAAGTGAGTTGAAGATGTTGGGGAGTGAGTTGAAGATTTTGGGGAGTGAGTTGAAGATTTTGGGGGGGGAGTTGAAGATTTTGGGGAGTGAGTTGAAGATGTTGGGGGGTGAGTTGAAGATGTTGGGGAGTGAGTTGAAGATGTTGGGGAGTGAGTTGAAGATTTTGGGGGGTGAGTTGAAGATTTTGGGGAGTGAGCTGAAGATTTTGGGGAGTGAGCTGAAGATTTTGGGGAGTGAGCTGAAGATGTTGGGGAGTGAGTTGAAGATTTTGGGGAGTGAGTTGAAGATTTTGGGGAGTGAGCTGAAGATGTTGGGGAGTGAGTTGAAGATTTTGGGGAGTGAGTTGAAGATGTTGGGGAGTGAGTTGAAGATTTTGGGGAGTGAGTTGAAGATTTTGGGGAGTGAGTTGAAGATTTTGGGGAGTGAGTTGAAGATTTTGGGGAGTGAGTTGAAGATGTTGGGGAGTGAGTTGAAGATGTTGGGGAGTGAGTTGAAGATGTTGGGGAGTGAGTTGAAGATTATTGGGAGTGAGTTGAAGATGTTGGGGAGTGAGTTGAAGATTTTGGGGGTGAGTTGAAGATTTTGGGGAGTGAGTTGAAGATTTTGGGGAGTGAGTCGAAGATTTTGGGGAGTGAGTTGAAGATGTTGGGGAGTGAGTTGAAGATTTTGGGGAGTGAGTTGAAGATTTTGGGGAGTGAGTTGAAGATTTTGGGGGGTGAGTTGAAGATTTTCGGGAGTGAGTTGAAGATGTTGGGGAGTGAGTTGAAGATGTTGGGGAGTGAGTTGAAGATGTTGGGGAGTGAGTTGATTAAATTCTGATATTTCAGAAGATGTTGGGGAGTGAGTTGAAGATTTTGGGGAGTGAGTTGAAGATGTTGTGGAGTGAGTTGAAGATTTTGGGGAGTGAGTTAAAGATGTTAGGGAGTGAGTTGAAGATTTTGGGGGTGAGTTGAAGATTTTGGGGAGTGAGTTGAAGATTTTGGGGGGTGAGTTGAAGATTTGGGGGAGTGAGCTGAAGATGTTGCGGAGTGAGTTGAAGATTTTGGGGAGTGAGTTGAAGATTTTGGGGAGTGAGCTGAAGATGTTGGGGAGTGAGTTGAAGATTTTGGGGAGTGAGTTGAAGATGTTGGGGAGTGAGTTGAAGATTTTGGGGAGTGAGTTGAAGAATTTGGGGAGTGAGTTGAAGATGTTGGGGAGTGAGTTGAAGATTTTGGGGAGTGAGTTGAAGATTTTGGGGAGTGAGTTGAAGATGTTGGGGAGTGAGTTGATGACGTTGGGGGGTGAGTTGAAGATTTTGGGGAGTGAGTTGAAGATTTTGGGGAGTGAATTGATGATGTTGGGGAGTGAGTTGAAGATTTTGGGGAGTGAGCTGAAGATGTTGGGGAGTGAGTTGAAGATGTTGGGGGGTGAGTTGATGATGTTGGGGAGTGAGCTGAAGATTTTGGGGAGTGAGTTGAAGATGTTGGGGAGTGAGTTGAAGATTTTGGGGAGTGAGCTGAAGATGTTGGGGAGTGAGTTGAAGATGTTGGGGAGTGAGTTGAAGATTTTGGGGAGTGAGTTGAAGATGTTGGGGAGTGAGTTGAAGATTTTGGGGAGTGAGTTGAAGATGTTGGGGAGAGGGTTGAAGGTTTTGGGGAGTGAGTTGAAGATGGGGAGTGAGTTGAAGATTTTGGGGAGCAAGTTGATGATGTTGGGGAGTGAGTTGAAGATGTTGGGGAGTGAGCTGAAGATTTTGGGGAGTGAGTTGAAGATGTTGGGGAGTGAGTTGAAGATTTTGGGGAGTGAGCTGAAGATGTTGGGGAGTGAGTTGAAGATGTTGCGGAGTGAGTTGAAGATTTTGGGGAGTGAGTTGAAGATGTTGGGGAGTGAGTTGAAGATTTTGGGGAGTGAGTTGAAGATGTTGGGGAGTGAGTTGAAGGTTTTGGGGAGTAAGTTGATGATGTTGGGGCGTGAGCTGAAGATGTTGGGGAGTGAGTTGATGATGTTGGGGAGTGAGTTGAAGATGGTTTGGCGTGAGTTGAAGATTTTGTGGAGTGAGTTGAAGATTTTGGGGAGTTAGTTGAAGATATTGGGGAGTGAGTTGATGATGTTGGGGAGTGAGCTGAAGATGTTGGGGAGTGAGCTGAAGATTTTGGGGAGTGAGTTGAAGGTTTTGGGGAGTGAGTTGAAGATGTTGGGGAGTGAGTTGAATATGTTGGGGAGTGAGTTGAAGATTTTGGGGAGTGAGCTGGAGATGTTGGGGAGTGAGTTGAAGATGTTGGGGGGTGAGTTGATGGTGTTGGGGAGTGAGCTGAAGATATTGGGGAGTGAGTTGAAGATGTTGGGGAGTGAGTTGAAGATTTTGGGGAGTGAGTTGAGGATGTTGGGGAGTGCGTTGAAGGTTTTGGGGAGTGAGTTGAAGATGTTGGGGAGTGAGTTGAAGATTTTGGGGAGCAAGTTGATGATGTTGGGGAGTGAGTTGAAGATGTTGGGTGAGTTGAAGATTTTGGGGAGTAAGTTGATGATGTTGGGGAGTGAGCTGAAGATGTTGGGGAGTGAGTTGAAGATTTTGGGGAGTAAGTTTATGATGTTGGGGAGTGAGTTGAAGATGTTGGGGCGTGAGTTGAAGATTTTGGGGAGTGAGTTGAAGATATTGGGGAGTGAGTTGAAGATTTTGGGGAGTGAGTTGATGATGTTGGGGAGTGAGCTGAAGATGTTGGGGAGTGAGCTGAAGATTTTGGGGAGTGAGTTGAAGGTTTTGGGGAGTGAGTTGAAGATGTTGGGGAGTGAGTTGAAGGTTTTGGGGAGTGAGTTGAAGATGTTGGGGGTTGAGTTGAAGATGTTGGGGAGTGAGTTGAAGATTTTGGGGAGTGAGTTGAAGATGTTGGGGAGTGAGTTGAAGATTTTGGGGAGTGAGCTGAAGATTTTGGGGAGTGAGTTGAAGATTTTGGGGAGTGAGTTGAAGATGTTGGGGAGTGAGTTGAAGATGTTGGGGAGTGAGTTGAAGATTTTGCGCAGTGAGTTGAAGATGTTGGGGAGTGAGTTGAAGATTTTGGGGAGTAAGTTGATGATGTTGGGGAGTGAGCTGAAGGTGTTGGGGAGTGAGTTGAAGATTTTGGGGAGTAAGTTGATGATGTTGGGGAGTGAGTTGAAGATGTTGGGGCATGAGTTGAAGATTTTGGGGAGTGAGTTGAAGATTTTGGGGAGTGAGCTGAAGATTTTGGGGAGTGAGTTGATGATGTTGGGGAGTGAGCTGAAGATGTTGGGGAGTGAGTTGAAGATTTTGGGGAGTGAGTTGAAGATGTTGGGGAGTGAGTTGAAGATTTTGGGGAGTGAGTTGAAGATTTTGGGGAGTGAGTTGAAGATTTTGGGGAGTGAGTTGAAGATTTTGGGGAGTGAGTTGAAGATTTTGGGGAGTGAGTTGAAGATGTTGGGGAGTGAGTTGAAGATGTTGGGGAGTGAGTTGAAGATGTTGGGGAGGGAGTTGAAGATTTTTGGGAGTGAGTTGAAGATGTTGGGGAGTGAGTTGAAGATTTTGGGGGTGAGTTGAAGATTTTGGGGAGTGAGTTGAAGATTTTGGGGAGTGAGTTGAAGATTTTGGGGAGTGAGTTGAAGATGTTGAGGAGTGAGTTGAAGATTTTGGGGAGTGAGTTGAAGATTTTGGGGAGCGAGTTGAAGATTTTGGGGGTGAGTTGAAGATTTTGGGTAGTGAGTTGAACATGTTGGGGAGTGAGTTGAAGATGTTGGGGAGTGAGTTGAAGATGTTGGGGAGTGAGTTGATTAAATTCTGATATTTCAGAAGATGTTGGGGAGTGAGTTGAAGATGTTGGGGAGTGAGTTGAAGATGTTGTGGAGTGAGTTGAAGATTTTGGGGAGTGAGTTGAAGATGTTGGGGAGTGAGTTGAAGATTTTGGGGGTGAGTTGAAGATTTTGGGGAGTGAGTTGAAGATTTTGGGGGGTGAGTTGAAGATTTTGGGGAGTGAGTTGAAGATTTTGGGGAGTGAATTGATGATGTTGGGGAGTGAGTTGAAGATTTTGGGGAGTGAGCTGAAGATGTTGGGGAGTGAGTTGAAGATGTTGGGGGGTGAGTTGATGATGTTGGGGAGTGAGCTGAAGATTTTGGGGAGTGAGTTGAAGATGTTGGGGAGTGAGTTGAAGATTTTGGGGAGTGAGCTGAAGGTGTTGGGGAGTGAGTTGAAGATGTTGGGGAGTGAGTTGAAGATTTTGGGGAGTGAGTTGAAGATGTTGGGGAGTGAGTTGAAGATTTTGGGGAGTGAGTTGAAGATGTTGGGGAGAGGGTTGAAGGTTTTGGGGAGTGAGTTGAAGATGGGGAGTGAGTTGAAGATTTTGGGGAGCAAGTTGATGATGTTGGGGAGTGAGTTGAAGATGTTGGGGAGTGAGCTGAAGATTTTGGGGAGTGAGTTGAAGATGTTGGGGAGTGAGTTGAAGATTTTGGGGAGTGAGCTGAAGATGTTGGGGAGTGAGTTGAAGATGTTGCGGAGTGAGTTGAAGATTTTGGGGAGTGAGTTGAAGATGTTGGGGAGTGAGTTGAAGATTTTGGGGAGTGAGTTGAAGATGTTGGGGAGTGAGTTGAAGGTTTTGGGGAGTGAGTTGAAGATGTTGGGTGAGTTGAAGATTTTGGGGAGTAAGTTGATGATGTTGGGGCGTGAGCTGAAGATGTTGGGGAGTGAGTTGATGATGTTGGGGAGTGAGTTGAAGATGTTGGGGCGTGAGTTGAAGATTTTGTGGAGTGAGTTGAAGATTTTGGGGAGTGAGTTGAAGATTTTGGGGGGTGTGTTGAAGATTTTGGGGAGTGAGTTGAAGATGTTGGGGGGTGAGTTGAAGATGTTGGGGAGTGAGTTGAAGATGTTGGGGAGTGAGCTGAAGATTTTGGGGGGTGAGTTGAAGATTTTGGGGAGTGAGCTGAAGATATTGGGGAGTGAGCTGAAGATTTTGGGGAGTGAGCTGAAGATGTTGGGGAGTGAGTTGAAGATTTTGGGGAGTGAGTTGAAGATTTTGGGGAGTGAGCTGAAGATGTTGGGGAGTGAGTTGAAGATTTTGGGGAGTGAGTTAAAAAGATGTTGGGGAGTGAGTTGAAGATTTTGGGGAGTGAGTTGAAGATTTTGGGGAGTGAGTTGAAGATTTTGGGGAGTGAGTTGAAGATTTTGGGGAGTGAGTTGAAGATGTTGGGGAGTGAGTTGAAGATGTTGGGGAGTGAGTTGAAGATGTTGGGGAGTGAGTTGAAGATTATTGGGAGTGAGTTGAAGATGTTGGGGAGTGAGTTGAAGATTTTGGGGGTGAGTTGAAGATTTTGGGGAGTGAGTTGAAGATTTTGGGGAGTGAGTCGAAGATTTTGGGGAGTGAGTTGAAGATGTTGGGGAGTGAGTTGAAGATTTTGGGGAGTGAGTTGAAGATTTTGGGGAGTGAGTTGAAGATTTTGGGGGGTGAGTTGAAGATATTCGGGAGTGAGTTGAAGATGTTGGGGAGTGAGTTGAAGATGTTGGGGAGTGAGTTGAAGATGTTGGGGAGTGAGTTGATTAAATTCTGATATTTCAGAAGATGTTGGGGAGTGAGTTGAAGATGTTGGGGAGTGAGTTGAAGATGTTGTGGAGTGAGTTGAAGATTTTGGGGAGTGAGTTGAAGATGTTAGGGAGTGAGTTGAAGATTTTGGGGGTGAGTTGAAGATTTTGGGGAGTGAGTTGAAGATTTTGGGGGGTGAGTTGAAGATTTTGGGGAGTGAGCTGAAGATGTTGCGGAGTGAGTTGAAGATTTTGGGGAGTGAGTTGAAGATTTTGGGGAGTGAGCTGAAGATGTTGGGGAGTGAGTTGAAGATTTTGGGGAGTGAGTTGAAGATGTTGGGGAGTGAGTTGAAGATTTTGGGGAGTGAGTTGAAGAATTTGGGGAGTGAGTTGAAGATGTTGGGGAGTGAGTTGAAGATTTTGGGGAGTGAGTTGAAGATTTTGGGGAGTGAGTTGAAGATGTTGGGGAGTGAGTTGATGACGTTGGGGGGTGAGTTGAAGATTTTGGGGAGTGAGTTGAAGATTTTGGGGAGTGATTTGATGATGTTGGGGAGTGAGTTGAAGATTTTGGGGAGTGAGTTGAAGATTTTGGGGAGTGAGTTGAAGATTTTGGGGAGTGAGTTGAAGATTTTGGGGAGTGAGTTGAAGATTTTGGGGAGTGAGTTGAAGATGTTGGGGAGTGAGTTGAAGATGTTGGGGAGTGAGTTGAAGATGTTGGGGAGGGAGTTGAAGATTTTTGGGAGTGAGTTGAAGATGTTGGGGAGTGAGTTGAAGATTTTGGGGGTGAGTTGAAGATTTTGGGGAGTGAGTTGAAGATTTTGGGGAGTGAGTTGAAGATTTTGGGGAGTGAGTTGAAGATGTTGAGGAGTGAGTTGAAGATTTTGGGGAGTGAGTTGAAGATTTTGGGGAGTGAGTTGAAGATTTTGGGGGTGAGTTGAAGATTTTGGGTAGTGAGTTGAAGATGTTGGGGAGTGAGTTGAAGATGTTGGGGAGTGAGTTGAAGATGTTGGGGAGTGAGTTGATTAAATTCTGATATTTCAGAAGATGTTGGGGAGTGAGTTGAAGATGTTGGGGAGTGAGTTGAAGATGTTGTGGAGTGAGTTGAAGATTTTGGGGAGTGAGTTGAAGATGTTGGGGAGTGAGTTGAAGATTTTGGGGGTGAGTTGAAGATTTTGGGGAGTGAGTTGAAGATTTTGGGGGGTGAGTTGAAGATTTTGGGGAGTGAGTTGAAGATTTTGGGGAGTGAATTGATGATGTTGGGGAGTGAGTTGAAGATTTTGGGGAGTGAGCTGAAGATGTTGGGGAGTGAGTTGAAGATGTTGGGGGGTGAGTTGATGATGTTGGGGAGTGAGCTGAAGATTTTGGGGAGTGAGTTGAAGATGTTGGGGAGTGAGTTGAAGATTTTGGGGAGTGAGCTGAAGGTGTTGGGGAGTGAGTTGAAGATGTTGGGGAGTGAGTTGAAGATTTTGGGGAGTGAGTTGAAGATGTTGGGGAGAGAGTTGAAGATTTTGGGGAGTGAGTTGAAGATGTTGGGGAGAGGGTTGAAGGTTTTGGGGAGTGAGTTGAAGATGGGGAGTGAGTTGAAGATTTTGGGGAGCAAGTTGATGATGTTGGGGAGTGAGTTGAAGATGTTGGGGAGTGAGCTGAAGATTTTGGGGAGTGAGTTGAAGATGTTGGGGAGTGAGTTGAAGATTTTGGGGAGTGAGCTGAAGATGTTGGGGAGTGAGTTGAAGATGTTGCGGAGTGAGTTGAAGATTTTGGGGAGTGAGTTGAAGATGTTGGGGAGTGAGTTGAAGATTTTGGGGAGTGAGTTGAAGATGTTGGGGAGTGAGTTGAAGGTTTTGGGGAGTGAGTTGAAGATGTTGGGTGAGTTGAAGATTTTGGGGAGTAAGTTGATGATGTTGGGGCGTGAGCTGAAGATGTTGGGGAGTGAGTTGATGATGTTGGGGAGTGAGTTGAAGATGTTGGGGCGTGAGTTGAAGATTTTGTGGAGTGAGTTGAAGATTTTGGGGAGTGAGTTGAAGATTTTGGGGGGTGAGTTGAAGATTTTGGGGAGTGAGTTGAAGATGTTGGGGGGTGAGTTGAAGATGTTGGGGAGTGAGTTGAAGATGTTGGGGAGTGAGTTGAAGATTTTGGGGGGTGAGTTGAAGATTTTGGGGAGTGAGCTGAAGATTTTGGGGAGTGAGCTGAAGATTTTGGGGAGTGAGCTGAAGATGTTGGGGAGTGAGTTGAAGATTTTGGGGAGTGAGTTGAAG
This sequence comes from Somniosus microcephalus, assembly GCF_052327205.1. Classification (NCBI taxonomy): domain Eukaryota; kingdom Metazoa; phylum Chordata; class Chondrichthyes; order Squaliformes; family Somniosidae; genus Somniosus; species Somniosus microcephalus. The sequence continues at coordinate 103,211,826 of NC_141000.1, read as the reverse complement.
ATTTTGGGGAGTGAGCTGAAGATGTTGGGGAGTGAGTTGAAGATTTTGGGGAGTGAGTTGAAGATGTTGGGGAGTGAGTTGAAGATTTTGGGGAGTGAGTTGAAGATTTTGGGGAGTGAGTTGAAGATTTTGGGGAGTGAGTTGAAGATTTTGGGGAGTGAGTTGAAGATGTTGGGGAGTGAGTTGAAGATGTTGGGGAGTGAGTTGAAGATGTTGGGGAGTGAGTTGAAGATTATTGGGAGTGAGTTGAAGATGTTGGGGAGTGAGTTAAAGATTTTGGGGGTGAGTTGAAGATTTTGGGGAGTGAGTTGAAGATTTTGGGGAGTGAGTCGAAGATTTTGGGGAGTGAGTTGAAGATGTTGGGGAGTGAGTTGAAGATTTTGGGGAGTGAGTTGAAGATTTTGGGGAGTGAGTTGAAGATTTTGGGGGGTGAGTTGAAGATTTTCGGGAGTGAGTTGAAGATGTTGGGGAGTGAGTTGAAGATGTTGGGGAGTGAGTTGAAGATGTTGGGGAGTGAGTTGATTAAATTCTGATATTTCAGAAGATGTTGGGGAGTGAGTTGAAGATGTTGGGGAGTGAGTTGAAGATGTTGTGGAGTGAGTTGAAGATTTTGGGGAGTGAGTTGAAGATGTTAGGGAGTGAGTTGAAGATTTTGGGGGTGAGTTGAAGATTTTGGGGAGTGAGTTGAAGATTTTGGGGGGTGAGTTGAAGATTTTGGGGAGTGAGCTGAAGATGTTGCGGAGTGAGTTGAAGATTTTGGGGAGTGAGTTGAAGATTTTGGGGAGTGAGCTGAAGATGTTGGGGAGTGAGTTGAAGATTTTGGGGAGTGAGTTGAAGATGTTGGGGAGTGAGTTGAAGATTTTGGGGAGTGAGTTGAAGAATTTGGGGAGTGAGTTGAAGATGTTGGGGAGTGAGTTGAAGATTTTGGGGAGTGAGTTGAAGATTTTGGGGAGTGAGTTGAAGATGTTGGGGAGTGAGTTGATGACGTTGGGGGGTGAGTTGAAGATTTTGGGGAGTGAGTTGAAGATTTTGGGGAGTGAATTGATGATGTTGGGGAGTGAGTTGAAGATTTTGGGGAGTGAGCTGAAGATGTTGGGGAGTGAGTTGAAGATGTTGGGGGGTGAGTTGATGATGTTGGGGAGTGAGCTGAAGATTTTGGGGAGTGAGTTGAAGATGTTGGGGAGTGAGTTGAAGATTTTGGGGAGTGAGCTGAAGATGTTGGGGAGTGAGTTGAAGATGTTGGGGAGTGAGTTGAAGATTTTGGGGAGTGAGTTGAAGATGTTGGGGAGTGAGTTGAAGATTTTGGGGAGTGAGTTGAAGATGTTGGGGAGAGGGTTGAAGGTTTTGGGGAGTGAGTTGAAGATGGGGAGTGAGTTGAAGATTTTGGGGAGCAAGTTGATGATGTTGGGGAGTGAGTTGAAGATGTTGGGGAGTGAGCTGAAGATTTTGGGGAGTGAGTTGAAGATGTTGGGGAGTGAGTTGAAGATTTTGGGGAGTGAGCTGAAGATGTTGGGGAGTGAGTTGAAGATGTTGCGGAGTGAGTTGAAGATTTTGGGGAGTGAGTTGAAGATGTTGGGGAGTGAGTTGAAGATTTTGGGGAGTGAGTTGAAGATGTTGGGGAGTGAGTTGAAGGTTTTGGGGAGTGAGTTGAAGATGTTGGGTGAGTTGAAGATTTTGGGGAGTAAGTTGATGATGTTGGGGCGTGAGCTGAAGATGTTGGGGAGTGAGTTGATGATGTTGGGGAGTGAGTTGAAGATGGTTTGGCGTGAGTTGAAGATTTTGTGGAGTGAGTTGAAGATTTTGGGGAGTTAGTTGAAGATATTGGGGAGTGAGTTGATGATGTTGGGGAGTGAGCTGAAGATGTTGGGGAGTGAGCTGAAGATTTTGGGGAGTGAGTTGAAGGTTTTGGGGAGTGAGTTGAAGATGTTGGGGAGTGAGTTGAAGATGTTGGGGAGTGAGTTGAAGATTTTGGGGAGTGAGCTGGAGATGTTGGGGAGTGAGTTGAAGATGTTGGGGGGTGAGTTGATGGAGTTGGGGAGTGAGCTGAAGATTTTGGGGAGTGAGTTGAAGATGTTGGGGAGTGAGTTGAAGATTTTGGGGAGTGAGTTGAGGATGTTGGGGAGTGCGTTGAAGGTTTTGGGGAGTGAGTTGAAGATGTTGGGGAGTGAGTTGAAGATTTTGGGGAGCAAGTTGATGATGTTGGGGAGTGAGTTGAAGATGTTGGGTGAGTTGAAGATTTTGGGGAGTAAGTTGATGATGTTGGGGAGTGAGCTGAAGATGTTGGGGAGTGAGTTGAAGATTTTGGGGAGTAAGTTTATGATGTTGGGGAGTGAGTTGAAGATGTTGGGGCGTGAGTTGAAGATTTTGGGGAGTGAGTTGAAGATATTGGGGAGTGAGTTGAAGATTTTGGGGAGTGAGTTGATGATGTTGGGGAGTGAGCTGAAGATGTTGGGGAGTGAGCTGAAGATTTTGGGGAGTGAGTTGAAGGTTTTGGGGAGTGAGTTGAAGATGTTGGGGAGTGAGTTGAAGGTTTTGGGGAGTGAGTTGAAGATGTTGGGGGTTGAGTTGAAGATGTTGGGGAGTGAGTTGAAGATTTTGGGGAGTGAGTTGAAGATGTTGGGGAGTGAGTTGAAGATTTTGGGGAGTGAGCTGAAGATTTTGGGGAGTGAGTTGAAGATTTTGGGGAGTGAGTTGAAGATGTTGGGGAGTGAGTTGAAGATGTTGGGGAGTGAGTTGAAGATTTTGCGCAGTGAGTTGAAGATGTTGGGGAGTGAGTTGAAGATTTTGGGGAGTAAGTTGATGATGTTGGGGAGTGAGCTGAAGGTGTTGGGGAGTGAGTTGAAGATTTTGGGGAGTAAGTTGATGATGTTGGGGAGTGAGTTGAAGATGTTGGGGCATGAGTTGAAGATTTTGGGGAGTGAGTTGAAGATTTTGGGGAGTGAGCTGAAGATTTTGGGGAGTGAGTTGATGATGTTGGGGAGTGAGCTGAAGATGTTGGGGAGTGAGTTGAAGATTTTGGGGAGTGAGTTGAAGATGTTGGGGAGTGAGTTGAAGATTTTGGGGAGTGAGTTGAAGATTTTGGGGAGTGAGTTGAAGATTTTGGGGAGTGAGTTGAAGATTTTGGGGAGTGAGTTGAAGATTTTGGGGAGTGAGTTGAAGATGTTGGGGAGTGAGTTGAAGATGTTGGGGAGTGAGTTGAAGATGTTGGGGAGTGAGTTGAAGATTTTTGGGAGTGAGTTGAAGATGTTGGGGAGTGAGTTGAAGATTTTGGGGGTGAGTTGAAGATTTTGGGGAGTGAGTTGAAGATTTTGGGGAGTGAGTTGAAGATTTTGGGGAGTGAGTTGAAGATGTTGAGGAGTGAGTTGAAGATTTTGGGGAGTGAGTTGAAGATTTTGGGGAGTGAGTTGAAGATTTTGGGGGTGAGTTGAAGATTTTGGGGAGTGAGTTGAAGATGTTGGGGAGTGAGTTGAAGATGTTGGGGAGTGAGTTGAAGATGTTGGGGAGTGAGTTGATTAAATTCTGATATTTCAGAAGATGTTGGGGAGTGAGTTGAAGATGTTGGGGAGTGAGTTGAAGATGTTGTGGAGTGAGTTGAAGATTTTGGGGAGTGAGTTGAACATGTTGGGGAGTGAGTTGAAGATTTTGGGGGTGAGTTGAAGATTTTGGGGAGTGAGTTGAAGATTTTGGGGGGTGAGTTGAAGATTTTGGGGAGTGAGCTGAAGATGTTGCGGAGTGAGTTGAAGATTTTGGGGAGTGTGTTGAAGATTTTGGGGAGTGAGCTGAAGATGTTGGGGAGTGAGTTGAAGATTTTGGGGAGTGAGTTGAAGATGTTGGGGAGTGAGTTCAAGATTTTGGGGAGTGAGTTGAAGAATTTGGGGAGTGAGTTGAAGATGTTGGGGAGTGAGTTGAAGATTTTGGGGAGTGAGTTGAAGATTTTGGGGAGTGAGTTGAAGATTTTGGGGAGTGAGTTGAAGATTTTGGGGAGTGAGTTGAAGATGTTGGGGAGTGAGTTGAAGGTTTTGGGGAGTGAGTTGAAGATGTTGGGGAGTGAGTTGAAGATTTTGGGGAGCAAGTTGATGATGTTGGGGAGTGAGTTGAAGGTTTTGGTGAGTGAGTTGAAGATGTTGGGTGAGTTGAAGATTTTGGGGAGTAAGTTGATGATGTTGGGGCGTGAGCTGAAGATGTTGGGGAGTGAGTTGAAGATTTTGGGGAGTAAGTTGATGATTTTGGGGAGTGAGCTGAAGATGTTGGGGAGTGAGTTGAAGATGTTGGGGGTGAGTTGATGGTGTTGGGGAGTGAGCTGAAGATTTTGGGGAGTGAGTTGAAGATGTTGGGGAGTGAGTTGAAGATTTTGGGGAGTGAGCTGAAGATGTTGGGGAGTGAGTTGAAGATGTTGGGGAGTGAGTTGAAGATTTTGGGGAGTGAGTTGAAGATGTTGGGGAGTGAGTTGAAGATTTTGGGGAGTGAGTTGAAGGTGTTGGGGAGTGAGTTGAAGGTTTTGGGGAGTGAGTTGAAGATGTTGGGGAGTGAGTTGAAGATTTTGGGGAGCAGGTTGATGATGTTGGGGAGTGAGTTGAAGATGTTGGGTGAGTTGAAGATTTTGGGGAGTAAGTTGATGATGTTGGGGAGTGAGCTGAAGATGTTGGGGAGTGAGTTGAAGATTTTGGGGAGTAAGTTTATGATGTTGGGGAGTGAGTTGAAGATGTTGGGGCGTGAGTTGAAGATTTTGGGGAATGAGTTGAAGATTTTGAGGAGTGAGTTGAAGATTTTGGGGAGTGAGTTGATGATGTTGGGGAGCGAGCTGAAGATGTTGGGGAGTGAGCTGAAGATTTTGGGGAGTGAGTTGAAGGTTTTGGGGAGTGAGTTGAAGATGTTGGGGAGTGAGTTGAAGGTTTTGGGGAGTGAGTTGAAGATGTTGGGGGTTGAGTTGAAGATGTTGGGGAGTGAGTTGAAGATTTTGGGGAGTGAGTTGAAGATGTTGGGGAGTGAGTTGAAGATTTTGGGGAGTGAGCTGAAGATTTTGGGGAGTGAGTTGAAGATTTTGGGGAGTGAGTTGAAGATGTTGGGGAGTGAGTTGAAGATGTTGGGGAGTGAGTTGAAGATTTTGCGCAGTGAGTTGAAGATGTTGGGGAATGAGTTGAAGATTTTGGGGAGTAAGTTGATGATGTTGGGGAGTGAGCTGAAGATGTTGGGGAGTGAGTTGAAGATTTTGGGGAGTAAGTTGATGATGTTGGGGAGTGAGTTGAAGATGTTGGGGCGTGAGTTGAAGATGTTGGGGCATGAGTCGAAGATTTTGGGGAGTGAGTTGAAGATTTTGGGGAGTGAGCCGAAGATTTTGGGGAGTGAGTTGATGATGTTGGGGAGTGAGCTGAAGATGTTGGGGGGTGAGCTGAAGATTTTGGGGAGTGAGTTGAAGGTTTTGGGGAGTGAGTTGAAGATGTTGGGGAGTGAGTTGAAGATTTTGGGGAGTGAGTTGAAGATGTTGGGGAGTGAGTTGAAGATTTTGGGGAGTGAGCTGAAGATGTTGGGGAGTGAGTTGAAGATTTTGGGGAGTGAGTTGAAGATGTTGGGGAGTGAGTTGAAGATGTTGGGGAGTGAGTTGAAGATTTTGCGCAGTGAGTTGAAGATGTTGGGGAGTGAGTTGAAGATTTTGGGGAGTAAGTTGATGATGTTGGGGAGTGAGCTGAAGGTGTTGGGGAGTGAGTTGAAGATTTTGGGGAGTAAGTTGATGATGTTGGGGAGTGAGTTGAAGATGTTGGGGCATGAGTTGAAGATTTTGGGGAGTGAGTTGAAGATTTTGGGGAGTGAGCTGAAGATTTTGGGGAGTGAGTTGATGATGTTGGGGAGTGAGCTGAAGATGTTGGGGAGTGAGTTGAAGATTTTGGGGAGTGAGTTGAAGATGTTGGGGAGTGAGTTGAAGATTTTGGGGAGTGAGTTGAAGATTTTGGGGAGTGAGTTGAAGATTTTGGGGAGTGAGTTGAAGATTTTGGGGAGTGAGTTGAAGATTTTGGGGAGTGAGTTGAAGATGTTGGGGAGTGAGTTGAAGATGTTGGGGAGTGAGTTGAAGATGTTGGGGAGTGAGTTGAAGATTTTTGGGAGTGAGTTGAAGATGTTGGGGAGTGAGTTGAAGATTTTGGGGGTGAGTTGAAGATTTTGGGGAATGAGTTGAAGATTTTGGGGAGTGAGTTGAAGATTTTGGGGAGTGAGTTGAAGATGTTGAGGAGTGAGTTGAAGATTTTGGGGAGTGAGTTGAAGATTTTGGGGAGTGAGTTGAAGATTTTGGGGGTGAGTTGAAGATTTTGGGGAGTGAGTTGAAGATGTTGGGGAGTGAGTTGAAGATGTTGGGGAGTGAGTTGAAGATGTTGGGGAGTGAGTTGATTAAATTCTGATATTTCAGAAGATGTTGGGGAGTGAGTTGAAGATGTTGGGGAGTGAGTTGAAGATGTTGTGGAGTGAGTTGAAGATTTTGGGGAGTGAGTTGAAGATGTTGGGGAGTGAGTTGAAGATTTTGGGGGTGAGTTGAAGATTTTGGGGAGTGAGTTGAAGATTTTGGGGGGTGAGTTGAAGATTTTGGGGAGTGAGCTGAAGATGTTGCGGAGTGAGTTGAAGATTTTGGGGAGTGTGTTGAAGATTTTGGGGAGTGAGCTGAAGATGTTGGGGAGTGAGTTGAAGATTTTGGGGAGTGAGTTGAAGATGTTGGGGAGTGAGTTCAAGATTTTGGGGAGTGAGTTGAAGAATTTGGGGAGTGAGTTGAAGATGTTGGGGAGTGAGTTGAAGATTTTGGGGAGTGAGTTGAAGATTTTGGGGAGTGAGTTGAAGATTTTGGGGAGTGAGTTGAAGATTTTGGGGAGTGAGTTGAAGATGTTGGGGAGTGAGTTGAAGGTTTTGGGGAGTGAGTTGAAGATGTTGGGGAGTGAGTTGAAGATTTTGGGGAGCAAGTTGATGATGTTGGGGAGTGAGTTGAAGGTTTTGGTGAGTGAGTTGAAGATGTTGGGTGAGTTGAAGATTTTGGGGAGTAAGTTGATGATGTTGGGGCGTGAGCTGAAGATGTTGGGGAGTGAGTTGAAGATTTTGGGGAGTAAGTTGATGATTTTGGGGAGTGAGCTGAAGATGTTGGGGAGTGAGTTGAAGATGTTGGGGGTGAGTTGATGGTGTTGGGGAGTGAGCTGAAGATTTTGGGGAGTGAGTTGAAGATGTTGGGGAGTGAGTTGAAGATTTTGGGGAGTGAGCTGAAGATGTTGGGGAGTGAGTTGAAGATGTTGGGGAGTGAGTTGAAGATTTTGGGGAGTGAGTTGAAGATGTTGGGGAGTGAGTTGAAGATTTTGGGGAGTGAGTTGAAGGTGTTGGGGAGTGAGTTGAAGGTTTTGGGGAGTGAGTTGAAGATGTTGGGGAGTGAGTTGAAGATTTTGGGGAGCAGGTTGATGATGTTGGGGAGTGAGTTGAAGATGTTGGGTGAGTTGAAGATTTTGCGGAGTAAGTTGATGATGTTGGGGAGTGAGCTGAAGATGTTGGGGAGTGAGTTGAAGATTTTGGGGAGTAAGTTTATGATGTTGGGGACTGAGTTGAAGATGTTGGGGCGTGAGTTGAAGATTTTGGGGAGTGAGTTGAAGATTTTGGGGAGTGAGTTGAAGATTTTGGGGAGTGAGTTGATGATGTTGGGGAGCGAGCTGAAGATGTTGTGGAGTGAGCTGAAATTTTGGGGAGTGAGTTGAAGGTTTTGGGGAGTGAGTTGAAGATGTTGGGGAGTGAGTTGAAGGTTTTGGGGAGTGAGTTGAAGATGTTGGGGGTTGAGTTGAAGATGTTGGGGAGTGAGTTGAAGATTTTGGGGAGTGAGTTGAAGATGTTGGGGAGTGAGTTGAAGATTTTGGGGAGTGAGCTGAAGATTTTGGGGAGTGAGTTGAAGATTTTGGGGAGTGAGTTGAAGATGTTGGGGAGTGAGTTGAAGATGTTGGGGAGTGAGTTGAAGATTTTGCGCAGTGAGTTGAAGATGTTGGGGAATGAGTTGAAGATTTTGGGGAGTAAGTTGATGATGTTGGGGAGTGAGCTGAAGATGTTGGGGAGTGAGTTGAAGATTTTGGGGAGTAAGTTGATGATGTTGGGGAGTGAGTTGAAGATGTTGGGGCGTGAGTTGAAGATGTTGGGGCATGAGTCGAAGATTTTGGGGAGTGAGTTGAAGATTTTGGGGAGTGAGCTGAAGATTTTGGGGAGTGAGTTGATGATGTTGGGGAGTGAGCTGAAGATGTTGGGGGGTGAGCTGAAGATTTTGGGGAGTGAGTTGAAGGTTTTGGGGAGTGAGTTGAAGATTTTGGGGAGTGAGTTGAAGATTTTGGGGAGTGAGTTGAAGATGTTGTGGAGTGAGTTGAAGATGTTGGGGAGTGAGTTGAAGATTTTGGGGACTGAGTTGAAGATGTTGGGGAGTGCGTTGAAGATTTTGGGGAGTGAGCTGAAGATTTTGGGGAGTGCGTTGATGATGTTGGGGAGTGAGCTGAAGATGTTGGGGGGTGAGCTGAAGATTTTGGGGAGTGAGTTGAAGGTTTTGGGGAGTGAGTTGAAGATTTTGGGGAGTGAGTTGAAGATTTTGGGGAGTGAGTTGAAGATGTTGTGGAGTGAGTTGAAGATGTTGGGGAGTGAGTTGAAGATTTTGGGGACTGAGTTGAAGATGTTGGGGAGTGCGTTGAAGATTTTGGGGAGTGAGCTGAAGATTTTGGGGAGTGAGTTGAAGATTTTGGGGAGTGAGTTGAAAATGTTGGGGAGTGAGTTGAAGATGTTGGGGAGTGAGTTGAAGATGTTGGGGAGTGAGTTGAAGATTTTGGGGAGTGAGTTGAAGATGTTGGGGAGTGAGTTGAAGATGTTGGGGAGTGAGTTGAAGATTTTGGGAAGTGAGTTGAAGATGTTGGGGAGTGAGTTGAAGATTTTGGGGAGTGAGTTGAAGATTTTGGGGAGTGAGTTGAAGATTTTGGGGAGTGAGTTGAAGATGTTGGGGAGTGAGTTGAAGATTTTGGGGAGTGAGTTGAAGATTTTGGGCAGTGAGTTGAAGATGTTGGGGAGTGAGTTGAAGATTTTAGGGAGTGAGTTGAAGATTTTGGGGAGTGAGTTGAAGATTTTGGTGAGTGAGCTGAAGATGTTGGGGAGTGAGTTGAAGATTTTGGGGAGTGAGTTGAAGATGTTGGGGAGTGAGTTGAAGATTTTGGGGAGTGAGTTGACGATTTTGGGGAGTGAGTTGAAGATGTTGGGGAGTGAGTTGAAGATTTTGGGAAGTGAGTTGGTGATGTTGGGGAGTGAGTTGAAGATTTTGGGGAGTGAGCTGAAGATGTTGGGGAGTGAGTTGAAGATGTTGGGGGGTGAGTTGATGATGTTGGGGAGTGTGTTGAAGATTATGGGGAGTGAGTTGAAGATGTTGGGGAGTGAGTTGAAGATTTTAGGGAGCAAGTTGATGATGTTGGGGAGTGAGTTGAAGATGTTGGGGAGTGAGCTGAAGATTTTGGGGGGTGAGTTGAAGATGTTGGGGAGTGAGCTGAAGATTTTGGGGAGTGAGTTGAAGATGTTGGGGAGTGAGTTGAAGGTTTTGGGGAGTGAGTTGAAGATGTTGGGGAGTGAGTTGAAGATTTTGGGGAGCAATTTGATGATGTTGGGGAGTGAGTTGAAGATGTTGGGGAGTGAGCTGAAGATTTTGGGGAGTGAGTTGAAGATGTTGGGGAGTGTGTTGAAGATTATAGGGAGTGAGCTGAAGATGTTGGGGAGTGAGTTGAAGATGTTGGGGAGTGAGTTGAAGATTTTGGGGAGTGAGTTGAAGATGTTGGGGAGTGAGTTGAAGATTTTGGGGAGTGAGTTGAAGATGTTGGGGAGTGAGTTGAAGGTTTTGGGGAGTGAGTTGAAGATGTTGGGTGAGTTGAAGATTTTGGGGAGTAAGTTCATGATGTTGGGGAGTGAGCTGAAGATGTTGGGGAGTGAGTTGAAGATTTTGGGGAGTACGTTGATGATGTTGGGGAGTGAGTTGAAGATGTTGGGGCGTGAGTTGAAGATTTTGTGGAGTGAGTTGAAGATTTTGGGGAGTTAGTTGAAGATTTTGGGGAGTGAGTTGATGATGTTGGGGAGTGAGCTGAAGATGTTGGGGAGTGAGCTGAAGATTTTGGGGAGTGAGTTGAATGTTTTGGGGAGTGAGTTGAAGATGTTGGGGAGTGAGTTGAAGATGTTGGGGAGTGAGTTGAAGATTTTGGGGAGTGAGCTGAACATGTTGGGGAGTGAGTTGAAGATGTTGGGGAGTGAGTTGAAGATTTTGGGGAGTGAGTTGAAGATGTTGGGGAGTGAGTTGAAGATTTTGGGGAGTGAGTTGAAGATGTTGGGCAGTGAGTTGAAGGTTTTGGGGAGTGAGTTGAAGATGTTGGGGAGTGAGTTGAAGATTTTGCGGAGCAAGTTGATGATGTTGGGGAGTGAGTTGAAGATGTTGGGTGAGTTGAAGATTTTGGGGAGTGAGTTGAAGATGTTGGGGAGTGAGTTGAAGATTTTGGGGAGTGAGTTGAAGATGTTGGGGAGAGGGTTGAAGGTTTTGGGGAGTGAGTTGAAGATGGGGAGTGAGTTGAAGATTTTGGGGAGCAAGTTGATGATGTTGGGGAGTGAGTTGAAGATGTTGGGGAGTGAGCTGAAGATTTTGGGGAGTGAGTTGAAGATGTTGGGGAGTGAGTTGAAGATTTTGGGGAGTGAGCTGAAGATGTTGGGGAGTGAGTTGAAGATGTTGCGGAGTGAGTTGAAGATTTTGGGGAGTGAGTTGAAGATGTTGGGGAGTGAGTTGAAGATTTTGGGGAGTGAGTTGAAGATGTTGGGGAGTGAGTTGAAGGTTTTGGGGAGTGAGTTGAAGATGTTGGGTGAGTTGAAGATTTTGGGGAGTAAGTTGATGATGTTGGGGCGTGAGCTGAAGATGTTGGGGAGTGAGTTGATGATGTTGGGGAGTGAGTTGAAGATGTTGGGGCGTGAGTTGAAGATTTTGTGGAGTGAGTTGAAGATTTTGGGGAGTCAGTTGAAGATATTGGGGAGTGAGTTGATGATGTTGGGGAGTGAGCTGAAGATGTTGGGGAGTGAGCTGAAGATTTTGGGGAGTGAGTTGAAGGTTTTGGGGAGTGAGTTGAAGATGTTGGGGAGTGAGTTGAAGATGTTGGGGAGTGAGTTGAAGATTTTGGGGAGTGAGCTGGAGATGTTGGGGAGTGAGTTGAAGATGTTGGGGGGTGAGTTGATGGTGTTGGGGAGTGAGCTGAAGATTTTGGGGAGTGATTTGAAGTTGTTGGGGAGTGAGTTGAAGATTTTGGGGAGTGAGCTGAAGATGTTGGGGAGTGAGTTGAAGATGTTGGGGAGTGAGTTGAAGATTTTGGGGAGTGAGTTGAAGATGTTGGGGAGTGAGTTGAAGATTTTGGGGAGTGAGTTGAGGATGTTGGGGAGTGAGTTGAAGGTTTTGGGGAGTGAGTTGAAGATGTTGGGGAGTGAGTTGAAGATTTTGGGGAGCAAGTTGATGATGTTGGGGAGTGAGTTGAAGATGTTGGGTGAGTTGAAGATTTTGGGGAGTAAGTTGATGATGTTGGGGAGTGAGCTGAAGATGTTGGGGAGTGAGTTGAAGATTTTGGGGAGTAAGTTTATGATGTTGGGGAGTGAGTTGAAGATGTTGGGGCGTGAGTTGAAGATTTTGGGGAGTGAGTTGAAGATATTGGGGAGTGAGTTGAAGATTTTGGGGAGTGAGATGATGATGTTGGGGAGTGAGCTGAAGATGTTGGGGAGTGAGCTGAAGATTTTGGGGAGTGAGTTGAAGGTTTTGGGGAGTGAGTTGAAGATGTTGGGGAGTGAGTTGAAGGTTTTGGGGAGTGAGTTGAAGATGTTGGGGGTTGAGTTGAAGATGTTGGGGAGTGAGTTGAAGATTTTGGGGAGTGAGTTGAAGATGTTGGGGAGTGAGTTGAAGATTTTGGGGAGTGAGCTGAAGATTTTGGGGAGTGAGTTGAAGATTTTGGGGAGTGAGTTGAAGATGTTGGGGAGTGAGTTGAAGATGTTGGGGAGTGAGTTGAAGATTTTGCGCAGTGAGTTGAAGATGTTGGGGAGTGAGTTGAAGATTTTGGGGAGTAAGTTGATGATGTTGGGGAGTGAGCTGAAGGTGTTGGGGAGTGAGTTGAAGATTTTGGGGAGTAAGTTGATGATGTTGGGGAGTGAGTTGAAGATGTTGGGGCATGAGTTGAAGATTTTGGGGAGTGAGTTGAAGATTTTGGGGAGTGAGCTGAAGATTTTGGGGAGTGAGTTGATGATGTTGGGGAGTGAGCTGAAGATGTTGGGGAGTGAGTTGAAGATTTTGGGGAGTGAGTTGAAGATGTTGGGGAGTGAGTTGAAGATTTTGGGGAGTGAGTTGAAGATTTTGGGGAGTGAGTTGAAGATTTTGGGGAGTGAGTTGAAGATTTTGGGGAGTGAGTTGAAGATTTTGGTGAGTGAGTTGAAGATGTTGGGGAGTGAGTTGAAGATGTTGGGGAGTGAGTTGAAGATGTTGGGGAGTCAGTTGAAGATTTTTGGGAGTGAGTTGAAGATGTTGGGGAGTGAGTTGAAGATTTTGGGGGTGAGTTGAAGATTTTGGGGAGTGAGTTGAAGATTTTGGGGAGTGAGTTGAAGATTTTGGGGAGTGAGTTGAAGATGTTGAGGAGTGAGTTGAAGATTTTGGGGAGTGAGTTGAAGATTTTGGGGAGTGAGTTGAAGATTTTGGGGGGTGAGTTGAAGATTTTGGGGAGTGAGTTGAAGATGTTGGGGAGTGAGTTGAAGATGTTGGGGAGTGAGTTGAAGATGTTGGGGAGTGAGTTGATTAAATTCTGATATTCAGAAGATGTTGGGGAGTGAGTTGAAGATGTTGGGGAGTGAGTTGAAGATGTTGTGGAGTGAGTTGAAGATTTTGGGGAGTGAGTTGAAGATGTTGGGGAGTGAGTTGAAGATTTTGGGGGTGAGTTGAAGATTTTGGGGAGTGAGTTGAAGATTTTGGGGGGTGAGTTGAAGATTTTGGGGAGTGAGCTGAAGATGTTGCGGAGTGAGTTGAAGATTTTGGGGAGTGTGTTGAAGATTTTGGGGAGTGAGCTGAAGATGTTGGGGAGTGAGTTGAAGATTTTGGGGAGTGAGTTGAAGATGTTGGGGAGTGAGTTCAAGATTTTGGGGAGTGAGTTGAAGAAGTGGGGAGTGAGTTGAAGATGTTGGGGAGTGAGTTGAAGATTTTGGGGAGTGAGTTGAAGATTTTGGGGAGTGAGTTGAAGATTTTGGGGAGTGAGTTGAAGATTTTGGGGAGTGAGTTGAAGATGTTGGGGAGTGAGTTGAAGGTTTTGGGGAGTGAGTTGAAGATGTTGGGGAGTGAGTTGAAGATTTTGGGGAGCAAGTTGATGATGTTGGGGAGTGAGTGGAAGATGTTGGGGACTGAGCTAGAAGATTTTGGGGAGTGAGTTGAAGATGTTGGGGAGTGAGTTGAAGATTTTGGGGAGTGAGTTGAAGATGCTGGGGAGTGAGTTGAAGATTTTGGGGAGTGAGTTGAAGATGTTGGGGAGTGAGTTGAAGGTTTTGGTGAGTGAGTTGAAGATGTTGGGTGAGTTGAAGATTTTGGGGAGTAAGTTGATGATGTTGGGGCGTGAGCTGAAGATGTTGGGGAGTGAGTTGAAGATTTTGGGGAGTAAGTTGATGATTTTGGTGAGTGAGCTGAAGATGTTGGGGAGTGAGTTGAAGATGTTGGGGGTGAGTTGATGGTGTTGGGGAGTGAGCTGAAGATTTTGGGGAGTGAGTTGAAGATGTTGGGGAGTGAGTTGAAGATTTTGGGGAGTGAGCTGAAGATGTTGGGGAGTGAGTTGAAGATGTTGGGGAGTGAGTTGAAGATTTTGGGGAATGAGTTGAAGATGTTGGGGAGTGAGTTGAAGATTTTGGGGAGTGAGTTGAAGGTGTTGGGGAGTGAGTTGAAGGTTTTGGGGAGTGAGTTGAAGATGTTGGGGAGTGAGTTGAAGATTTTGGGGAGCAGGTTGATGATGTTGGGGAGTGAGTTGAAGATGTTGGGTGAGTTGAAGATTTTGGGGAGTACGTTGATGATGTTGGGGAGTGAGCTGAAGATGTTGGGGAGTGAGTTGAAGATTTTGGGGAGTAAGTTTATGATGTTGGGGAGTGAGTTGAAGATGTTGGGGCGTGAGTTGAAGATTTTGGGGAGTGAGTTGAAGATTTTGGGGAGTGAGTTGAAGATTTTGGGGAGTGAGTTGATGATGTTGGGGAGCGAGCTGAAGATGTTGGGGAGTGAGCTGAAGATTTTGGGGAGTGAGTTGAAGGTTTTGGGGAGTGAGTTGAAGATGTTGGGGAGTGAGTTGAAGGTTTTGGGGAGTGAGTTGAAGATGTTGGGGGTTGAGTTGAAGATGTTGGGGAGTGAGTTGAAGATTTTGGGGAGTGAGTTGAAGATGTTGGGGAGTGAGTTGAAGATTTTGGGGAGTGAGCTGAAGATTTTGGGGAGTGAGTTGAAGATTTTGGGGAGTGAGTTGAAGATGTTGGGGAGTGAGTTGAAGATGTTGGGGAGTGAGTTGAAGATTTTGCGCAGTGAGTTGAAGATGTTGGGGAGTGAGTTGAAGATTTTGGGGAGTAAGTTGATGATGTTGGGGAGTGAGCTGAAGATGTTGGGGAGTGAGTTGAAGATTTTGGGGAGTAAGTTGATGATGTTGGGGAGTGAGTTGACGATGTTGGGGCGTGAGTTGAAGATGTTGGGGCATGAGTTGAAGATTTTGGGGAGTGAGTTGAAGATTTTGGGGAGTGAGCTGAAGATTTTGGGGAGTGAGTTGATGATGTTGGGGAGTGAGCTGAAGATGTTGGGGGGTGAGCTGAAGATTTTGGGGAGTGAGTTGAAGGTTTTGGGGAGTGAGTTGAAGGTTTTGGGGAGTGAGTTGAAGATGTTGGGGAGTGAGTTGAAGATTTTGGGGAGCAAGTTGATGATGTTGGGGAGTGAGTGGAAGATGTTGGGGACTGAGCTAGAAGATTTTGGGGAGTGAGTTGAAGATGTTGGGGAGTGAGTTGAAGATTTTGGGGAGTGAGTTGAAGATGTTGGGGAGTGAGTTGAAGGTTTTGGTGAGTGAGTTGAAGATGTTGGGTGAGTTGAAGATTTTGGGGAGTAAGTTGATGATGTTGGGGCGTGAGCTGAAGATGTTGGGGAGTGAGTTGAAGATTTTGGGGAGTAAGTTGATGATTTTGGTGAGTGAGCTGAAGATGTTGGGGAGTGAGTTGAAGATGTTGGGGGTGAGTTGATGGTGTTGGGGAGTGAGCTGAAGATTTTGGGGAGTGAGTTGAAGATGTTGGGGAGTGAGTTGAAGATTTTGGGGAGTGAGCTGAAGATGTTGGGGAGTGAGTTGAAGATGTTGGGGAGTGAGTTGAAGATTTTGGGGAATGAGTTGAAGATGTTGGGGAGTGAGTTGAAGATTTTGGGGAGTGAGTTGAAGGTGTTGGGGAGTGAGTTGAAGGTTTTGGGGAGTGAGTTGAAGATGTTGGGGAGTGAGTTGAAGATTTTGGGGAGCAGGTTGATGATGTTGGGGAGTGAGTTGAAGATGTTGGGTGAGTTGAAGATTTTGGGGAGTACGTTGATGATGTTGGGGAGTGAGCTGAAGATGTTGGGGAGTGAGTTGAAGATTTTGGGGAGTAAGTTTATGATGTTGGGGAGTGAGTTGAAGATGTTGGGGCGTGAGTTGAAGATTTTGGGGAGTGAGTTGAAGATTTTGGGGAGTGAGTTGAAGATTTTGGGGAGTGAGTTGATGATGTTGGGGAGCGAGCTGAAGATGTTGGGGAGTGAGCTGAAGATTTTGGGGAGTGAGTTGAAGGTTTTGGGGAGTGAGTTGAAGATGTTGGGGAGTGAGTTGAAGGTTTTGGGGAGTGAGTTGAAGATGTTGGGGGTTGAGTTGAAGATGTTGGGGAGTGAGTTGAAGATTTTGGGGAGTGAGTTGAAGATGTTGGGGAGTGAGTTGAAGATTTTGGGGAGTGAGCTGAAGATTTTGGGGAGTGAGTTGAAGATTTTGGGGAGTGAGTTGAAGATGTTGGGGAGTGAGTTGAAGATGTTGGGGAGTGAGTTGAAGATTTTGCGCAGTGAGTTGAAGATGTTGGGGAGTGAGTTGAAGATTTTGGGGAGTAAGTTGATGATGTTGGGGAGTGAGCTGAAGATGTTGGGGAGTGAGTTGAAGATTTTGGGGAGTAAGTTGATGATGTTGGGGAGTGAGTAGAAGATGTTGGGGCGTGAGTTGAAGATGTTGGGGCATGAGTTGAAGATTTTGGGGAGTGAGTTGAAGATTTTGGGGAGTGAGCTGAAGATTTTGGGGAGTGAGTTGATGATGTTGGGGAGTGAGCTGAAGATGTTGGGGGGTGAGCTGAAGATTTTGGGGAGTGAGTTGAAGGTTTTGGGGAGTGAGTTGAAGATTTTGGGGAGTGAGTTGAAGATTTTGGGGAGTGAGTTGAAGATGTTGTGGAGTGAGTTGAAGATGTTGGGGAGTGAGTTGAAGATTTTGGGGACTGAGTTGAAGATGTTGGGGAGTGCGTTGAAGATTTTGGGGAGTGAGCTGAAGATTTTGGGGAGTGAGTTGAAGATTTTGGGGAGTGAGTTGAAAATGTTGGGGAGTGAGTTGAAGATGTTGGGGAGTGAGTTGAAGATGTTGGGGAGTGAGTTGAAGATTTTGGGGAGTGAGTTGAAGATGTTGGGGAGTGAGTTGAAGATGTTGGGGAGTGAGTTGAAGATTTTGGGGAGTGAGTTGAAGATGTTGGGGAGTGAGTTGAAGATTTTGGGGAGTGAGTTGAAGATTTTGGGGAGTGAGTTCAAGATTTTGGGGAGTGAGTTGAAGATGTTGGGGAGTGAGTTGAAGATTTTGGGGAGTGAGTTGAAGATTTTGGGGAGTGAGTTGAAGATGTTGGGGAGTGAGTTGAAGGTTTTGGGGAGTGAGTTGAAGATGTTGGGGAGTGAGTTGAAGATTTTGGGGAGCAAGTTGATGATGTTGGGGAGTGAGTGGAAGATGTTGGGGACTGAGCTGAAGATTTTGGGGAGTGAGTTGAAGATGTTGGGGAGTGAGTTGAAGATTTTGGGGAGTGAGTTGAAGATGCTGGGGAGTGAGTTGAAGATTTTGGGGAGTGAGTTGAAGATGTTGGGGAGTGAGTTGAAGGTTTTGGTGAGTGAGTTGAAGATGTTGGGTGAGTTGAAGATTTTGGGGAGTAAGTTGATGATGTTGGGGCGTGAGCTGAAGATGTTGGGGAGTGAGTTGAAGATTTTGGGGAGTAAGTTGATGATTTTGGTGAGTGAGCTGAAGATGTTGGGGAGTGAGTTGAAGATGTTGGGGGTGAGTTGATGGTGTTGGGGAATGAGCTGAAGATTTTGGGGAGTGAGTTGAAGATGTTGGGGAGTGAGTTGAAGATTTTGGGGTGTGAGCTGAAGATGTTGGGGAGTGAGTTGAAGATGTTGGGGAGTGAGTTGAAGATTTTGGGGAATGAGTTGAAGATGTTGGGGAGTGAGTTGAAGATTTTGGGGAGTGAGTTGAAGGTGTTGGGGAGTGAGTTGAAGGTTTTGGGGAGTGAGTTGAAGATGTTGGGGAGTGAGTTGAAGATTTTGGGGAGCAGGTTGATGATGTTGGGGAGTGAGTTGAAGATGTTGGGTGAGTTGAAGATTTTGGGGAGTACGTTGATGATGTTGGGGAGTGAGCTGAAGATGTTGGGGAGTGAGTTGAAGATTTTGGGGAGTAAGTTTATGATGTTGGGGAGTGAGTTGAAGATGTTGGGGCGTGAGTTGAAGATTTTGGGGAGTGAGTTGAAGATTTTGGGGAGTGAGTTGAAGATTTTGGGGAGTGAGTTGATGATGTTGGGGAGCGAGCTGAAGATGTTGGGGAGTGAGCTGAAGATTTTGGGGAGTGAGTTGAAGGTTTTGGGGAGTGAGTTGAAGATGTTGGGGAGTGAGTTGAAGGTTTTGGGGAGTGAGTTGAAGATGTTGGGGGTTGAGTTGAAGATGTTGGGGAGTGAGTTGAAGATTTTGGGGAGTGAGTTGAAGATGTTGGGGAGTGAGTTGAAGATTTTGGGGAGTGAGCTGAAGATTTTGGGGAGTGAGTTGAAGATTTTGGGGAGTGAGTTGAAGATGTTGGGGAGTGAGTTGAAGATGTTGGGGAGTGAGTTGAAGATTTTGCGCAGTGAGTTGAAGATGTTGGGGAGTGAGTTGAAGATTTTGGGGAGTAAGTTGATGATGTTGGGGAGTGAGCTGAAGATGTTGGGGAGTGAGTTGAAGATTTTGGGGAGTAAGTTGATGATGTTGGGGAGTGAGTTGAAGATGTTGGGGCGTGAGTTGAAGATGTTGGGGCATGAGTTGAAGATTTTGGGGAGTGAGTTGAAGATTTTGGGGAGTGAGCTGAAGATTTTGGGGAGTGAGTTGATGATGTTGGGGAGTGAGCTGAAGATGTTGGGGGGTGAGCTGAAGATTTTGGGGAGTAAGTTGATGATTTTGGCGAGTGAGCTGAAGATGTTGGGGAGTGAGTTGAAGATGTTGGGGGTGAGTTGATGGTGTTGGGGAATGAGCTGAAGATTTTGGGGAGTGAGTTGAAGATGTTGGGGAGTGAGTTGAAGATTTTGGGGAGTGAGCTGAAGATGTTGGGGAGTGAGTTGAAGATGTTGGGGAGTGAGTTGAAGATTTTGGGGAATGAGTTGAAGATGTTGGGGAGTGAGTTGAAGATTTTGGGGAGTGAGTTGAAGGTGTTGGGGAGTGAGTTGAAGGTTTTGGGGAGTGAGTTGAAGAAGTTGGGGAGTGAGTTGAAGATTTTGGGGAGCAGGTTGATGATGTTGGGGAGTGAGTTGAAGATGTTGGGTGAGTTGAAGATTTTGGGGAGTACGTTGATGATGTTGGGGAGTGAGCTGAAGATGTTGGGGAGTGAGTTGAAGATTTTGGGGAGTAAGTTTATGATGTTGGGGAGTGAGTTGAAGATGTTGGGGCGTGAGTTGAAGATTTTGGGGAGTGAGTTGAAGATTTTGGGGAGTGAGTTGAAGATTTTGGGGAGTGAGTTGATGATGTTGGGGAGCGAGCTGAAGATGTTGGGGAGTGAGCTGAAGATTTTGGGGAGTGAGTTGAAGGTTTTGGGGAGTGAGTTGAAGATGTTGGGGAGTGAGTTGAAGGTTTTGGGGAGTGAGTTGAAGATGTTGGGGGTTGAGTTGAAGATGTTGGGGAGTGAGTTGAAGATTTTGGGGAGTGAGTTGAAGATGTTGGGGAGTGAGTTGAAGATTTTGGGGAGTGAGCTGAAGATTTTGGGGAGTGAGTTGAAGATTTTGGGGAGTGAGTTGAAGATGTTGGGGAGTGAGTTGAAGATGTTGGGGAGTGAGTTGAAGATTTTGCGCAGTGAGTTGAAGATGTTGGGGAGTGAGTTGAAGATTTTGGGGAGTAAGTTGATGATGTTGGGGAGTGAGCTGAAGATGTTGGGGAGTGAGTTGAAGATTTTGGGGAGTAAGTTGATGATGTTGGGGAGTGAGTTGAAGATGTTGGGGCGTGAGTTGAAGATGTTGGGGCATGAGTTGAAGATTTTGGGGAGTGAGTTGAAGATTTTGGGGAGTGAGCTGAAGATTTTGGGGAGTGAGTTGATGATGTTGGGGAGTGAGCTGAAGATGTTGGGGGGTGAGCTGAAGATTTTGGGGAGTGAGTTGAAGGTTTTGGGGAGTGAGTTGAAGATTTTGGGGAGTGAGTTGAAGATTTTGGGGAGTGAGTTGAAGATGTTGTGGAGTGAGTTGAAGATGTTGGGGAGTGAGTTGAAGATTTTGGGGACTGAGTTGAAGATGTTGGGGAGTGCGTTGAAGATTTTGGGGAGTGAGCTGAAGATTTTGGGGAGTGAGTTGAAGATTTTGGGGAGTGAGTTGAAAATGTTGGGGAGTGAGTTGAAGATGTTGGGGAGTGAGTTGAAGATGTTGGGGAGTGAGTTGAAGATTTTGGGGAGTGAGTTGAAGATGTTGGGGAGTGAGTTGAAGATGTTGGGGAGTGAGTTGAAGATTTTGGGGAGTGAGTTGAAGATGTTGGGGAGTGAGTTGAAGATTTTGGGGAGTGAGTTGAAGATTTTGGGGAGTGAGTTGAAGATTTTGGGGATTGAGTTGAAGATGTTGGGGAGTGAGTTGAAGATTTTGGGGAGTGAGTTGAAGATTTTGGGCAGTGAGTTGAAGATGTTGGGGAGTGAGTTGAAGATTTTGGGGAGTGAGTTGAAGATTTTGGGGAGTGAGTTGAAGATTTTGGTGAGTGAGCTGAAGATGTTGGGGAGTGAGTTGAAGATTTTGGGGAGTGAGTTGAAGATGTTGGGGAGTGAGTTGAAGATTTTGGGGAGTGAGTTGACGATTTTGGGGAGTGAGTTGAAGATGTTGGGGAGTGAGTTGAAGATTTTGGGAAGTGAGTTGGTGATGTTGGGGAGTGAGTTGAAGATTTTGGGGAGTGAGCTGAAGATGTTGGGGCGTGAGTTGAAGATGTTGGGGGGTGAGTTGATGATGTTGGGGAGTGTGTTGAAGATTATGGGGAGTGAGTTGAAGATGTTGGGGAGTGAGTTGAAGATTTTAGGGAGCAAGTTGATGATGTTGGGGAGTGAGTTGAAGATGTTGGGGGGTGAGCTGAAGATTTTGGGGGGTGAGTTGAAGATGTTGGGGAGTGAGCTGAAGATTTTGGGGAGTGAGTTGAAGATGTTGGGGAGTGAGTTGAAGATTTTGGGGAGCAATTTGATGATGTTGGGGAGTGAGTTGAAGATGTTGGGGAGTGAGTTGAAGATTTTGGGGAGTGAGTTGAAGATGTTGGGGAGTGAGTTGAAGGTTTTGGGGAGTGAGTTGAAGATGTTGGGTGAGTTGAAGATTTTGGGGAGTAAGTTCATGATGTTGGGGAGTGAGCTGAAATGTTGGGGAGTGAGTTGAAGATTTTGGTGAGTAAGTTGATGATGTTGGGGAGTGAGTTGAAGATGTTGGGGCGTGAGTTGAAGATTTTGTGGAGTGAGTTGAAGATTTTGGGGAGTTAGTTGAAGATTTTGGGGAGTGAGTTGATGATGTTGGGGAGTGAGCTGAAGATGTTGGGGAGTGAGCTGAAGATTTTGGGGAGTGAGTTGAATGTTTTGGGGAGTGAGTTGAAGATGTTGGGGAGTGAGTTGAAGATGTTGGGGAGTGAGTTGAAGATTTTGGGGAGTGAGCTGAACATGTTGGGGAGTGAGTTGAAGATGTTGGGGAGTGAGTTGAAGATTTTGGGGAGTGAGTTGAAGATGTTGGGGAGTGAGTTGAAGATTTTGGGGAGTGAGTTGAAGATGTTGGGCAGTGAGTTGAAGGTTTTGGGGAGTGAGTTGAAGATGTTGGGGAGTGAGTTGAAGATTTTGCGGAGCAAGTTGATGATGTTGGGGAGTGAGTTGAAGATGTTGGGTGAGTTGAAGATTTTGGGGAGTAAGTTGATGATGTTGGGGAGTGAGCTGAAGATGTTGGGGAGTGAGTTGAAGATTTTGGGGAGTAAGTTGATGATGTTGGGGAGTGAGTTGAAGATGTTGGGGCGTGAGTTGAAGATTTTGGGGAGTGAGTTGAAGATTTTGGGGAGTGAGTTGAAGATTTTGGGGCGTGAGTTGAAGATGTTGGGGAGTGAGCTGAAGATGTTGGGGAGTGAGCTGAAGATTTTGGGGAGTGAGTTGAAGGTTTTGAGGAATGAGTTGAAGATGTTGGGGAGTGAGTTGAAGGTTTTGGGGAGTGAGTTGAAGATGTTGGGGGGTGAGTTGAAGATGTTGGGGAGTGAGTTGAAGATTTTGGGGAGTGAGCTGAAGATTTTGGGGAGTGAGTTGAAGATTTTGGGGAGTGAGTTGAAGATTTTGGGGCGTGAGTTGATGATGTTGGGGAGTGAGCTGAAGATGTTGGGGAGTGAGCTGAAGATTTTGGGGAGTGAGTTGAAGGTTTTGGGGAATGAGTTGAAGATGTTGGGGAGTGAGTTGAAGATGTTGGGGAGTGAGTTGAAAATTTTGGGGAGTGAGTTGAAGATGTTGGGGAGTGAGTTGAAGATTTTGGGGAGTGAGCTGAAGATTTTGGGGAGTGAGTTGAAGATTTTGGGGAGTGAGTTGAAGATGTTGGGGAGTGAGTTGAAGATGTTGGGGAGTGAGTTGAAGATTTTGGGGAGTGAGTTGAAGTTGTTGGGGAGTAAGTTGATGATGTTGGGGAGTGAGCTGAAGATGTTGGGGAGTGAGTTGAATATTTTGGGCAGTGAGTTGAAGATTTTGGGGAGTAAGTTGATGATGTTGGGGAGTGAGCTGAAGATGTTGGGGAGTGAGTTGAAGATTTTGGGGAGTAAGTTGATGATGTTGGGGAGTGAGTTGAAGATGTTGGGGCGTGAGTTGAAGATTTTGGGGAGTGAGTTGAAGATTTTGGGGAGTGAGTTGAAGATTTTGGGGAGTGAGTTGATGATGTTGGGGAGTGAGCTGAAGATGTTGGGGAGTGAGCTGAAGATTTTGGGGAGTGAGTTGAAGGTTTTGGGGAGTGAGTTGAAGATTTTGGGGAGTGAGTTGAAGATGTTGGGGAGTGAGTTGATGATTTTGGGGAGTGAGCTGAAGATTTTGGGGAGTGAGCTGAAGATGTTGGGGAGTGAGTTGAAGATTTTGGGGAGTGAGTTGAAGATGTTGGGGAGTGATTTGAAGATTTTGGGCAGTGAGTTGAAGATTTTGGGAATGAGTTGAAGATTTTGGGGAGTGAGTTGAAGATGTTGGGGAGTGAGTTGAAGATTTTGGGGAGTGAGTTAAAGATTTTGGGGAGTGAGTTGAAGA
The DNA here is from genome assembly GCF_052327205.1 of Somniosus microcephalus. Lineage (NCBI taxonomy): Eukaryota > Metazoa > Chordata > Chondrichthyes > Squaliformes > Somniosidae > Somniosus > Somniosus microcephalus. The sequence continues at coordinate 103,189,063 of NC_141000.1, read as the reverse complement.
TTTTGGGGAGTGAGTTGAAGATGTTGGGGAGTGAGTTGAAGATTTTGGGCAGTGAGTTGAAGATTTTGGGGAGTGAGTTGAAGATGTTGGGGAGTGAGTTGAAGATTTTGGGGAGTGAGTTGAAGATGTTGGGGGGTGAGTTGAAGAGTCAGTTACATAAAGTAGAACATCATCAGCCTCCAGCCATATTTTGTGTATGGCTCCTCCATCCCCTTCTCTAATGATGTCGAAGCTCATTCTGATGTTTTCTGAAGGGGACTCTATAGCCACCACAAAGAGGAGGTAGGGTAAGGGGCAGCCTTGTTTGGTGGGCAGAATGCAGGAGGGCTGAGGCCATTTGTACACGTGGTGGTGTAGGGTTAGAGCGTTGGATTTTAATTCACTTCTGGAACGTGACCGCAAAGGCCATTCTTTTGATTAATACAAGAAGGAATTGCCACTCTACTCGGTCAAATGATTTACCCCTGTCCAGGTATTAGGGCTGATGCTATCTCTGCTATCTCCTCCCCAACATCCTTCAGTATTCTGGGAGACATACTATTAACTATTTTAATACCATTTCCTTTTGAATATTTATCTCCAGTGATGTTTTTTCACATCCTCCTCAGATGCTCCTACATTTCTATTTTCATCTTTCACTGCAAAAACTGAGGTGAAATACATATTATCCTTTTACTTCTTATCTGCTTATTAATGTTATTGTTATTTCCCTTTAAGTTGACGACCAGTCTTCTTTCACACTCCCTCTTAACCACGGCAATCACACCTTCTGTACCTTTTATATTTCTCATAGTTTTCTTCTATATTATCGCTCTATATTGATCACAGCCCTCTTTTTAAACCTCATTTTTGAACTCAACTGTCCATTTATTTATGTTGTTATTACACTATGAATTAGATGAATTAGTGCTGTTACTGGCATAAGTTCATATAGGAACATAGGAACAGGAGTAGGCCATTCAGCCCCTCGAGCCTGTTCTGCCATTCAATGAGATCATGGCTGATCTGTGACCTAACTCCATATATCCACCTTTAGCCCATATCCCTTAATAGCTTTAGTTAACAAAAAGCTATCAATTTCCAATTTAAAATTAACAATTGATCTAGCATCAATTGCCATTTGCGGAAGAGAGTTCCAAACTTCTACCGCCCTTTGTGTGTAGAAGTGTTTCCTAATTTCACTCCTGAAAGGTCTGGCTCTAATTTTTAAACTATGCCCCTAGTCCTAGAATCCCCAATCAGTGGAAATAGTTTCTGTCTATCTACCCTATCTGTTCCACCAGGTTCATAGTCTAGCATGGCCAAACCGAGACGAGGCACATCAAAGGCCTTGTTAACTAGACCCACTGAAAGCGGTGACTCAACATAGGCTCCCAGCTCTGATAGAATATGAGGAGTCGACAGACTGTTGGGTCATCAGCTGCTGTACTAGTGAAAGAAGTGGGGAAATAGTTTGATAGTGTTTGAAATCCTTTTCATGATTTAAAGAATTGAAAATGTAAAAAGAACTATTTCCCTCCATTTTTATTTTTGCCTGCTTTCTCCAATGTACGGTGTGTGATCCTTCTCCGTTGTGTCCCGCTGTGAGAGCAAAGCTCAAAAAATTGGAGTTGGCCATGTTGCTCGCCAGTGCCTTCCATCTTTGGGTTGCTGCCTGGTATAGTACAGCTGGCACAACAGGAGACGGCGTGACAGCTGCACGAGAGCACTTTGAAGCCATTGATTTTAAATCAGACCCTCAGTATAATAACAGCAGCAGCCTTCCTTTGTTCCTGTGCTTAATGCTTTAAAATGCTGGTATACATAAAATGTCTGCCATCAGGAGTACAGTACTTTCAGGCATCTCCACTTGGGATGAAAGCCAAACCACAGACCGTTCAAGGTGCATTCCCAGTCAATAATCTTTTTTTTTTAATTGTTGTGACCATTTACTTTCCTTTCTTTAATGAGGGAGTCTTACCATTAGTTGTCTGTTCAATAAAAATAAATAATTTACAATACATTTTGATTAACACCTTTTTTTTTCTTTTTCTGTCTAGTTGTGTTGATTTTTTTAATAAATAATTTGTGCTATATAAGTTCTGCCTCAAATGGATTTGGAACTTTGTTATTTGCCCACATTCCTTTCCTATTTGGGGAATCTGACAGGTTATGAACTGATTTGCTGCTACAAGCAGACTGGCCCAGGCATGGGCTGAGAGCGTGAGGGAGGGGACAAAGCATGAATGAGCAAAGAGTTACAGTAACATGCAGAGGAGATAATCAACGTATTGGAAAAGACTGTTCGTTGCTGCCCCAGTGGTTTAATTCCACACTGGCCAATACATTTTACCAAAAAATTTCTTTTACCAAGAACTTACATTTCCACAGAAGCCTTATCACATTATCAGTGCATCACAAAGCCTTCCCAACTCCAATCAATTGTTTTTGAAGTGCAGTCACTGTCAATGTTCAGGAAAAGGCAGCTACCAGTTTGTGCAGAGCAAGGCTCTAAAAACTGCAAGTGCAATAAATGGCCAGTTACTCTGTTTTTGGTTGTGGTGATTGATGAAGGAATTTGTCCAGGATACCAGGAGAACCCCTGGTTCCAAACCAAAGCTATGAAAACATTTCATAGGTTTGATCCCTGATCTGTGCTGAGTCACCAGTATCCACCAGGGTGGCTACAATTAGCCACAGTGACCCGAGGTTAGGGAAGGGGTGAAAAGATATCAGCTAGGGTCCCTGCTTCTGGTCGATGTCCAGTGGGTGTGTGTGTGCACGTGTGTAGACATGTGGTGAGGACCAGACTGGGCTTGAGCAGTGATGTTTCCCAAACTGCAATAGCCTCCCAACACTTGCTGTCCCGGCTCTTACATGAAGAATGTGTCAGATACTGGAGGACAGTCAACAATTGTGAAAACTTATCCCAGCAAAGAAATCAGTGCCTTCAGGAGAGGAGGGAATTGGAGGGCTTCAAAAAAAAAAGGCTTTCAACTAAAGAACCTCTTTGTATGGGAAAAATGTACAATAAAAGCAAATCTTAATTTGATCAGCACTGGTAAGTTGCCAATGATAGAATGTCTAGCCCTTACACATCAGCAGCTCAAAGTAAGAATGCACAATTCTCTCCAGTGTGTTTTAGTCCTCCTTGGGATATGTTTATGTCATTCCAGTGAATCCTGCTGCACCTCGCTGTCTTTCCACCCACGCAAGAAACTAATGTTAACAGGTGGTAAAACAGCTCGGCTGAACATGTCTGGCACCAGTGGTTATGCTTGTGGCCTACTGACTCATGGCTTAATTATGAGCCCGACACAATGGTTTCAAAGTTAGTCTGTAAACCTAGAAGCATGCACCAAAAAAAATAATTAAAGAAGCAGGAAGTCAAGCCCCAGGTCCGAGTGTTGGAAATCACTGTGAGAAAGGGAAGGAATAAAAAACTTTAATTAAAAAAAAAAGTTCTCTCAGTCGCTAACCTTTACTAACCAACACCTGAAGAAAGGACTGTGGGAAGAATATTAACTGTTAGTCATAAGAAAAATAGCTGATACACATCATCCCCTATTGAAAGCGTTGGTAATGGTGATAAAAGAAAACGTGACACATAACAGGACTTTAAAAATGTTCTTTTTCCCCTTTGATACAGTCGAAAGAAACCACAATCGGTTACACAGCAACACTTGACACGGTGAGAGGTGACTGGGGCTCGGGAATTGCAGCCACGCAACCTACTTATTTCTCTGAGGTTCTGGTGCAGGTTCTGCATCTCAAACTTTAACCCATCTTTATCTCTGTGCGTGTTTCCAGCAATTTCTGTTTTTGTTTGAGATTTGCACGCTTTATTTTTCCTTTAAGAGGCGTTTCACTCCAAGTGAGGAGTGGCACTCATGGGGAGCGTTGTTCAGGGAGCTGCTGGCCCACAGTGTCTGACTGTTCCACCCGTTAATGGAGGGCAAATCAAGCTCCTTGGGCCCAAGATTTCCTGCCAAGGGGCACCTGATTGGAGAAAGAAGCCCTTTGATCTCAATTTATTTCTCTTTTCTGTTTGTTGAAAATGCCTCCTAAAATCTTGCTTGAAATAATGTTTTCTCATGTTAACCCATTCCAACCCACACACGACCTCGTCGCACTGCTTCCTGCTTGGCTCCTTCTTCTCAGCAGCTCAGAAAGAATCGGACTCCTCAACTTCTTCAGCCATCCCTCCCACTTACAATTTGCAAGTGTTTAAATCCCAACCTTGTCATTACCAAACCATTTGCTCTGAAATTATGTGGTGGTTACTAGCATACAAACGCTAACACCTTTGTCTGAAATTCCTCTCTTTGCTATTTTAGTGGAGTTACTAACTCATTTATTTTAGATTTGCACGCTTTATTTTTCTTTTAAGAGGAGCTTCACTCCAAGTGAGAAGTTGATTGGCACCCCAACCACCACCTTAAGCATTCACTTCCTCCACCACCGGTGCACCGTGGCTGCAGTGTGTACCATCTACAAGATGCACTGCAGCAACTCGCCAAGGCTTCTTCGGCAGCACCTCCCAAACCCGTGACCTCTTCCACCTAGAAGGACAAAGACAGCAGGTTCATGGGAACACCACCACATCCAAGTTCCCCTCCAAGTCACACACCATCCTGACTTAGAAATATATCGCCGTTCCTTCATCGTCGCTGGGTCAAAATCCTGGAACTCACTCCCTAAACGCACTGTGGGAGTACCTTCACCACACGGGCTGCAGCAGTTCAAGAAGACGGCTCCCCACCACCTTCTCAAGGGCAACTAGGGATGGGCAATAAATGCTGGCCTTGCCAACGACAACCACATCCCGTAAACTAATTTTTAAAATGTTTTTTTTCATTTTAGATGGGTTAACGCCAATGTGTTAGCATTCATCTGCTGTAATTTAATGTTCTCGTGTTCTCTGAACTTTTCAACCTTGCAAGTGTCCTGCACTGTGGGCCTTGGCCTTTTACCTAGGCTTCTCAAACAAATGAGTCAAAATTCATGGGATGGGGAGGGTTGAAATTGGACGGATTGGTCACGGGGTCCAGGAATTTGCGGCAAAGCTTGGATCCGCTGGGTTTGCATTGCGCCTAAAAATCTTGATCGTGGAAGGGGGTGGGGGTGGTGGGGCGTGGGCATTTCTTAGGTTTGCTCTCCTTATGACCTTCAATGACTTCGGGGCACATCCGGGGGCATTCCCAGGGTTAAAAGAAGAATTGCTTCCACTCTTAGGCCCAGCAGATTCCATTGCCTGCTGAGAGCAGACCACGGGTTCCACGCTGGGGCCTTCCCAAGGCCTTGAAAATGTCTCCCAGCTAGGATAATCAATCCCGAAGATCTATAACCTTAGAAAGCAGGACATGAGTTGAACATTTCTTAATGTTCTCTTTGGTTTCAATAAGGACCCTGACTCCTGCACTCCCCCACCAAGTGGCAGGGTGCTGCTCTGATTTCCACCCAGCACTCGGAGTGGGTTCCTCTGTAGCACCCCTACAGGTGCATGTTGATATTTGTCCCTGGAATTTAGGATGAGGTCAACGGCTTTTTCAGCAGGCAGACAATGTCCCACCCCTACTGAGCTTCTGGTTCAGGGACCCCGGAATTCAGCCCCAATAAAAGAAAGACTTGCATTTATATAGCGCCTTTCCCAACCTCAGGACATCCTAAAGTGCTTTACAGCCAATTAAGTACTTTTTGGAGTGCAGTCACTGTTGTAATGTAGGAAATTCAACAGCTAATTTGTGCACAGCAAGATCCCACACACAGCAATATGATAATGACCAGATCATCTGTTTTAGTGATGGTGATTGAGGGATAAACCAGGGAGAACTCCCCTGCTCTTCTTCAAAGAGTTTTCATGGGATCTTTTACACCCACCTGATAGGGCAAACGGGGCCTCAGCTTAATATCTCATCCAAAAGACTGCACATCCGACAGTGCAGCACTGGAGTGTCAGCCTAGTTTTGTGTGGCTGAAGTCCCTGGAGTCGGGACTTGAACCCACGATCCATTACCTGGCTTAGTAGGCAAGGGTGCTACTCACTGAGCCACAGCTGGCAGTGATAGGAGCTCTTTCATTTGGGACCACTTGTGCTTTGATCTATTTTAATTCTAAAATATTTTGAATGCTGAAAGGATAGAATATCGTTTAAAAAAAGGTGCTCATTCCCAGAGTTAGAATATTAGGGCATGAAATTTGGGGGGCTACCTTTTAACTTTTTGAAATGTTAGCACCTGGCGAAATCCATTGAAAAAATTGGGAGTTTTCGCCCTAGGAGTGAAGCGGGGAGGTAAATGAGACGCTGATGGTCTCCGTGGAGCGCTGCAGAGGCGCTAGTGCCTGAACGCTACCCAATTTCAGTTGACTTTTTTTTATTCCTTTATGGGATGTGGGCGTCGTTGGCAAGGCCAGCATTTATTGCCCATCCCTAGTTGCCCTTGAGAAGGTGGTGGTGAGCCACCTTCTTGAACCACTGCAGTCCGTGTGGTGAAGGTACTCCCACAGTGTTGTTAGGGAGGGAGTTCCAGGATCTTGATCGAGCGACGATGAAGGAACGGCGACGATGTGTGACTTGGAGGGGAACTTGGAGGTGGTGGTGTTCCCATGCGCCTGCTGCCCTTGTCCTTCTAGGTGGTAGAGGTCACGGGTTTAGGAGGTGCTGCCGAAGAAGTCTTGGCGAGTTGCTGCAGTGCATCTTGTAGATGGTACACACTGCAACCACGGTACGCCAGTGGTGGAGGGAATGAATGTTTAAGGTGGTGGATGGGGTGCCAATCAAGCGGGCTGCTTTGTCCTGGATGGCGTCGAGCTTCTTGAGTGTTGTTGGAGCTGCACTCATCCAGGCAAGTGGAGAGCATTCCATCACACTCTTGACTTGCGTTCAGCCATCAAGCCTCGACTCGAGCTTATTCCAGCTCTTAAAGGGGAGGTAATTTCAAGCTGCAGCTGCTCATTATCAGCATTGCTGCTCTTGAGTGCGACCTCTCAGCGACTGAGACAGCTTTGTGCCATGGCTGCTGCAAGGGAGAGGGATACTCGGTTCAATGATGCGGAATTGGAGACATTGGTGGGGGCAGTGGAGAGAAGGAGGGAATCGCTGTTCCCTTCATCTGGCAGGAGGCCATCGCCAGAGATATTGAGGGCCATCTGACGAGTTGTGGCCGAGGAGGTGTCGGCCAGCACTGTCATACACCGAACCCTTACACAGTGCCAGAAGAAATTCAGTGACCTCAGTCGGGTGGTGGAGGTGAGTACATGCTTGCAGACCTCCTACATACCAGCCCCTGATCCTCTGTCTGTGTACACTGTGCAAGCCACCACTTCCCCACCACTCAACCACCGAGCATCTGCATCTACTCAAATTCACATCCTTATCCCATGCCTTGCCTACATTCAAAGCTATTCAACCACGGCAGGCATATCATCCACATACATAGCTGGCCTGTCACTCACACAAGTTGCTTTCTTTCGCAGGCCAAGATGGCACATAATACGAGGGAGCAACAGCGGACTGGAGGGGGAGAACCTCAACTGCGAGACCTCTCTGACCTTGAGGAATGAGTGCTGAGGCTCATTGGCCCGCAGGTGGTGGGCACCGTGGCCGGCGGAGACATCGACCCAGCTGGGGACAACAACAGCATCTTTATCGCCTCTCCTTTTCTCATCCCACTTCCCCGTCAAAGCAGAAGCATTTATCACTTTCCACCTCCTGATACTGTCTGCCTTCCTTGCTCCATACCTGCCCCCCTGCCCTCACCTTAACACGAGTCTTGTGCTATTTATTCATTCTGATAATCTCCCAGCAGCTGTGCAGCCTGTACTTGAGCCTCCCCAACACACTCAGGAGGAAGAGAAAGAGGAGGAGGAGGGGCCAAGCACAGCGTCACTGCATTTCTCACCCGCAGGCACCAGCTCAGAGACTGGCACTACGTGTTCCTTAGAGGTTAGCTTAGCACAGGGGCCTGCACTGGGTGATGCACCAGGGTCTAGCGGGCTGCAGCAAGGTCAAGGGGAACAGGAACCTCGGGAGACATCTCCCCGGAGGGAGAGTTCACGTGCGAGTTCTGCTGCACAGGATTCAGATGAGGACCTCGATGGGGAAGAACGGTGATGGCCATGCACTCCAGAATGATAGGTGCAATGGCAAGGGTGCCCGAGAGCCTCTCGGCAGTGGTAAGGAGCGTGGAGGAGTCCGCCTCCAGCATTGCACAGAGCTCTGCGCACACCATAGAGCCCCTCATTTCCCAGTCTGCAGAGGATGGTGGACGATGGTGGATGATGGTGGACTCCCAGAGAGACAGTGCAGATCCAGACCTCATGACACGTGTCATGGGCGATGTGGCAGCTTCCATTGCTGCACAGGCGGAATGCGACGCAACGTCTTAGTGCTGTAATGCAGACAATGGTTGGTGGCATTGAAGCTCAGACTGCTCTCATCCAGTCTCAGCTGCATGCCGTGCAACGTCTTGGTGCTGTCATGCCGTCTCAGCTGGATGCCACGCGTGCTCTGACTGCTCCCATCGCCGCTGGGTCCACCACAGTCCACCGGGGATCTCACGGTGTCCCAGCGGCCCACCAGACTGTGCTGCAGCAGATTGGTGGGGATGCTGAGGTGCCGACCCGGGGCAGTGTCAGTAGGTCAGTGGAGCTGGAACCTGCTGTCTTCTCTCAGGATGACAGCATTCCTGATCCCACCACTGCTACTCCGCCATTGCACTTGTCGCTGTCTGTCACCCAGCCAGCCCAGCCTGACGCCGCCCATGCTGAGGTGGTGCAGTCTACAGTCGGGCCTTCCAGGTCCAGAGCTGGTCGAGGGCGTCCTGCAAGGCCATCTGAAGTCTGCAACCCTCACACACAGCAGCCTTCCACCAGCCATGCTGCAGCCACAGGGGACACATGGTGGAGGAGCAGTAGAATAGTTAAGCCAAAGAGGGGATATAAGGAAATGCATAAGGGCGATTCTTAAATACATTTTTGTTTATTATACAATCAAATGTTATAACATAAATTTAAATTGGAAAGCTAAATGTTTACTGTTGTGTTTCATATAACTTATGGGCTTGGTTATGGAAGGCCATAGGGATGTGGTCTTGGGGAAGTCCAGAGGAACATGGGAGTGGGATGGCATTCAGTTGAACCGAGCTGCTATGAGACGGTTGCGGACTGCCCTTGCAGAATCCCTATTGACTGGATGCCTCCTCCGTCTCTGCTGTTGCTGCTGCGCCTCCTCGTCCTCCTCCACGTTCTCCTCCTGCTCTTGCTCCTGCTCCTCTTCCTCTTCCTCCTCGTCCTCCTCCTCCTCCTGAGGTGGTGCGTCTATGCCTGGTGGCAATGGCTGTGCCCTCATAATAGCGAGGTTGTGCAGCATGCAGCAGACGACAACAATTAGGGAGACCCGATGAGGAGGACTCCTCCCGAGCGGTCAAGGCAGCGGAACCTATCGCCTGCTCAATCACGCTCCTGGTGGCAGCATGACTGTCATTGTAGGAGTGCTGGACAGGAGAGTTTGGGTTGTGTAGGGGAGTCATCAGCCAGGTGGAGAGTGGATAGCCCTTGTCACCAAACAGCCGCCCACGAGCTTGATGTGGTGGCTGGAAAAGATCTGGCACACCGGTCTGGTGTAGGTTAAAAACATCGTGGCTACTTCCAGGATATTGGGCAATGACAGTTAGGAATCTGCTTGTGTGGTCGCACACCAACTGAACATTTAGCAAGCGGTAGCCTTTTCGGTTGCGGAATATCTCCGGATTGTCCTGAGGTGCCCGCTATCCTGACAAATCTGCATGCACGCTCGTGCTGCTTCTCCCTGGTCAATAGGGAAGGAAATGTACTCCCTTCTTCTTCGATACAGTGCATCCGTGACATCTCGGATGGAGCGATGCAAGGCATCCTGGGAGATGTTGTACATTGGAATGAACCGTTGGCATTGAAGTTGAGCGCGATGGTCACCTTCGCTGCCACTGAGAGAGCCGACCTCACCCTGGTCTGAGGCTCGAGGTCTGGCTGGAGGAGGTGGCAGAGCTCTGTTACCACCTCCTTGCTGAAGCGCAGCCTTCGCAGACACTGCTTCTCAGTGAAATGGAGGTACGAGAACTGCTGCCGCAATACCCTGGGGGGGTAAGGTCTCCAGCTACCAGCCCTGTTGCGCCTTCTCCCTCTGGCCACATATTGCTGTCTTTCTCCAGGCCTCTGTCCCTGCATATCTCCAGGCCTCTCTCCCTGCATATCTCCAGGCCTCTCTCCCTGCATATCTCCAGGCCTCTCTCCCTGCATATCTCCAGGCCTCTCTCCCTGCATATCTCCAGGCCTCTCTCCCTGCATATCTCCAGCCCCTCTCTCCCTGCATATCTCCAGGCCTCTCTCCCTGCATATCTCCAGGCCTCTCTCCCTGCATATCTCCAGGCCTCTCTCCCTGCATATCTCCAGGCCTCTCTCCCTGCATATCTCCAGGCCTCTCTCCCGGCATATCTCCAGGCCTCTCTCTCTGCGTATCTCCAGGCCTCTCTCCCTGCATATCTCCAGGCCCCTCTCCCGGCATATCTCCAGGCCTCTCTCCCTGCATATCTCCAGGCCTCTCTCCCTGCATATCTCCAGGCCTCTCTCCCTGCATATCTCCAGGCCTCTCTCCCTGCATATCTCCAGGCCTCTCTCCCTGCATATCTCCAGGCCTCTCTCCCGGCATATCTCCAGGCCTCTCTCTCTGCATATCCCCAGGCCTCTCTCCCTGCATATCTCCAGGCCTCTCTCCCGGCATATCTCCAGGCCTCTCTCTCTGCATATCTCCAGGCCTCTCTCCCTGCATATCTCCAGGCCTTTCTCTCTGCATATCTCCAGGCCTCTCTCCCTGCATATCTCCAGGCCGTTCTCTCTGCATATCTCCAGTCCTCTCTCCCGACATATCTCCAGGCCTCTCTCCCGACATATCTCCAGGCCTTTCTCCCTGCATATCTCCAGGCCTCTCTCCATGCATATCTCCAGGCCTCTCTCCCTGCATATCTCCAGGCCTCTCTCCCGACATATCTCCAGGCCTCTCTCCCGGCATATCTCCAGGCCTCTCTCCCTGCATATCTCCAGGCCTCTCTCCATGCATATCTCCAGGCCTCTCTCCCGACATATCTCCAGGCCTCTCTCCATGCATATCTCCAGGCCTCTCTCCCGACATATCTCCAGGCCTTTCTCCCTGCAGTGCTCTCCTCCTAAGAAGCCTCCAACGTTCACGACTGCCAACAGAGCCCCCATTAAAGTGCATAAATTGTTTTCACAACTATTCACTGAGTTAAATACAGCAATTGTTAACACTCACGGCAGCCCTTGGAGCTAAAATCGCAGCGATATGTTCAGCAGCTTGCCTGACAATGTCTCAGCAGAGTTATGGCCGAGAAAAAAGTTTCCCCAAGATGGCGCCTTTAAATAGCACGCACGGAGCCGACTCCCGACTGCAACTCGACAACTGATGCTGTCGTTGTTAGTGCCAGGTGGTAAGTGAGGGGGCGCAGTCGAATTTTGCATCCGGGGTGCTAACGGGGCACAGCGATGACAGGAGCGGGGCGCTAACTCTTAGCGCCCCTGCAAAAACCCAGCCCAATTTAGCTCGGGGCGCTAATATCGGCGCACCCGGGTGAAAATCCATTTGCGTCCCATTAGTGCCCCCTGGAGGCGCAAACTGCAGGCACAAAGCAGCCAAATTTCACGCCCTTAATATTTACAAGCCAGTGCTTTGGAATTATAATGAAATCTGCTGCACTTTATGCCGACCGCCCACCAACAAGGTGTACGGCTGTTTACTGCCGAGAATATTGTCCAATCACAGCCGGCCAACTGGAACGTCCCCCTGCCTTCATTCAATAACCCTTCTTTGCCAGAAGACCCCGACTGGAATTTTCCCCAAGCAGTGATATAAGGAATAAAAATTCCACTGTGCAGGCTGCTAGCCCACACTCAGAGTACACATTGGGAAGTTGCCCACTCCCAGCCGATGACTTTCACAGCGATTCATTTAACGGGCATAAGATCACGGGCTGGAATGTGCAATTTCTCGAGGTGCATCAGGAGCCGGTGCCGCTGGTTATTGACCCCCCTAAGTTGGCAGAAATTGCAAATTCCCCATATTTAGCTGCTGCAAGCCAGATGTACAAAACAACTACTAAATTGCCCTAAAATGTAGCCTCCGCCTGTACATAAGCAGGGCTACAATCACAGTGCTCTGACTGACTAGCGTCAGTCTTTGCATTAAGATCGCTCCAGTGGTCACAGGCAATTTGCGCCTAAAGGTTGAATTCTACCTGGTTATCCCCCAAAATAGGGCCTACTGCCTGCTCTGGGCAAAATTCCTCATCTCCGTGGACTCTTCCGCATTTTGTTCCCTGGTTCAGCACTTTCACTTTATTGCAATAAGTAAGGAAGATCGAAGCGGAAAAAAAGGGAATCCGGACACCTGGACCGTGAAAAACAATGGTTCTCCGTCTCACAACGTCTTCCCGATGTGCACAATGCATTGCACAGATAGCAGCATCAGCCGTCAAGTACAGACACAACTATAATTCTAGAACGCTATAACTCTGTTGTTTCAAGTTTCTAATCGCCTTTATAAATCCTAGACAGCTTTGAGAAACAGTGCAGCTCCTCCAAGTTCCAACTGCCAGAGGCGTAACCGCATGTGAAGATTTGAGGGGAATATCTCTCGTGCTTGCCCAGCCAAGTTTGGATCTTTGGCACCAAGAGGTCGTGGAAGTCTTTGGGTGAGAAGGGAGGGGGGCAGGAGGGAGCGGGGGCGGGGAGGGTGGTGAGTGGGGTGAGGGAGTGGGGGAGTGGGAGGGTAGGTCACTTGTCCCTCTTGTCTCCGTGGTGGTTTATTCAATGTAAACGGCAGTGGCTTGCACACAAACTGCTGAGATTGTGGGGGAAAGGTTCTGAAATCTCTCTACTTGCATCTCAGTCACTCCCCCAATCGCTGAAAAAAGGCGGCAGCCCGTGCCAGCAGATTCATCCGATCTACCAGTTCTCCAGGAAAACCCCGTGCCCGCCCCCAGGTGCCAACCCAAATGCCACCCTTCCAACACATTGCAGGTCGAGGGGCAGCCTGGAGTGGACAAACTGAGCCACTGAGTATATTCAAGGCTGAGATAGACAGATTGTTGCGCCACAGGGGAGTCAAGGGTTATGGGTAATGGGCAAAAAGGTGGAGTTGAGGCCAAAATCAGATCAGCCATGATCTCATTGAATGGCAGAGCAGGCTCGAGGGGCCGAATGGCCTGCTCCTGCTCCTATTTCTTATGTTCTTATGTTCTCATATTTCTGACTAAGGCTCATCAATGGCTGAAATATAAAAAATTGAAACAAAAAAAAGGACATTCCTCATAAATTAGATACACATGGACAAAACATTAATATTTTTCTGCCGGAATTTGATTCTATTTTATTATTCCAATATACAAAATTTCCGAATAAAACATGAAAAGGCATTTTAGCTGCAACAGAACCTATCATTATAGTGAGATTTGCATTTTAAAATATGTTTCACATGTATATGTGGTTATTTGAGAATTTCTCATAGCCGTTTGATTTTCTGGCTGCGCTGCTCGACTTCAATCCAGTGTAAGCAGCTTGCGATGCTTCATAGAAATTATACTTTTCCTCGCACGCCAACCGTTTCCAGGCGCTGTACAGAAGTATGCCTTGATCTGCCGAAGAACCGCGCTCCATTGTGACTCTGCTTAACGCCAGTAACCTTTTGAGAATTCTGATTGCGTTTCTGCCCCACTTCAGGACGCAGTGGAAGATTTGCAATTCCCATTTTAACCACTAACAATTGAATGCCAGCAGATTGATTATAAAATCCTCGTCCTTGTTTTCAATCCTTCCATGGCCTCACCATACACCAACTTGGCAGGCCTCACGTCCTCACACACATCCTTCACTCCGCCAAGACCAGATTGATCCTTTTGTCCCGTTCCTTCCATTCCACTGCTTGTGGTCCTTCTTTCAGGCACCATGGCCCTGATTTTAACTGGGGTGAGAAGGGGCAAGCGCCAGCCTTGCCCTTGCTTGCCAACTTGAGGCCCGGACCATTTTAACTTCCGGCTTGCTATGTAAACGCACCGTCCAGTTTGGTGCTGAGAAATGCAGGCCAGGGAGATGCCTGGTTTGAACCCTGGCCAGTGCTGAGTGAGCTGATCACAGCCTTGGTTGCAGTGGGGCACTCCACTCAGTTTCGGGGGCCGGGTATTAGCCAATGCAGGAGGCCTGGTGAGACCGTGATCAGGTTCAGCTGTTGAACAGTCTGCTGACACGCACTGTCGAGGCTCACGCACACGTGTAGAACAATCGCTTGGTCAAGGGAACGTGCGATGGTGAAGCTGCCCACAGGAACCATACCTTAGCATGAGTCCGCACCTTCAGCAGGGCACAAGAGAAAAAAGGAATTTAAATCATTTACACTGTTTTTGCAGTTTTAACACCTCAGTGCAAGAACATGCGTTCTCCTTTTTCACCTGATCCTCCTTGGGAATGTGCATTTGGAATTCTGCTTCCCACTCACCTTCGCAATTCACCATCGCTGAAACGTGACTAATCTGAATTTGAATCTGAGGCCAAGCTTTGCGTTTCCTCAGAGACTCAGCTTTTCAAGGACAATGTCCAGACAAATACAAACCTCTAACGTTAGGCTTTAACCATCAATAGCCAAAACCCCGCAAAAGTTCGTCCCTACTGACTGCACCAACGAGCATAGACATTGGGAATACAATCAGCTCCACTGGACATGAGTGTCTGACATATAATGAATTCAACAATGTAATTTGTGCTGTTAAATAAATAGAAATAAAAATCTCTGAATCATTTTCTGTTTATGTCTACCACACTGACTCCTTCTAACTGAACAAGGTTTTTCTTAATTCTTTAGCACAGATTATACATTTTACTGTGTTTAAGACTCAAACTATATCATTATCTTCAATGTGAACTGTATGACTGCTAAAATTCCTACAATCGACCAAAATGCAACATATTAAAGGTTATAATTTGAAACTGTGTACATTTCAGAAAGGGCAGCACTTGCCATTATAATTGTATAGACATTATATGAAGTTTTATTCTGACTTCCTGATAAGTGAATCCACCTGGTAATAGAAATAATATTGTGTGGCAAACTGGTTAATCCCATAACAGTAACTGACTCGACTTCATATTTTCATAGCTTTTCTCCTCTTTCACCCCTCCTGATGGTGCTAATTCTTGCTTTAGTATCGCTTCACAGGCAACCATTTATACAGAGCCTTTCGTATCCTCAGGATGATTCAAAGCACTTTACAGCCAAACGAAATACATTTTGGTTGTAGACACTGTTGTAATATAAAGAAACACTGCAGCCAACTTGTGCACAGCAAGATCGCACAAACAGCAAATGACCAGATAATCTGTTTGTTTTTAATAATGTTGTTCCAGGGATAAATATTGGCCAGGACGCCAGGAGAACTCCCCTGCTCTTCCTCAAATAGTGCCACGAGGTCTTTAACACCCAACAGAGAAGGCAGATGGGACCTCGGTTTAACGCCCCATCTGAAAGGCAGACCTCCGACAGTCAGCCTGGATTATGTGGTGAAATCTCTGCAGTGGGGCTTGTACCTGCATGGTTCCTGACTCGGGGATGACAGTGCTATCACTGAGCCAAGGCCGACAGGTATCTCACCCACGTGACCCTTCTTCATCTGCCAGTAGGTGCCAGCGGGCTCTGTGACCAGTCAAGCCCAATCATCTCCTCATCAGAGGTCATGACAACTGCACCTCCCAGCAGGGGTTGCTCAATCAAAAGTGGCTGATATTCCCTTCTTGGCCCAGAGGCATTGAGATCAATTGTAGCACCCGAACTGCTGCCTCAACTCAGATACATCAACTCAGCATAGATTAGGCAAAAAAACCTGGGACCATCTGATCTTTATGATTTAATAACATACTACAGGAAGTATTTGACCCACTGGCCCATTGGCAGGGGGGGGGGGGGCATTTTTTTCCCCAGAATATTTTAAAATACTATTGGAAAACACACTAAGTGATGAAAGGACCCAGGACTGAAGTGATGGGAATAGCCCCATACAGATTGATTGTTACTGACTGATATTTAACTCTCAAAGCTTCTCCAGAGCACGTTGCCTGTTCCTGACTTCCTTACAATGCTTCCACATGCATTTTTAACATCCCTGCACATCCCTTGATGTTGAAGAGCTAGCAGACCTCCGAAGAAGCATCCTCTTGTGGAAAGGAGCCATGTGGTGGGCTGGGAACAATTAACAGCGCTATTCTGCTGGGATGGGGAGGTTGGGGGGATTTCTTATTCTTTGACTACCTCAGCCTTGCCAATGGCTATGTCTAAACACCACTCAAGAAGGAAAGAGAGACAAACGCTCCTTTTTCTTTCTGCCCTCTTTGCTTTCATTTCTTCTGATATAACATCAAATGATTCCAACTACTGTGGCACCAATTGCATGGAAATGAGCACCAGGCTTTGCACAGCATAATAGCCTGGAAATACAAGGAAGAACTCATAGTGTACATCTCGCACACATGCTGATCTTATTTATAAACATGCATCCAAACCATCACACTAACAGACTACAAGTTCTTTGTTGAAAGATTCAGCTTGTCGCCAGAGGTTAAAGATTTTTTTTTTTTTTTTGGTAGATTATATATATGTGTAGGAACAACAACAAAAAGTTAGCAGCAGATGGATCAGTTAAATAGCGATGTGGTTAACTGCAAAGGAAATTCAAAACTTTGTTCACAGAATACTTGCAGTGAGCCAGCTGCTGTACAACCAGTCCCACTCCAACCTAACAATTAGGAGTCCCAACCATTTGCATTGTCCGATTGAAAAAAGGCAACGTAAGCCCGTAATAAGCAGACGACACATCGAATAATGTGCCATTTACCAACGGAGAATAAGTTCATTGACTTGCCTTTGAAATCCGTGGACTGCAATTAGAATATAAAGGCTCGAATGTGTTTCTTTTTATAAATAACTGCTTGGAACAGGACGTTGTGAACAGTGCTGCGACAGTTACTGGTGATACCCTGTTCAAGGTGAGTCCCTAAACTCTCTTTAACTTGCAGAATCCCTGTATTTAACTGAGTACTTTTTGATAGCCAGGTATTTCTGAAATCACTTAGCGTTTAGTTAATACATCAATCAATCTTATCGACAAGGGCTCCTGGTTAAAGGCTCTGAAGCACAATATTTTTTTTTCCCAATTTGTTTGCCTCTTCTCCGGGAAGTGCTGACTCCGCCAGTGCCGGCAGCTCTCTAACATCTTGCCTCAGTGCCCACTCTTCATGTGGGAGCCTAGGCCTTAAGTGTTGGCAGGCAATTCAGCTGTGGAGGGGGATCGTAGAGGAGCCTAATCTTCCTCACCTAATGGCCACCCTGCATACATTTGGAGCAAGATTCGGAAAGGATGTTGGGGAGGCAGGGGGGGAGGGGGGATATCAGCTAGGATTCTCACTTCAATTTTTAAATTTGAAATAGTATTCAGGACTGCACATATTTCAACAACTAAAATAAATTATCTGTGCTTGTTTTAAGATTGAGGGAAATAAAGTATCGCAAAGGCATGTTAAGTAACCACCAAACATACTGCCCATAAATTGAAAGTGTGCACCTCATACTGAACAGGGTTAAAACAAAGTCGTGAGACATCTTATAGGTTTCTCCCTGCGCGAGGAAAATCTTTTTCTGATAATCAGAACAAAGAAGTAACCAATCTTTCAAAGTATTTGTTTCTTTCAACAACACACATACAAAAAAAAAACGAAAGCTGCAGTGAAATTTTAATGATGGATTAAACCAGCTCTGCTGCCCTTAAAGCAACACAGGCTCTGTTGTACAAAATCATATCGTTCTATTTGCATAATAAGCAAAAAGGGACTGTGAGTCAGTTTTGCAAACTCTAGCCTCTGCTATTTCCTGACTGAGCCAGGGGGAGGGCAGGTGGGGCGGGAAGGGCATGCTACAATAAGAAAAAAAAAGGCGACATCACACGGGACACATGATCAACGACAGCCAATTAGGTTGAATTATCAAAGGGGAACAGTTAAATTTGTAATTTAGGTTTTGTGAAACTCTTTGGGCCTCATAAACAACCACAGAACCACAAGTTGGGTGCAGACCAGTCACACAACAGTGGGTCCGGGATATTGGTCAGCAAACAGCAACTCATTCTGATTTAAACCACAGAGTACCAAGCGTTTCGTACAGTGGTAAGCATCATCTAACCACAGCCAATCCACTATTTTTACATTTCAGACCTCAAAAAGTACCTTATCGTGTTGTTTGCAGCGCTGCAGGAGCTGTGTGATAAGGTAAAAGGAAATTGCCAAAGATGAACGGTACAGTGGAGAGTGCGACTCTTAAACTCTGTTGGTTTTCCTTTGAAAAGGTGGGAGACCTGTGCAACCAGTTAGGACGGCTTCACGGGACACCATGGCTTCGAACAGCATATTTGAGTCATTTCCTTCATATCAACAGTGCTTCATGAGAGGTAAGTGCCACTGTTTAAAATGATTCAGTCTAGTGCATGTTGAGAAATAGTCCTCCGAAACTAAACGCAAGAAAGATGCTGTTATTTCGTGGTTGCATGATGAGTACTTACTGGGTTCATAGCTGATGCATAAAAAGGTTTTTTTTAAAAAGTATTTTAGTTGTCAATTTTCTCCAGTTTAATAAATGCATTGCTGAAGAAACAAAATTGCCACAGAAAACTCAAACCCATCTGTCTTGAGCAACTTTTCACACAATATGGTGTGAGGCTTGTCTGGTGGTTTCTGTGAGGAGAGTTTGCACTCTTTAGGGCTGACTGAAGAAACACTGGAGTCTTTGGTTAAGTAGTTTTGAAAACACTGAATTAGTCACCCGCGACAGTGAGGAAACAGAAGGACGAGATACACGCTTAGAAACTTATGTCAGTTTGAGTCACTAACAGTTGTCAGAGTCAGGCTGCTTTTCTAAAAAAAAACTATCATTAAGTAAAACACAATGATAAATGCATGAGAAACTCCATGAAGCAAACGTAGATGACTCTCTTTCTAAACAGTTGCTCAATTTTTCTTAACATGTCACTGCCTTCTGTACAGTTTGTACCTAAAGGGAGAAATTTTGTACCATCGACTCATGGTGGTTGGATGATTTGTGCATTCCTGCAGCATCATTCGACTCCGTCGAATGGTCACAGTCCCAGTGCAAACTTGCTAACAGCTCCCTTGGCTCACTGAACAACTGCTTCCTCAGTGCTGTTAACAGCCAGAGGAAACAATATTCATCAAATAATGAGAAAGACCTTCCTGGATTCAGTTTGCTTTTTTTTTTCATGCTTTGTTTCCAGCCGTATCTACAGGAAAAACTTATAGAGGAAATTTTTCCGAGTTTGATAAGGTAATAAAGAGCGATGTATAAATAATCCTGCTTCACTCCTGCTGAACGCAGGCAGCTGAGGCACAGACTGCTGAACTGTGCAGGAGTTAAGGACATTAGTTAAGGCGCCATTTTTAACCCAGCTCCCTGGGGCTAAGTAAAAACAAAAGAAAGAGAATGACCACCATTGATTGGTCTTACCAATTGACGGCAAAACCAAAAAAAAGGAGCAATTACTGTATGCAAATGACGTCGCCGTTCAATAGAACTTGAATAGACGTTAGGAGTAGAGTCATATTAAATGTGCATATAATAGAGCCATAAAGTTGCGAAGGAAACCAGCATATTTAATCCACTTGTGCTTGTGATAACCTTGTTTTGCTTTTTTGGTTTGGCTTCCCCTTTTCCTCGCCCGTGCACTGAACTCTGGTCAGCTTCGAGATACGAGGCAGAAACAGAATGCCTCCCAGACGCATGCAAGCTAGATAAATAATCACTTCTGCGGGAAAATTGTTTCTGCTGCAGTTTTCTCCCAGCTGTTTGCAGGGACCGGTCGTTAGGAACATCCCAGGCGCCGCTCTCTCCCTTTTCTTTTTGCAAAAACACTGCTGAAATTTATTGCCCTTGCTCTGCTAACTAACCCCAAATCGTCAGCGGGTGGGGAAATAACAAGTGGTTCTCGTCCCATATATTTCACTTTATCTGCCCTTGCAGTTCTCTCAGAAGGAAATCCATAATTCTTGTAGCACGATACCGTGTTAAAAATGAGAAGGGAAAAAAAAAAGCAATTGTTCTATTCTGAGAAAACACTGGAAGAAAGCTGACGTATGAATTGAGTGTGGTACACCACAAAGGATATGGGTCTTTTCTATCATACCGCGCCAGGCTCTCCCTTATGCTCTCCGACAAGGAAACTGCTGAAGTCGCACCTTCCGATGAAACATTGCGCCCCAAGAGGACGGATGTTTTCAGTTTACAGTGAGTTTAAACATTAATCCTAGTCGGTAAATGTGAGCGCAGCCTAATTGATCAGCTAATATATCACTCAATGCTACATTGTGTTCCAGCAGACCTTCCCCTGTGCGCTGGTAACCTTTCCATTTTGTAAAATTCACAGTCTAGCTACCAAAGGGGCTGTAAAAGGAAAGCAAGAGAGCACTTGCATTTCTATAGCGCCTTTCACGACCCCAAGGCGTCCCAAAACGCATCACAGCCAATGAAGTACTTTTTGAAGTGGAGTCACTGTTGTAATGTGGAAAACGCAGCATCCAATTTGCACACAGCAAGCTCCCACAAACAGCAATGTGATAATGACCAGATAATCTGTTCTAGTGATGTCCTTTGAGGGATAAATTTTGGCCAGGACACCGGGAGAACTCCCCTACTCTTCTTCAAAATAGTGCATTGGGGTCTTTTACGTCCACCTGAGTGAGCAGACGGGGCCTTGGTTTAACGTCTCATCCGAAAGACGATGCGTACCTTGTACCCAGGCTTCAATTTTCCCGATCCTTCTGTTCAAATGTTCACCGACGATTCTAAAAAGGCGTATTTATCTCCCATTGTATCAACGCGAGCCCTCGTTCCGTTCACTTTCCCCGGTAGTGTTGACTTACATCCTAGACTTCTTGAAATGCTGCTGTTGTTGCATCCATTATTTTTCACTACAGGACCAGGCAATGTGCAAGCACTTTTGTGGGTATCCATGCAGATACTTATCTAACAGTGAGGCATTTCATAATGTGAATCACTAAAGTCTGTAATATGAGCAAAGGCAGGGTGGGATAGGCTGAGGGAAGCTTGGAGACTGCCTGGTTTAAGGTCAAGTACTGACTACCACAGGACTGCACGATTCCACAGCACAAACTCCACTTGAAATTAGTAAATATAGTCACCTTGCTCTCATTTTGTGAATTAATACAAGTATTTCTCTAAAGGACCGAGAACAGAAAAAGTATTAAATCCAACACTACCCATACTCAGGAACTTGAAAAAGAAATTATGGAATAACATTTTCTAGATTCCCTCCATAATTCTCATCACTGGCAACCTTTCCGTTATCATCTGTGTAATATTTATTCAAGAAGCATTAAATGTGTTAATATAATAAACAGTTATCCTCTAGGAAATATGTTTTGCACGCACATGGCGAGCCAACTGTACCATAAAGGACCCTTATGTTCACAGAATGTTCAACAGAATTTTTTTAAAGACAGGAAGAATTTGCATTTCTATAGAGCCTTTCCCGGCCTCGGGACATCCCAAAGCGCTTTACAGCCAATGAAGTACTTTTGAAATGTAGTCACTGTTGAAAACACTGCAGCTAATTTGTACACAACAAGGTCCCACAAACAGTAATGAGATAAATGATCAGATCATCTGTATTGAAGTGTTGGTTGAGGGAGAAATGATGGCCGGGACACAGGGCAGAACTCCCTCACAAATACAACACTTATAACCTAAGCTGAGTGTAACTTCTGTCTCTCAGCTAGATGAGTTCATTTATTTTCAAATGATTTAAGTGAAAAATCTCTATCATAGCACTGAGAAGTAATGGCCCTTGTGTAGAGCTTACAACATAAATATCAGCTGGTAAGTGGTAAGCATTTGGCTAGTTTACATATAAACCCATATTGATATTTAATTGAGTGAATGTGTTCATTTAGACAGATTCTATCCCCTAAGCTGTTATAAATATTGCTCAACCTAATCTTTGTTTCCGTAAATATTAACCCACACCCTCCTGAGTAAACAGGCTGGCTCATTTCTTAGTGTCAGATAGGGTAAAGGGGCAGCTTTGTGTATTGGCGTGAAGCAAAATCAGCAATGGTTCAAGCTCCATGCACAGACCATGAGGGACCCAAAACCTTTTCTCAACATGTGATTAGTACTTAGGAACAATAATATTTTCAAAAATAACCGAGAGTCCATTTTTGGCCATGTAATCTTGGAGAATGTCGTGCCAATTCATTCAGATTATCCGGTGAAGGGGTGCTTCAACTTGTTTCATCGTGAAACCACACCTGCTGTAAAAGCTCCCATTTGAGTGTGCTGGTAATTGGCACAGTGTTGGCATTATCCTATTGCAGAGCTTTTAGAGAATGGAATCTCACAGGCACAGTATTCTGAAGCCCATAGGGGCAACTTTTACAGAGTCACCTCCCTTAACTCCACGTGGCCATACCATCCTCAATCAGGGTCTCTTATCATTCAGCCGGCATGATATTTGACTCTAGTTCACTGTCATGGGCACGCACGTGGGGCAGACACCAATGTGATGTCATCATGCATTTTTGATATCACTGTGTGGGTGTTTTATCATCACCAAGATACTTGAGAAGGCTGTGCAGAAGGGCTGTGGTTGCACACTCCAGATGTTGATGTAAACTGGTTTATATTAGTTTTCTAATTCCAGGTTGAATGTAAAAGCAAGGACTCTTAACCAAATAGGAGCACAGTCAGGATCTGTTCTGCATTTAAGAAACTGTGCGTAATTTGTTAACCCTCTCCCACCATATGGTTTTCCAATAGTAACATCCTAATCCCCAGAAGTGCAAACTCAAATTATTGCCAGCATGTGGAGGTGGATGGCCCAAGGGAAGTTTGAGGCAGCTTGAGTTGAGTCAACAGAACTTCTTATTTTTTAAAAGAGTTATATATGAGCCAGGGATGAGTCGTGCCAGAAGCAGGTAGCTGTAGCTCCGACTTGTGCATTTGTTCTTCGGCAGCCACTGTCCATACAGTGCTCCAAGTGGCAGCTGTGGCTTAGCAACACTCTCGCCTCTGAGTCAATAAGGCTGTGGGTTCAAATCCCACGCCAGAGACTTGAGCAGAAAACCTGGGCTCCAGTGCCGTACTGAGGGAGCGCTGCACTGTTGGAGGTGCCACCTTTCGGATGAGATGATAAGCCCAGACCCCATCTGCCCTCTCAAGTGGGTGTAAAAGATTCCATGGCATTATTTTGAAGAAGAGCAGGGGAGTTCTCCCTGGTGGCCTGGTCTAAGATTCATCTCTCAACCAACATCACTAAAAACAGATTATCTGGTCATTGTTACATTGCTGTTTGTGGGACCTTGCTGTGCGCAAATTGGCTGCTGCTTTTCCTACATTTCAACAGTAACTACGCTTCAAAAGAAAGTACTCCATTGGCTGTAAAGTGCTTTCAGATGGCCTGAGGTTGTGAAAGGTGCTATACAAATGCAAGTCTTTCTTCCTTTTTTTCTTTGTGTGTTTCCAACTCTACTGCAGCTTCCTGCACCCTTGAGTCCCTCTAGTGTGTTTCCGTAGCATCCACTTGCTTCTCAAATGCAAGTTTTCTGCTGATTTTCTCCCACCACATGCAGACCTTTCCCCAAAACACGAACAGAAACACGACAGGAGTCGAGGAACGATCTTGGCCAAGGAAACGCAAGTGCAAACGAAAAGAGGCTTAAGAGAGAAAGAATAAGAAAAAAAGATACAAAGGAAGACAAGGAAAAGTTGAAATTGTGACTTAAATTGTTTACAAACTATTCAATAGGAAGCTGAATGAGATGACATAATGACCACTTTCAGCTGTTATGAGTGGGAGAGGGTGAATCAGAGTATCGTAATGCTGAGCCTATCACTTCGATTTTGAAGAAAGTGACTTTTCGGGTTAAAACCTCAAGTAAGCATTTGAGTACCGCTTTATAATGTTGGTGCACAGTTCTCTCCCTCTCTCTCTCAACCAGCATAAAAACACCAAGGCCCCAAAAAAGAATCTCAAGTGCCCGCCTGCCCCAAGACGCTGGGAATTTGGACTGAAGCTGCCCAGACGTGGGGAGTATCAATGCACCCCCTTTTTCCAGTAACCTACCAATTCAGCCCCAAGCAGCTTCCATTGTAAGGGAGCCATATTGAACACCAAACCTTCGGCGAATCTTTGGGAATTTATTCCCTGGCCTGGACTCCCCCACGAGGGGTCCCTATTGCCAGTGGGTAGCAGCCAACTAGTACACCTCTTCTCACCAGGCATACTGTTTGCCACTTGAATGCTGGGCCTCTGACAGGCCAGGGCATATCAGGGGAACCTTATGGAGGCATATAATACAATAAGTGGAATAGAATAGGTTAATCCTGAGCACTAGTTCTCATTGCACTATTGTAGTATGAAGGGACATAGGTACAAACTGGTCAAAGGCAGGTTCAGTACTGATATTGGGAAGCACTTTTTTGTAGAGGGTGAGTACATTGTCGTCTGAGTTGGCAACAACTCCAGAGTCATTGACAGTCAGATACTGTGATGGGGGAATCATAGGTTTCTGTAGAAGGAGGAGCTAGATGGGCCAATTGGTCTTTAACTTTATCTTTGCTTAGATGGTAGCTTAACGATTCATGTGGGATTTCTGCTTCTCTGTAAACTCCCAGAGAGTTATGAGACCTATAACTCAGATCCATGGTACCCACGGTGCTGCTATTGGGAGTTGCAGTAAGAACAGGGCAGTCTCCATTTGTAGTCATACCAAATACAAGAGGACAACTGACCTCAACTCTTCACTTCGCCCCATATACTAGTCTATGTGGAAGGTTGCAGTATTATTAGGCAAGCCCATAAGAATACTGAAACTCTAACTGCTCCTGATAGGTGGCTCATAGGACCATTGCAAAGTGCTGGCTGGGTGCAGGACACAGAAAGAAAGCTTTGCATCTATATAGGATTTTATCAGTCTCAGGAACATCTCAAAATAATGATGTGACTGTTGTTATGTAGGCAAATACAGCAGTCATTTTGGGCACAGCAGGAACCCAGTCATGTGCTGAATAACCAGTTAGCCTGTTTTGATGGTGTTAGCGGAAATAGGATTCTTGCCCAAAACACTTGGAGAACTCCCAGTTCTTCTTCAAATGGTTCCTGGGGACCTTTAACATTCACCTGAATTACCAGAATAGGCAGACAGGACCTTAGTTTAATGCCTCATCTGAAAGACAGCACCTCTGATAATGCAGCACTCTCTCAGTACTGCACCGGAATATTAGCCTAGAAAATATGATCAAGGAGCGGGCCTTGAGTCCACAATCTTCTGACTCAGGTGTGAGAGTGCTACCAACCGAGCCAAGCTAATATGGTCAATTATCCTGTATTACACAATATTTACAGCACAGAAACAGGACATTCGACCCAACAGGTCCATGCCGGTGTTTATATTCCATACGAGTCTCCTCCCACCCTTCTTCATCTAACCCCATCAACATATCCTTCTATTCCTTTCTCCCTCATGTGTTTATCTAGCTTCCCCTTAACTGCATCTATGCTAGTCATCTCAACTTTGAATGAACATTATAGGATGTTTTAGGCTAGAATAACCTACTGATACAACCAGCTCTGCTTGCCAGGCCTTATTGGTCCTCCTCTTCCTGCAAAAAGCTGGGAATGGGGATTCCTACAGGGGAGCACACTCTCAAAAGAGCTAGGAAGCTTACAAAGCTAGTCACCAAGGTCCTTCTGACAAAATCCCATCACATTCATAAACACACCTTTGCCCCTATGAATGCCCTGGTACTCAAATGATAAGCTTTGGATCTGTGGACACCCAGGTTATGTGACCATGATGAGTAACAAGTGTAATCATGTCATAAATCATGCACAACCATGTTGATGTCTAAGTGACATAATTTCCTGATCATTTCAATATCACTATGAAGCTCCTGCCTGGTTCAGACAGAGGCTTCCACTGCCCACTCCAAGCCTTCTGTGTAATAACAGTGTACAAATTAGACAGAGACCTTTAGAGACTAATCGGCATTTTTATGCTCTGTCATATCCCTTTGCATCCATTTCCCAGCCTAACAGGAGACTAAAATCAGCTCCATTCAGTGCCAGGTCTGCTGATACCTTTCGATCTCTTTCGACTTCTCCTTGAGCTAGCTCAACACCATGCATGGACTTCTCCTGTTGCCCATTTTTCCTTCGTATGTTTGGTAATTTACCCTTGTCCAAATTAAATTCAGCTGCCATTTTTCGTCAATTGATCTACTTTGCCAAACTCATCTTGTAGCCCCTTGAGTTGCCTCCTCAGATTCAGTTACCCCTCAAAGGTGTGAATTAGAAAGGCTTACATTGAGCTTCGGAATCCAAGCCAGTAATGTTGTTGCTGGTGCTGCTGAATGCGGCCCACAGAGTGAACAGGGCAGATTGCACGGCATAACATAAACTGCCCCCACCACCCCACTGCCCCAGCGTTCAACATGGTGGAATTACTCAATAGAAAAATATTCAACTGTCTTCTGAGCGTGTAGTGCTGGTTCATTAAACACTCGCCATAATCGATTCAGAAAGATGCCTTTACAACACAGAAATGCTGGGCCAGGTAGATCAGGTTTCTATTCTTAAAGCAACAAATGGTCACTTTACAGTTAAAACACATTCAAAATAAAAAAGCTGCCTTGTGGGATGGTTTTTTGACAAGGGTGGGAGCGATAAGTCTCCTAGACACATTTAAATTCATTGAGAACAGTTTGTAGCTTAGTCTATATACTGCACCAATTAAGGCGTTTCCTTTCCAAACCTATCAATCAAGATCTTCCTGGGGCCAGTATTCAAAAACAGTTGATATAATTTTTGTTTTGCAGCCCTGCCCAAAATGTAAATGAGAATGTATTTCATAGAAGGTTCACTCAATTATTCAGAAATGCAGAGGCTGAATAATACCTGTGCAAACATCGCAACATCGATTCCACACATTTTAAACAGCATAAGAAAAATGCTGCAAATTTGGATTAAAAGCACAAAATGCTAGACACACGCTACAGGTCTGTCAGCATCTGAAAGAGGAAATTTCGCCAGGCGTAAAACTGCAGTTGCCATATTGGGTGGCCAATCCACAATGTCGGTTTTACACGGCAAGTTAAAATTCTATTTGGTACCTCGGTGTCAACTGAGATTCAGTGGGGCGCACCCTCGCCTCTGACTCAGAAGGTTGTGAGTTCACGTCCCACTCCAGAGAATTGAGCACAAAAATCTAGGCTGACACTTCAGTCCAGTACTGGGGGAGCGCCGCGCTGTCAGAGGTGCCGTCTTTCAGATGAGACGTTAAACCGAGGCCCCGTCTGCCCTCTCGGGTGGGCATTAAAGATCCCATGGCACTATTGGAAGAAGAGCAGGGGAGTTCTCCACAGTGACCTGGCCAATATTTATCCCTCAACCAACATCATCAAAACAGATAATGTGATCATTTGTTTCATTGCTGTTTCTAGGAGCTTGCTGTGCGCAAAATTGGCTGCCGGGTTTCCCTACATTACAACAGTGGCTTCAGAAGTACTTAATTGGTTGTGAAGCGCTTTGGGCCATCCTGAGGTTGTGAAAGGCAAATGCAAGTGTATATAAATGCAAGTCTTTCTTTCCTTCCTTCTTTTGTAGTGTCAGCTGTGGCTCAGTTGGTAGCGCTCTCGCCTCTAAGTCAGAAAGTTGTGGGTTCATAGACTTGAGCACAAAAATCTAGGGTGACGCTCCAGTGCAGTGTCTGAGGTGCCGTCTTTCGGATGAGATGTGGACGTAAAAGATCCCATGTCACTATTTTGAAGAAGAGCAGGGGAGTTTCCTACATTACAACAGTGACTCCACTTCAAAAAATACTTCATTGGCTGTAAAGCGCTTTGGGACGTCTGGTGGTCGTAAAAGGCGCTATATAAATGCAAGTCTTTCTTTTTTCTTTCTACTTCCTTCATCAGAGCGTCTGGCCGAGGGTCTACATCTGATATAAAAACAGAAAGCGCTGGAAAGTCACAGCAGGTCAGTCAGCCTCTGTTGAGAGAACGGGCAAGTTAACATTTCTGGTGCTGACCCTTCTTCTTTTGTCTGCTGTGTCCACAGATGCCGCTTGACCTGCTGTGTGTTTCCAGCATTTTCAGTTTTTACTTGAGACTTAAAAGTAGCAAGTTCTAAAATATACGTTGAACCCATTTGAGAAAATGTAGGTTATTTTTACTTTTTCAGTGGCTAAATTAATTGTCCAGGTTTACTAGGTGGCCATATGAGTCTAGGAGTTACCTTTAGCGGTATTACTGGCCGAGCGCCTAGTGCATTAGAATGACATTCCTCTGTCCGCTGTTTTAGTGGTGGCACCAATCCATTGAAAATAAATGTCAATGCTTGCATTAAAGTATAGGAATGTTACACAAACGCATTAAGCTTTTGGCTACTAATATCACCAACAGTTATTTCCAAACTCTAACTTAATTTAACTTCTCATTACCTAAACGATTATCAGGCATTTATCCTAAGTGGCACAATTAGTCCCCATTTCAAAAAGCATCAAACCCACCTCAACCACTCGATTAGAAAGGTGTTAAATACTTAACACAAAGGCCATTCTTTGCGGTCTTTGTAAATTTTACATGTGCTTGTACTGCCCATACACGCTCTTGTAAAACACCTTCCCTTTTAATGCTCGCTGGCTATGATAGCATGTGAATAAAAATTCCTTTGTCCTTTGTGAGGATTCAGGTTTCGTGCAGCTTGCTGGCTGCGCGGTATTGCATAACGGCCCATCCTTCTCCATTTCCTGGGTGTGCTTCCATTCCAGCAGAGTGCCACATTCGGATCCTTTTTATTGCAGCTGCTCAGATCCAGTGCCAGCCACTACTATTGTAGTTGCAAGTGTCAAAAGACAATTAATCTTTATGATCAGAGGCGTTATCTTAAAAGAGACAATATTGGTTTTGTTGGCCTTTATTGATGTAATTATATTTTTAAAATCCCTACATAATATATTTCATGAATAGAAGTCAGTTATTCTTAATCCATTCTCCCTCTCCAATTACATCCCTCTTTTCTTGAGGGCACGAAGTGGGATGAAGTTCATGGGCAGCAGCCCCGACTGGTACCTCACACAGGTGGGCCATTCTCTATGTGTGAGTCTAGACAGTGATGAGTGTCTGGAACAAAGAGGGTATCACAGCCAAGTAGGATTGCCAGTTTTTTGCCGCGTCGAAAAAACCAGGCAGGGTGGCATGGGGTGAGATTGTGGCTTGAGTTGTGGGGGAAAGCTATCCACGTCCGGGGACGGCTGCGAGGCATCCCACTGTTAACCAGGAATCAGGAAAGGTGGGCTCTGATGTTTATACTGCTTTGTTTACTGTGAAAAAATTTTAGACTTTCATGGGGTAGGATTTTCCACTTAGTGCTCTTGGCGGGATGCCTCAGTCAGCGGGAATGCAGATCAAACTATGGGGGTGGAAGCTGGGTGCACTCGAATCGCAGCCTAACCAATTTTCCCAATTTTCCCAATTTGGAGGGACCACGAATGAGCTGCTCTGAACTCCAGCACAAAATCGCCTCCCATGAAGAGAGGCTTCGCTGCAGAGCACTAATACATAGGAGTCTAGGACACAGACGTAAATGGGAAAGAAAATTGAAGCTCCGTTCTAAAAACCGGACTTTTGTCCTACTTATCATTTTGGAAATCTCCAGTCACATCACTCAAGAAGGAAAACAGACTACCCAGTCCAAAAGCAAACAGGTGGTACCGCTATAGCCAAGGCTGCCTTACCTGACAGACACGCTAGAGTCCTTTTCCTGGTGGGTCACTGGATAACGGTCAGGAATGCAAATCCTTGCTAATCCTTTTCTTCTGCTTGTTTTGGGGACACTAAGGCTAATTGTAGCACCTTCACCACTGTGCCAACTGAGAGATGCTAATTTAGCACATAAAAGGGAAATGACATGAAGACCTTTCTGGTTTGTGTGGCTTAGTTTCTGCAGTTTCTACACATTTATGGAGCTTTGTTTTTTTTTTAACACAGACGCTACAAGTTGTGAAGCATGTGTCCTTGACCTTTTCTTTCCCTGAATGGCCTCGCCCCTCTCTGTAACCTCTGGCAGCCCTACAACCCACTAAGAACTCTGTGTTCCTCCAACTCTGGCCTCTTGCGCATCCCCGATTTCCTTTGCCCCGCCATTGGTGGCTGTGCCTTTAGCTGTCTAGGCCCTAAGCTATGGAATTCCCTCCCTAAACCTCTGTGCATTTTTACCTCTCTCTCCTCCTTTAAGACACTCCTTAAAACCTATCTCATTGAACAAACATTTGGTCACCTTTTCTTTTCTCTCCTTATGTGGCTTGGTGTCAAATTTTGTCTGATAATGCACCTCTGCAGTGCCTTGGGACATTTTACTATGATAACGGCGCTATATAAATGCAAACTCTTGTTGTTGTTGAATTTACTGTACAACTGATTTGAACCTGTTCTCTTTAGGCATGTAGTTAAGGAAAACGTATAGATTACCTGTGTGACAGTTAGACACGATGTAATGATTCCAAAACCTTGTTAAAGTAGCATTGTGAATATGTTGGACATTATAGTCTGAATGTCAAGCTATGTTAATCGGGGAATGCAGTGGGAACAGTTTCTCTCTATCTACTCTGTCCAGACCCCTCATGATTTTGAACACCTCCATCAAATCTCCTCTCAACCTTCTCTGCTCTAAGGAGAACAACCCCAGCTTCTCCAGTCTATCCACATAACTGAAGTCCCTCATCCCTGGAATCATTGTTGGAAATCTTTTCTGCACCCTCTCTAAGGCCTTCGCATCCTTCCTAAAGTGCGGTGCCCAAACATCGACACATTTATTAAGAATGCAACTTAGAGAACGATGAATTGTGGTTTATCGAAACAGAAAGCACCTAATGAGGTGAGGACCAAACGGAAATCACCCTTAGGGCTGGTGGGTTATACACCTTCACTTGCAGGTTATTTTTCGGTGAAATCATTATTCGTTCATATGGAGATGTACAGTGTTTAAAAATAAACTGGACAGCCATATGATTTTGCAACAACTCAGCACATTCCAGAAACAATGAACTGGAAAAATTGTGAATGATCTTATTTAGATTTTGGCATCAAGATTGAGAAATTAATAGTGAAGCCAAAAGCAATCTAACGAAACAGGCTACAAACTGCCTTGTTTTCTTAAAAAGTGATAATATCTACTTAATCTTTATAGGGGATGTTTTGCATGCAAGTGGATTCAAATGGATTGAAATACTGAAATGTGTTCATAATCATAAGGGTATACAACATCAATAACTTGCATTCACATTAAACCTTTAATGTCAAAAAACACCTCAAGTTGAATCACAGAGACATAAAAATGGATGCTGAGCCAAAGAAGGAGGTATTAGGAGAGGTGACCAAGAGCTTGGCCGAGTAGCTGTTTTTTTTAAGGTGGGTTTTAAAGGAGGATAGGTGGAGAGGCGAAGGAGTTTAGGGAGGGAATTCTAGAGCCCAGGTGGCTGAAAACCCGGCCGCCAATTGTGCAGCGAAGTCAGGCAAGATGCACAAGAGGCCATAATCAGAGGAATGGAGATTTCTGGGGGGGGTGGTGAGGGCTTCTAAGGCTGGAGGAGGTTACAGAACAGGGATGAGCGAGGCCATGAAGGTATTTTAGACTTAAATGGCCTCTATAATATCATTAGAATTTTAACTGATTATGAGTCTTTAATAAGATAAATACTATGGTTAGTAGAAACGGCAATATTGTTGGTTCCTGCCAGCAGCGATATGCCTCTGGCTCCAGTCCCTCCTCCCTGCTGGACCTGCTCAGGCTTAACTAGGTAGTGTGCAACCCCAGTGTCCTTCTCCACCCTGAGGTCACTTCCCTACCTCATATCTGGCCATTCACCAAGACTGGATTTCTCTACCTCCGCAGCATTGCCTGCTTGCTATCCTACCAAATCTTCCTTTACCACTGACAACCTATTCCACGCTTTCGTCCCCTCCAGAATGAATTCCTCTACTCCTCCCTTGCCAATCTCTCACCCGCCACCCTTCACAAACTCTAGTCGATCCACAACTCCACAGCCCAAATCTTATTTTGCACAAAATCCCAAGAACGTATCACCCTATCCAGGCCAAGCTCCACCAACCCCAATCCACCAGTACATCAACTTCAAGAACCCCTTGGTCTCCCCTCAACATATCTGAGCAATCTCCTATATCTCCTTATCCTGGCCTGCAGTCCATGGACGTTGGACTTTCATTGCTTTGCCAAAAATTAACTCAGCAGTAAGACAAAAGTGCCCCGAGAAATTCTCCCCCAGGAGATGGCCTTATAAACTCTTGCCTCTATGAGTGAGTTCAGCCCAGATTTATTACACAGTTTGAATTAAGCCGGAAACGCTTTGCATCAGGACAAACGATATAACTAGCATAAAGGCAAAATACTGCAGATGCTGGAAATATGAAATATACACTAAAAAATGCTGGAAATACTCAGCAGGTCAGGCAGCATCTGTGGAGAGAGAAACAGAGTTAACATTTCAGGTCAATGACCTTTCGCTAGTTCTGATGAAAGGTCACCAACCTGAAATGTTAACTCTGTTTCTCTCGCCACAGATGCTGCCTGACCTGCTGAGTATTTCCAGCATTTTCTGTTTGATATTATATAAAATTGGCCTGTAAGTTGGTTGAGGATTTACTCCTTGCTAATTGGTATTTGATATACTACCGTATAGAACCAGTACAGAGAACAGAAAGGTTACGTACTTATTGGAAGGCAAGGCTCATTATTATTATTCAAATACATTCCTGCAAATAAAGATTATCACGCTAAAATTAAGATATGCGAATCTATGCACCTGCAACAGCATTTCCTTGTGTTGTTCATATTTTTCAGCTAAATTTTGTCACTCTTAGGAAGTAAGCTTAAAATAGTCCATGGATGGTGGGTAACAAGTCCAGACTAACTGTGCAGCAAGCTTTTGTGAAACGACGGGGAAGTTGTTAGCCATGATAGGGGCACAGCATTTGTTACAAGGACTGGCAGTTAAAGTGGGCCTGCAAGGACAAAAAACCCACAAACCTGTGTCAAACTGATAAGAGATCGAGTAACTCTTGCACAATTTCCGTCCCTACAAATTGCCCACGAGAAGAGACACACAGAGTTGCTCTTTTCCTGTAAACACCTTTTAGAATTTGCTGATCAGTGTCTGACATACAGTAAAGTAAAGCACTGTTTTTTTTTTAACCTGAGTCAGTGTTGAAGTGCTAGCAAGTAGGAGTGGGTCAACAAAGCTTAATCAATAACTTACAGACAGGAAGATCCCAGGTTTGATTCCCCCACCCCCCAGTCTGTTCTGAGAACTGATCGCAGCCAAGGTGGCAGTAGGGGTGCTACAATTGGCCTCTGTGCGAGGGAGAAGAAAATCATCACAGTTCTATTACCTTATCACTATCCAATGACTGGAAAATGTGGACATTGGGTGAGGGTAGCACTGGGCTCGGCTGGGATGCCCACCACTGTGGAATGGGCTACCAACACGTATTAACTCGACTCATGCTTCAAGTATGGTCCTTTGGGTGAGGTAGAGGAGTTTTGGCAGTCCCTGCAAAACCCAGTGAGTCACCGTCTTCAGGGGAGGAGAGAATATTGGAAAATTACCAAACCTTCTAGAAATGGGGGCAAAGTTTTGCCTTCACCATCTGGCCGGTTGGATTATCCACCCTTTATAGAACCCGTCCAATTTTCACTCCATTGATTTCAACGGAATAAAAATGGAGCAGGGTCTATGATGAATGGTCAATCCACTCGGCCAGATCACCACCCAGGTGGTGAAGATGGAAATCTAAACCATATTTTTTTTTTATTTTAGTGATCGATTTTAAATTTATACTGAATCACATTATAATTACCTTATGTATTTAATTAAACTCCAATCCCGAGCTGAAACTCACCGTGTGAACATCAAATAAACAACATACCACATTGCCCTACCAGTCTAAGCCATGCTTATGTTAAGTGGACTGAGATATAAACCAAAAAAAACAAAGCTGGACTTCATAATGAAGGTGATTGTTAACAAATGGGGATTACAATTTTTCACTGAGTGTAAAATAACATGAGCAGAGGTGAAAAGCGACAGTCGATAATGTGAAGCAACAGTGTATTTGCTATTAACAAAGTTCAAACATTCCTTTGACAGATCGCACATCCAGTCTTGATCAACGTAATTATCTTCTACATTGTCCAGATTAATTCATTACCTCAGCCACAAATTGCTGGAGCTCAATGTCAGTCAGCTGCAGCCAGTTATTTTGTTGAACATTTGTATAAATAAAGACAATAAGAAACAGAAAGTGCTGAAAATGCAAAGCAGTGCCAGCCAGCATCTGCAAAGAGAAAAGAAAGAATTGCATTTGCCAGTCAGGACGTCCCAAAGCACTTTACAGCCAATTAAACACTTTTGAAGTGTAGTCAATGTTGTAACGTAGGAAACACAGCAGCCAATTTGCGTACACCAAGGTGCCACAAACAGCACTGAGAAAATGACCGTCATGTTGGTTGAGGGGCAAATATTGGCCAGGACACCAGGGAGAACTCCCCTACTTGTCCTCAAATAACACTGTGGGATCTTTTACATCCACCTGAGAGAGCAGACAGGGCCTTGGTTTAACATCTCATCCAAAAGACGGTACCTCTGACAGTGCAGCACTCCCTCAGTACTGCACTGGAATATCAGCCTAAATTTCCTGCTCAGGTTTCATGGAGTGGGATTTGAAACCCCAGCTTTCACAATACTCAGAGACAACACAGTAATGTGAGCTATTACATTTTGGTAGGAAGAAT
This sequence comes from Somniosus microcephalus, assembly GCF_052327205.1. Taxonomy (NCBI): domain Eukaryota; kingdom Metazoa; phylum Chordata; class Chondrichthyes; order Squaliformes; family Somniosidae; genus Somniosus; species Somniosus microcephalus. The sequence continues at coordinate 103,154,108 of NC_141000.1, read as the reverse complement.
AGGGAGGTCACTTATCACTTGGAGGGTGCGAGTCCAGGTGGGGTAGAGGAACAAAGGGACCTCGGAGTACAAATACACAAACCACTAAAAATTGCTACAAAGGTTAGCAAGGCCATAAAAAAGCAAACCAAGCACTAGGGTTTATTTCTAGAGGGATTGAATTGAAAAGTAAGAAAGTTATGTTAAACCTGTATCGAAGCTTGGTTAGATCGCACTTGGAGTACTGCGTACAGTTCTGGTCGCCATATTATCGGATGTCAGCCTTTCGGATAATATCAGAAATGTGAGGGTATACATATCAGGAAAGGATGAACAGGCTGGATCTCTTTTCTCTTGAAAAAAGAAGGCTGAGGGGTGACCTAATAGAGGTCTTTAAAAAATTATGAAAAATTTTGATAGATTGGATACAGAGAGAATGTTTCCACTTGTGGGGAAGAGCATAACTAGAGGCCATCAATATAAGATAGTCACCAAGAAATCCAATAGGGAATTCAGAAGAAACTTCTTTTCCCAAAGTGTGGTGAGAATGTGGAACTCGCTACCACAGGGAGTGATTGAAGCGAATAGTATCGATGCATTTAAAGGGAGGCTGGGCAAGCATATGAGGGAGAAAGGAATAGAGGGTTATGCTGAGAGTTAGATGAGGAAAGAGGAGGCTCGTGTGGAGCATAAACACCGGCATGGACTGGTTGGGCCGAATGGCCTGTTTCTGTGCCATATATCCGATGTAATCCTATGCAAGTGTGCTACCACTGAGCCACAGCTGATAGCACAACAATGATTCAACCACTTTTCCCGAAGGAAAGAATTGGAGTACACTCCTCTTACTCCAGTTAAAGTAAAAATAAAAAGGGGGAAATTTTCTGACATGGTGCTCCCAGTGAATCTTGCCTGCCGAGACTGTATATTTGAAATTCCAGAGCGGGCAGGGTTATGCGTTCTCAGTGGGCGAGGTGCCCCACTAGCAGCACCAAATTGGCAAAGTACCCCTAAAAAGTGCTTCCCTCAATAATTCCTAACTTGTGCATCAGATTCTGGAAAATGAAGTACGCATAGCTGGCCTGGAGTCACTCTGTTATTAGCAGGGGTGTTTCCCATTCTGTATGAGCTGGATAGTTCCATTTTAAAAGTTTGGGATTCTACCTGTCCTAGCCATTCATACCGTGTGATAGAACCATTTCCAATGGCAATGATTTAGCTACTTAAAAAACAAAAACAAAATGCTTGGAATACACAGCGGGGTTGATTTTCAGTGTGCCGTGAGGCAGGCTTTTAGGCGTGCAGGGGGCTAAAATCCCGAATTCGGGGGTCCTGACACCATCCCGCCCAAAACCCGCCTCCATGTAAGTTTCAAAGGAGGCGGGTACCCGCCCCGCACTGGGACCTGCTGACCCGAGGCGGGAAGGGATTAGTGTCAATTAACTGCCTGTTAACAGGTAGTTAACAGGCAGTTTTTAGCTTAATCCCTATTTTGAAGGTTGTCGTGTGGGATTCCCAACGGCTCCAAACCGCGCCAGGTTAGAGGAGTCGGGCCGTCGGGTTGAAGGACTTGGAGGGGTCGAGATGTCGGTGTTCAGGTGAGTGACGGTGCATGAGTGCAAAGGTAAGTGTGTTTGGTGTGTCTAAATTGTGTAAAGAAGTTTAAATTACCTGTACTTACCTTTACAGCCTTCCTTCCTCTAGGCTTCGGGAGTCCATCATTCAGCCGGCACAGAAAGCAGAATGGCTGCGATCTGTCAAAAGTGACAGCCTGCAGCTTTCAGTGCCGGAGAGGTTTCTAACTGAGTCTGCGTAGAAGGACTCAGGTTAGAAGTAAGACTGTCAGTGTTTGACAGCTTCAAACAGCTGTGAAACACTGATATTTCATTTGTCAACACGTCTTGACAGATGAAATTTCAGTCTGTGACGTCACCTGTTGCCGGGTGGCCCTTAATTGGCCTGCTGAGCCCGCTGGGCGGGCTCAACAAGATCAATCAAGTGAAAATCGCGTGGATTGGCCGCATCCTGAAAGTTGTAGTCCCGCCTCCTTTCAGACTTCTGAATGAAAATCCAGCCCAGCATGTTCATCAACATCTATAAGAAAAGACAAGTTAACATTTCAGATTGAGACCCTTCACCAGAATATGAACCAGCTGCCTGGTGGGGAACTCGCCCCAATTATGCTACGGCGCAGGTTTAGTAACACTCAAATACTTGCGTATTCATAAGGTTCAATCCCAATACAATTGTATCCAGCTTTACAGGAATCATTTTGAAGTGGTATGGCCCTGTTACAGATCTCGCCTCCATTCTCCAAACCAAAAGCTGTCCCTCCATAGAATGCGGTTCACTATTGTGCCAGAATGATACAAGGGTTAAATTATGAGGACAGGTTGCATAGACTTGGCTTGTATTCCCTCAAGTATAGGAGATTAAGGGGTGATCTAAGTGAAGTGTTTAAGATGATTAAAGGGTTTGATAGGGTAGATTGAGAGAAACTATTTCCTGTGGCGGGGGAGTCCAGAACAAGAGGGCAGAACCTTCAAATTAGAGCTAGGCCATTCAGGGGTGATGTCAGGAAAATCTAGAACGCTCTTCCCCAAAAAGCTGTTGAGGCTGGTGGGGTGGGGGGCGGGTGTGAATTGAAACTTTAAAAACTGAAATTGATAGATTTTTGTTAGGCAAGGGTATTAAGTAAGAAGTCACACAACACCAGGTTATAGTCCAACAGCTTTATTTGAAATCACAAGCTTTCGGAGTGCTGCTCCTTCGTCAGGTGAAGTGGAGAGATGCGTAAAAACACAGCTTATATAGTCAGAGAATCATGTCAGATGTTTACAGGTAATGTTTCCAACTGCCATTTATCACGCCTCGGCAGAGAGATAATCACAGCAATCAAAGGTGTGAATGGTGTCCAAACAGGTCAGTCAGGAAAACATTACATCAAAGAACAATGAGGTGGGGTCACAAGGGGTCAAATATTGCAGATGCTGGGGTCTGTATGAAAAACAAAAATACAGACAAAAAACATTTTTTTTGCTGGAAATCACAGCAGGTCCGGCCGCATCTGTGTAGAGAGAACAAGCCAATGACGACTCTAGTCTGGGTGACCCTGCATCAGGTGGGGTTACATGTAGCGTGACATGAACCCTAGATCTCGGTTGAGGCCGTCCTCATGGGTGCGGAACTTGGCTATCAGTTTCTGCTCGACGATTTTGCGTTGTCGTGTGTCTCGAAGGCCGCCTTGGAGAATGCTTACCCGAAGATCGGAGGCTGAATGTCCTTGACTGCTGAAGTGTTCCCCAACTGGGCAGAGAGATAATCACAGCAATCAAAGGTGTGAATGGTGTCCAAACAGGTCAGTCAGGAAAACATTACATCAAAGAACAATGAGGTGGGCAACAATCACCAGGCAGGAGTGTTCCCTCCCAGTCGGGGAACACTTCAGCAGTCAAGGACATTCAGCCTCCGATCTTCGGGTAAGCATTCTCCAAGGCGGCCTTCGAGACACACGACAACGCAAAATCGTTGAACAGAAACTGATAGCCAAGTTCCGCACCCATGAGGACGGCCTCAACCGAGATCTAGGGTTCATGTCACGCTACATGTAACCCCACCTGATGCAGGGTCATCCAGACTCAAGTCGACATTGGCTTGTTCTCTCTACACAGATGCGGCCGGACCTGCTGTGATTTCCAGCAAAAAAAATGTTTTTTGTCTGTTTTTTTGTTTTTCATACAGACCCCAGCATCTGCAATATTTGACCCCTTGTGACCCCACCTCATTGTTCTTTGATGTAATGTTTTCCTGACTGACCTGTTTGGACACCATTCACACCTTTGATTGCTGTGATTATCTCTCTGCCGAGGTGTGATAAATGGTAGTTGGAAACATTACCTGTAAACATCTGACATGATTCTCTGACTATATAAGCTGTGTCTTTATGCATTTCTTCACTTCACCTGACAAAGGAGCAGCGCTCCGAAAGCTTGTGATTTCAAATAAAGCTGTTGGACTATAACCTGGTGTTGTGTGACTTCTTACATTTGTCCACCCCAGTCCAACTCCGGCATCTCCGCACCAAGGGTATTAAGGATTACGGAACCAAGGCAGGTAGATGGAGTTAAGATACAGATCATTCATTTACCTAGGATTACATAGGATATACAGCACAGAACAAGGCCATTCGGCCCAACCAGTCCATGCCGGCGTTTCACAGAATCACAGAAATCACAGAAACCCCACAGTGCAGATAGAGGCCATTTCGGCCCATCGCGCCTGCACCGACACATAGCCCACCCTATCCCCGTAACCCCACGTATTTAATCCCCCTAACACTAAGGGTCAATTTATCATAGCCAATCAACCTAACCCGCACATCTTTGGACTGTGGGAGGAAACCGGAGCACCCGGAGAAAACCCACGCAAACACAGGGAGAATGTGCAAACTCCACACAGACAGTCACCCGAGGCTGGATTCGAACCCGGGTCCCTGGCGCTGTGAGGCAACAGTGCTAACCACTATGCCACCATGTTTATGCTGCACCCGAGCCTCCTCCCGCCCTTCCTCATCTAAATCTATCAGCATAACCCTCTATTCCCTTCTCCCTCATATGCTGATCTAGCCTCCCCTTAAATGCATCTGTACTATTCGTTTCAACCACTCCCTGTGGTAGTGAGTTCCACATTCTCGCCATTCTCTGGGTAAAGAAGTTTCTCCTGAATTCCCTATTGGATTTCTTGGTGACTGTCTTATATTGATGGCCTCTAGTTTAGGCTTTTCCCCACAACTGGAAACACTCTCTCTCTCTGTCTATTGTCTAATTGAATGGTAGAACAGGCTGGCGGGGCTGAATGGCCTACTCCTGCTCCTATGTTCCACTTTTGTGTTGAAACTTCTCCAAAAACTAATTTAAATGGGTGCACCTGCTGTCTTTGGATACCAAGATGGAGCAAGATGCAAATGGCCAGACGTCTCTCAAACTTGATTGCAGTGGTTACCAACAGCATTCGAAGCCCCAGAGAATTTAGATGCTTCTACATTTAGGTTATCTCTTGTTTGGATCGCAGAAGATTGAAGTCCGTGCTCCAGCTCCCATGTTTACGTTGCTAAAAATGTGGGCCTGAGATTCTGCCATTGAGATGAGGGAGTTGGCTTCAGCTATGTAAATACAGGAAACTAGTGCTCACGTCAGTCTCTTGCGATTCAAACTTACAGAAGCACCAAATATAAAAGCAGCTTTTGTGCTGGATGGTAAGGGACACACCCATGTGCACGCATCAACAACAGGTGTTAGTAACTCTTTGTTGGAAATTCTGCACACAAGGTGACTACACAAGAAGCAGTTGCAGCTAGGGTTCAGTGAGTAAGGATTGTCGACGGTATAGTTATGGTGGTATTTTGGAGCTGGACCAAGGACTTGAGGTCTGGAGCTGGCCTCACCAGGAAAATGAGATGGTTATGGTTAGTGTTTCTGTAGTTTGGATCGTGGGGAGAGTGATGTTTGTCTGCCAGCTCCTCATTTCTAAGATGCAGATCTACGATTCTGCCATAGTCACAATGGAGCCAGTTTCGCGATGAAAACAGAGGGTGAGGAACTTCCCACATTGTTTCCCCCAAATTGGCCTGGGTTTTTATCTGGTTTTTCGCCTCTCCCAGGGGATCACATGGTTTCAGGTGGGGCGGGGGGTGCATATATTGTGATACACAAGGTATCATAATTGTATGGGACAGGCTGGGTGGACCAGAGGGTCTTTACCTGTCTGCCTTGTTTGTATGTTCGTATAAGACAGCGCACAGACATTGACCTCCTGAAATCAGAAGTCCAGAAGCACTAAATGTAAAAGCGGCTGGAGTATGAAGTTGGGGCTGGAATATGAAGTCGTCTGCCTCTGACTGTAATCTCATACGCGATTATCCTGGCTCTACTTTTACAAATACTAAAAGGCCTATTCTAAACTAATAGATCCATCCTAAATGAAATACATCTCACCCAGGGTACAAATCTGTTGTATCTTTATACTCCTCCAACTTTCCTTTCCCACAACAAATGGGAATGGAACTTAAGGCACATAACTCATTTAAGAGTAACAGTTCTACCTACAACTCGATCAAGCTATTGTCTTTAGATAGCCTTATATCATAACATTAAGGATTAGTATAGCCAATAGGCATCAGTACTCATTGTCTGGCGCCTTTCAGTAAAGAAAAGGTGGGTATTCATGAAGCTAAAAAGCAACTTAATCATCATGGAGCCATCATAGTATGCTAGACAGTCAGCGATCAGATTCATGCACATTAGTTTACTAGCAGAGAACATAACGATATAACCAAAGTGATGCAATGAAGATCAATTGACACCCACCACCTTTCTACCATCATTTCCTGGAGAAATGTTTGCATACTAATGAGACTGGCAGGGATTTGGAGGCCCTCCACTACCACCAGATGGGTGCCCAACACTAGATCAGCAAGGTGCCAGAGGCGCACGTGATCCAAGTTCTGTGTCTTCTGGGCATTGGGAAGGAAGACGGACATAAACATATTGTTTAGTGAACTCACTTTCTTGATAAGTTCAAAAATGGAACAATATTTTTCCATCAAGGAAACTCGATTGTTCTACAGCTCCAGTGGCAGTTCTCCGTTTTTCACCATTGCTGGGGCTTTTCCATCTAGTGTTTGCTTATCAGCAGTACATCTTGGAAATGTACGGCCCCTTACAAGCAGCGGGCATCCCAGGCCTTGAAGGCTCACAGTTACAAAAGAAGCAAAATAAGGGGGTGTCATAATCATTTCCTTAATGGAAAATTTAGCATACATCCTGCTGCATGCTGACGGGGAGCAAATATTTTGAAAATCTTTATTTTTGAACCCACCCACAATAACCTTGACTATGCTTCCAAGCATTTGCCAGTAGTCGCCACAAAAAGCTTGCAGTGAGACATGGGAAATGGTGCAGTGTGTACAGGGAGAAATAACTTGTCAATATTATTCAAAGCTTTTTCTTGTAAAATGGAAATTGAGCAGAAAATGGTTTGAATTTTGGTCAAGTTCAGATCTTCCAAATAATCCTGAAATGGCCAAAATTTGCAATACTCTGGTTTTACAGTTTGTTTTGGCATTCATCCCTCACAGCCAGGTAACAGAGCCAGTATAGAGTATTCTAAAGCAAGAGTCATAAGTGGCACATCCCAATACTGGGCCTACTAAAGCCCCAGCAAGCTTATTATAAACATTGGCATGAAGCTAGTTCTAGAGCTTGTAAAGGCCAATGGCAGTACTCCATTATTTACCATTGCTGGGGCACTTCCATCTTGTGTTTGTTTATCAGCAAGTCAGCTTCTCAATATTTGGAGTTATACACCTGATTATTTTTTTTAATGGTAGACTTTGAGTTGTAGTGGTCAGTTTTAATACCATGATATTGAGAGGTACAAGAAAGATTGAGTTGGTCTTTGGCTTCACGAATACCCATCTGTTCCTTGTTGAAAGGCCCCAGGCAACAAGTACCGATGCCTATTGGTTATACTCATAGAATTATAGAATCATAGAATAGCACAGCACAGAAGGAGGCCATTCGGCCCATCGAGTCTGTGCCGGCTCTTTCGAAGAGCAATCCAGTTAGTCCCACTCCCCCGGCTCGTTCCCCCTATCCCTGCAATTTTTTCTCCTTCAAGTATTTATCCAATTCCCTTTTGAAGGCTACTATTGAATCTGTATCCACCGCCCTATCAGGCAGCGCATTCCAAATCCTCACCACTCGCTGCGTAAAAAAGTTTTCCTCATGTCGCCCCTGGTTCTTTTGCCAATCACCTTAAAGCGAATCCATAATGGAATAAAACTGATTCGTGCTTTGCTTCTTTGCTGAACAAATGTGCTGCTGAGGAATGTGAGGACTTAAACACGTACCTTTTAGTGGCAAACTGAAAACTGGAATCGTCAGGAATTAATGTCTGTTATAGGTTCAGTTCAATGGTTTACATTTCCTTTTTGTGCCAGCATAGCTCGAGGCTTTGATACTTTATGCCACAGAGTTCCAGACTCTCAAAATATGGACCTCCAAATGGAATGTACTTTCCTTTCTTTAATTATATTTTTCTCTCTTTTTTTGTTACGTGCATTTTCTATCCTTTCAGGAATGCCCGTTATCTATTAAGTACTATCCCCCCCACCTCCCCCACCCCAGCCTAGAAAGTGGGCAAGTAGCTGCTCTCGGATGTCCACCGATGCAACCTACGAACATTAGGAACGGAAGGAGGTCATTCAGCCCCTCGGGCTTGTTCCGCCATTCAATTAGGTCATGGCCGATCTGCACCTTAACTCCGTTTTCCTGCCTTTGCTCCATATCCTTCGATAGCCTTGCCTAACAAAAATCTATCTATCTCGATCTTGAAAGCTCCAATTGTCCCAGCCTCCACAGCCTTTGGGAGGAGAGAGTTCCAAATCTCTCAAACTCTTTGGTGTGAAAAAAGTGCTTCCTGATACTCAATAAATAGGACTGTGGTCATTCCGCCCATCCTAGCTCAACCATTCAGAAAAATGTACTGCACCAACTGCTGCTTCAGCAACGTAAAACGCGGAATACTTCCTGCTGCATGTTGCCATGGTTTCTGGTTTCACTCTCAGAGGTGTATTCTAAGTGTTGATCACACTTTGCATGTTAGCAGTCCTAAATTTGTCTTTCACCAGTTTCTTTCTATTGCCTTTGTCCTGCATTTAAATAATGTTCCAGACTTGACATTTTCTGATGAGTATTTCCAGCATTTTCTCTTGATATTTTTTATGTAGTTTATTATCTTACATGTTCAAATCCGGCCTCGGGTGACTGTCTGTGTGGAGTTTGCACATTCTCCCCGTGTTTGCGTGGGTTTCCTCCAGGTGCTCCGGTTTCCTCCCACAGTCCAAAGATGTGTGGGTTAGGTTGATTGGCCATGATAAAAATTGGCCCTTAGTGTTAGGGGGGATTAAATACGTGGGGTTACGGGGATAGGGCTTGGGTGGGATGGCTGTCGGTGTAGGGACCGGGTGCTAGGATTTGGATGATCAGCCATGATCTCGTTGAATGGCGGAGCGGGCTCGAAGGGCCGAATGGCCTACTCCTGCTACTATCTTCTATGTTTCTATGTTTCTATGTACCTTGGGAAGTTTCTTTGCATCAAAGGTGCTATGTAAATCCAGGTTGTCGTGAGATAGCTCTATAAGATCACCTCTTATTACCTCCTTTCAAAGCTGAAGAGCCCAAGTTTCTCCAGTCTTTCCTCATAACTCCAATCTTTTGACTGGTCTGGGCATCAGCCTCATGGTAAATCTCTCTGCACTGCTTTCAGGGCTTGCTCACCTCAATGTGTCTCAGTGGCCAGGTCTGTACACAGTATTCGAGGTACACAGTATTTGATTACACAGTAGTGGCCTAATGTGACTCACACTTTCTGATTATTTTTTATTCGCTTATGGGATGTGGGTGCCACTGGCAATGCCAGCATTTATTGCCCATCCCTAGTTGCCCTTGAGAAGGTGGTGGTGAGCCGCCTTCTTGAACCGCTGCAGTCCGTGTGGTGAAGGTACTCCCACAGTGCTGTTAGGGAGGGAGTTCCAGGATTTTGACCCCGCGATGATGAAGGATCGGCGATATACTTCTAAGTCAGGATAGTGTGTGACTTGGAGGGGAACTTGCAAGTGATGGTGTTCCCATGCGCCTGCTGCCCTTGTCCTTCTAGGTGGTAGAGGTCACGGGTTTGGGAGGTGCTGCCGAAGAAGCCTTGGCGAGTTGCTGCAGTGCATCTTGTAGATGGTACACACTGCAGCCATGGTATGCCAGTGGTGGAGGGAGTGAATATTTAAGGTGGTGGATGGGGTGCCAATCAAGTGGGCTGCTTTGTCCTGGATGGTGTCGAGCTTCTTGAGTGTCGTTGGAGCTGCACTCATCCAGGCAAGTGGAGAGTATTCCATCACACTCCTTACTTGTGCCTTGTAGATGGTGCAAAGCCTTTGGGGAGTCAGGAGGTGAGACACTCACCGCAGAATACCTAGCCTCTGACCTGCTCTTGTTGCCACAGTATTTATGTGGCTGGTCCAGTTAAGTTTCTGATCAATGGTGACTCCCCAGGATGTTGATGGTGGGTGATTCGGCGATGGCGATGGTAATGGTTTACCTTCCCACCCCTGGTTATGGAATCTTTGCTTTGTGCTTCCCTGCTGATCACCTTATAAAATCTGGAATGTGGGGAACAGGAGCCTGAGCCCAGATGCAGTGTACCATAATAACAACTGAAGACACTGGAAAAACTCAGCAGGCCAGGCAGCATCCGTAGAGAGAGAAACAGAGTTAACGTTTCAGGTCGATGACCCTTCGTCAGAACTGGAAAAAAGCAGGAAATGGAAAGCAAGTTTAGGGGCTGGGAAAAGGGGGAGGGGATGAAAGAACAAAAGGGAAGGTCAGTGATAGGATAGAAAGCCGGAGAGATTAAGAGACATTGAGAGACATTAAGAGATATTCAAGGCAAGAGGAGGTGATAATGGGACAACCATGTTGTACACCAAACCGTCACTTCACGCACCATCATGCACATGCCTTTTATTGGTATTAAAACAATAATGTTGTTTAAGAAAAATGGTGTACTTTTTGAATAGTTTTCCAAAGAATTGCATTCATGTAGCACCTTTTCTTATCTCAGAAATGTCTCAAAGTGCTTAACATTGTGATTTACTTTGAGCTATTTTATGCAGCTAAATTCTTTCAAAAATATAGAACTTTTATAAAAAAAACATTTGCAGCTTCACTGTGCCCAGCGCACAGAGGAAATCTTTCTTCACCTCTCAACAAACGTCTGTAATTAATACAAAACACAAGCATAGGTTCAGTTACAATCTCTGTGGGCTGAAATTGGCTCAAATGTCCCCAACGTTACTCTGAACATCCAGGATAGATCATATCCGTTGCGATGTGCAGCATGTTATAAAGCATGAGTTCACCACAAGTTAGCATTCTAGGATCTGGATCAAAGGAGTCAGTTAACTTTTCATGTCACTGAATATTTACTTCTGACAATTTTGTTTTGTGTTGGTGCTGTTCAGTACTTGAACTTGAGGACTTTGATTGTTCAGTGTGTAGTGTTTGCAGTGCTGCACTCACACATTTCACTCATCAACAGCAGATTAATCGCCCAATTCCCACTTTTGCAAATGCTAATCCCTTAATTGTTCATCCAGCAGGTCAGTTTAACACCTCGTTATTCATTAACTACTGCAGTCTGGCCACTGTAAGAATATCAAACTTCTAAGAGTCTTAAACCGGGTCCTAAATGGTCCTATTATCCTCTTCCAGCACACAATTCAGCACCATCTGGCACATGCGCAAGAGGGAGTGATACAAACTTTATAGAGAAAAAATAAATTGATGGCAAGAAGAAAATGACTGTATTCTAGGCAAAGGAAAATGGCAATGGGTGGTTTACAAGTGCTGTAAATTCTGAAAGCTTGGTTAGGAACGCTTGAAAACTGCAGATAACATTTGGAATTTTAAATATCTTTCCATTTATGATAGAAAGAAAAGAAAGACTTGCATTTCTATAGGGCCTTTCATGACCACCGGACGTCCCAAAGCGTTTTACAACCAATGAAGTGCTTTTGAAGTGGAGTCACTGTTGTAATGTAGGAAAAGCGGCAGCCAATTTGCGCACAGCAAGCTCCCACAAACAGCAATGTGATAATGACCAGATAATCTGTTCCTGTGATGTTGATTGAGGGATAAATATTGGCCCAGGACACTGGGGAGAGCTCCCCTGCTCTTCTTCAAAATAGTGCCATGGGATCTTTTACATCCTGAGAGAGCGGTTTAATGTCTCATCTGAAAGATGGCACCTACGACAGTGCAGCACTCCCTCAGTACTGCACTGGAGTGTCAGCCTGAATTTTGTGCTCCAGTCTGTGGAGTGGGACTTGATATGAAGAAAGAAAGGGAAAAAGAGAAAGAAAGAATTGCATTTATATAGTGCCTTTCTCAACCTCAGGATGTCCCAAAGCGCTTTACAGCCAATGAAGTACTTTTGATGTATAGTAACCTTGTAATGTAGGAAATACAGCAACCAATTTGTGCACAGCAAGCTCCCACAAACAGCAATGCGATACATGACCAGATAATGTACTTTTGGTGGTGTTGGTTAAACAATAAATGCTGGCCAGGCCACCAGGAAAACTCCCTGCTCTTCTTTGAAAAGTCTCATCCAAAAGTAGTGCTGCTCGACTGCTGCAGAGACGGTCCCGTTTGTACTGTGTTATTATTGGGCCATTCCTACAGCAGCCAGGTCCACTTTAAATCGACCGCCCAAAGAATTTCTAGCACAAAAGAAAAATCTGTGTTTTAAAGTAAAAATAAAAACTGAGCATGTTGGGAATGCACATTCGGTCCATCAGGTTAATATTTTGAATGTAGACGCTTTGATAGCCATCAACCCATGTTTTCGCATTTCAGCTAGTTATGCTGCCGTCAGTTGATGCCAGAGCTGGTGATCAAATCCATTCCTTTTTTGTGTTGCACCATAGAAGCAGTTGTTTGCTTAAGAGTAAATCAGGGAGACTTGGCACTATCGTGCTGTGGTCCTACATCCAGGCTGACACTCCAGGGCAGTACTGAGGGAGTGCTGCACTGTCAGAGATGCTGTCTTTTGGATGAGACGTTAAACCGAGGTCCCGTCTGCCCTCTCAGGTGGATGTAAAAGATCCCGTAGCACTATTTCAAAGAAGAGTAGGGCAGTTATCCCCAGTGTCTTGTCCAATATTTATCCCTCAATCAACATCACTAAATACAGATTATCTGATCATTATCACATTGCTGTTTATGGGAGCTTGCTGTACACAAATTTCCCATATTACATCAGTGACTACACTTCAAAAGTACATCATTGGCTGTAAAGCGCTTTGGGGCATCTTGATTTCATGAAAGGCATTATATAAATGCAAGTCTTTCTTTCTATATCCAACATATGCTCCCTTTGAACACAACTCCTTGGTGACAACATGAGATCAGTGAATTTAGCCTTGCATTCATAATTTGCTGCTGACTTGCAAGTCATCACTAGTGATAACTGAAACATAACCTCACCGTTAGGCACCATAGCTTACTCCAGGATTTAATCTAAGTTGACACTCTGTGCAGCAGTGAGGGAATGCTGCCAAGTGTTTTGGCGTTCCCATTTTATTTGGAACATTTAATATTGGCACAATGGATAAGCCCTGGGATCTTTTGGAGAAAAGAAATTGAAGAAGCAACAGAGAGATAAAAGTCAGGTCGGGTTGGACCAGAGGCAGACAACATCCTCCTGGTAGCACTCTCACATCACTGGAATGTACACACAGAGGTGTATCAACCTGGATTTGTCAGAGGAGTCATCTGAATCACCAGGATGGCAGTGACAGAACTCTCCTTTCTGTTGCAGGACTTGCATTTATATAGCGCCTTTCATGACCACGGCCGTCTCAAAGCACTTTACAGCCAATGAAGTACTTTTTTTTTGAAGTGGAGTCACTGTTGTAATGTGGGAAATGCGGCAGCCAATTTGCGCACAGCAAGCTCCCACAAACAGCAATGTGATAATGACCAGATAATCTGTTTTAGTGATGTTGATTGAGGGATAAATATTGGGCAGGGCACCGGGGACAACTCCCCTGCTCTTCCTCGAAATACTGCCAATAATGGTCACCCTTGGCTCCCCAAACTCTCTAGCACTGCCTCCTTCCTGGCATGCTGAAATGTTGTCTCACGGAACAGGCTCCCTATCGCCTCATGCAGCATCACCTCCACTTCACCAGGCAACAAATAGGGGGCGATCGGCTATGCTGTATCCTTTGGCCAAAGATTCCGTTTCTTTATTGTGTCTGCCACTAGAATTTACGAGTCAGTCTTCCTGCGCAGCTAGCCTTTGCAGAGATTGACAATATACATTAAAAATAGTAAAAGCCTTTGTGAAGCCTACCAACATTTCTTTCGCCATATAGAGCAATTTACCTTTAAGCGGCTACATCCCTTTAATTGTTGCCATCGTCCTACATAAGCAGCCCATCAGCTCACATATGATTGTCTACCCCCATCTGGTTCAGGCCCAATATGGGCCGGGAGCTTGCCCACATTATGCCATGTGTTTCGGCAATTCCCACATTTTGGCACACCTACAATATTGAACAATGGGTATCCCATAGGAATCAGGCAGCATCCCCAAAATCAAATCGGGTCCACACACTAACAGTTGGGCGGATGCTTCAAACACAGAGCCATACGAACTGGCATCCCATCATTGGATGCTTGATGGGAAAATCTAGCCTGTAGCTCAGTCTAAGTTCAGAGGTTAGGTCTAAATTGACTGCCGCGTTTCCTACATTACAACAGTGACTACACTTCAACAAAAAAACTTCATTGGCTGTAAAGCAGAGACATCCCGCGGTCATGAAAGGCACTATATCAATGCAAGTCTGTCTTTCTTTTTTCTTTCTCGTGGTACTTTTATTCCAGACACCCATGGAGTAGGTCCTCTTCTGTCTTCTTTCAATGTTCTCCTACAGTTCCTACGTTTCTTCATACTCAAATTAAGATGCCAAAATGTTGCAAAGTAAAATAAACAAACCAGTACAAACTTCCTCTGTGTTATATAAATAAAATGTTTGTATTCAGAAATACCCAATACAGAAGACCCAAAGACGCCTACCTTGTGCAGGACATTCAGCAACCCCTCTGTTCTATTAACCTTGTAACAGAGAGAAAACAGTAGCTCTCTCTCTCTCTCGCTCTCACCCTCGGAGCAGCTCCAAGCAGCAGTTCTGTTCCACTAGGGGTTTGTCATATCCAACAACTCATCTCTCACAGAGTCAGGTATGATACTCCATGCTTCTCCCTTTCCTAGGCTCAAAATCCCATTTTTTTCATCCAGGGTCCATTTCTATGCACCAGTTTCTTTCTCCAAGTTTGTGGTCCCCTGTGCCAAATCCTTTCTCATAGCAGCCAGTCCTATGAACGCCTCTCTCTGAGAGTCAAGGTGACTCTTCTCTACCAGGGTCCAGTTTGATACAAACAGATGAAAAAGGACAGTAAAAGATCAGCTGGTCCATCAAGCCTGTCCTGTCCCAACATGGTGCAAGCTATACACGCCATTAAAACCGAAACTCCCGCCATACGTCCCTCTCCGAGAGTCAAGTCCCTCAGATCTTTATTTGCTCCAGCACATTTTTCATCGCCATCCCTCTCGACTTTAGCTTACATGTATCCCAGATTGTGAGCTGGATCTCTCCTGGTCTCCTACATATACCAGTTCTAAATTTCACTTTGTTGATTATCACTAATTCCACTTAATAGGTATTGGAAAGAAATAAAGAACTTGCAATTATATAACATCTTCTATATCTTCAGGACATCCCAGCGTGCTGTTCTTATGTAGGCCAATGTGCACACAACAAGCTCGCCTAAATCACCAGATAATCTGTTTTTAATGTTGTTGGTTGACAGAGGAATGTTGGTCAAGACACTGGGGAAAGTCCCTGTTCTCCTTTGAATTGTGCCATGAGCTCTTTAATATCCACTTTAGTAGGCATACAAGACATCAGTTTAACATCTCATCGAAAGGTTAATGCAGCACTCCCTCAGTACTGCACTGAAGTGTCAGTCTAGATTATGTGCTCAAGTCTGCAGTGGGACTTGAACCTACAACCTTCTGATTCAAGTGGTGCGAGTGTTACCAGCAGAACCAAGCAGACGCTCAGAATCATAGGGTCATAGAATCATACAGGACAGAAGGAGGCCATTCAGCCCGTCGTGCCTCTGCCTGTACGTCTGAAAGAGCTACCATTTACTCCAACTCCCCCGCTCTTTCCCCATAGCCCTGCAAATGTTTCCTTCTTAAGTATTTATCCAATTCCCTTTTGAAAGTTACTACTGAATCTGCTTCCAGCACCCTTTCAGGTAGTACATTCCAGATCATAACAACTCGCTGAGTAAAAAGATTTCTCCTCATCTTCCCCCTGGCTTTTTTGCCAATTATTTTAAATATATGTCCTTTGGTTACCGACCCTCCTGCCAGTGGAGACAGTTTCTCCTTATCTACTCTATCAAAAACCCTCATAATTTTCAACACCTCTATTAAATTTCCCCATAACTTTATCTGCCCCAAGTAGAACAATCCCAGTTTCTCTAGTCTCTCCAGATAACTGAAACCCATCATCCCTGGTACCATTCTTGTAAATCTCCTCTGCATCCTCTCCAAGGCCTTGATGTCCTTTCTAAAGTGTGGTGCCCAGAATTGGACACAATGCTCAGGCTGAGCTCTCACCAGTGATTTATAAAGATTTAGCATAACTTCTTTGCTTTTGTACTCTATGGGGTCGATTTTCCTGAAGCTGTCGGGAAGAAGGCGGGACTACAACTTTCGGGTTTTAGACCCGCCTATTTTGACGTCCGGCCAATCTGCGCGATTTTCCCTTGATTGACCTTGTTGAGCCCGCCCAGCGGGCTCAGCAGGCCAATTAAGGGCCACCCAGCAACAGGTGACATCACAGACTGCAATTTCACCTGTCAAGAGTTCTTGACAGATGAAATATCAGTGTTTCACAGCTGTTTGAAGCTGTGAAACACTGACAGTCTGAGTTCTAACCTGAGTCCTTCTGCACAGACTCAGTTAGAACTCTCAGCAGCACTCAAAGCTGAAGATTGTCACTTTTCACAGATCGCAGCCGTTCAGCTTTAAGTGCCGGCTGAGTGATGGGCTCCCGACGCCTACAGGAAGAAAGGCTGTTAAGCTAAGTACAGGTAAGTAAAAGTGCTTTACACACTTTAGACACACCAAACACACTTACCTTTGCACTCATGCACCCATCACTCACCTGAGCACCGACATCGCAACCCCTCCAACTCCTTCAACCCGACGGCCCGCCTGCTCTAACCCGGCGTGGTTTGGAGCCGTCGGGAATCCCACACAAAACCCCTCAAAATAGGGATTAGGCTAAAAACTGCCTGTTAACTACCTGTTAACAGGCAGTTAATTGGCACTAATCCCTTCCCGCCTGGTTTCGGCGGGTCCCAGTGCGGGGCGGGTACCCGCCACCCCTGAAACTTGCGTGGGGCGGGGTTTTGGGCGGGATGGTGTCGGGACCCCCAAATTCAGGATTTCCCCCCACCACACGCCTGAAACCCCGCCTGCCGGCTCCAGGAAAATCGACCCCATGCCTCTATTTATAAAGCCAAGGATCCCACAAGCTTTTTAACAACCTTCTCAACTTGTCCTGCTACCTGCAAAGATTTGTGTATATGAACAAATTATGCGCATAAAAGATTTCATAAGAATCGGCTAGCTTTTTTGCAGAGAAGGGGAAGAGAGTGTTTTAAAATCGATAGGTCAATGTAAAAACAATCTTCAGCGGTTCCTTTTTTAACTGATATTAAATTAAGCTTAGTATAATTGCACCTGCAGTAATCTATTCAACATGCGCTCACATGTACATACACATTAAAGAAAGATAAAAAGAAAACCAGAGACCTCAGCTTTTGAACTGAAAATTACAAAGCAGCTGGGAGTCCACAATCATCTGGACAGTTTTTACTTCGGGGAAAGTAATCTAAGGTCACCTCATAAGCAGCTAACAACAAGCACAGAGGCAGATGGGGATGTTCTTTGACAGAGCTGAATGCACCCACTATGAATAAAACCGCAGTAGTGGAAAGGCTGATGCAGTGACAAATTGAGAAAGATTTATGTACACCTGCTGAATGGGGTTTCAGTCATATAAAGAATACCGGGAGTGTAGATTACATTCCATTTATATCATCGCACACTGCAACAGATCCACACAGACTCAAGCATACACAAAGGATTCCATTACAGTTAGGTTACATTTGCATGATGAATGTTAAAAGTAAAATCTACTGCACATTTTTTTATATATATATATATATATTTATCTATCATTCCTAAATATATCTTCCTTTATGCTTATAATGCAGGGACATTATTTTGGTGTATTTTAAATATTTTCCTTGGATTTCCAGCGGTTGATGTATTTTCCATCTTATTTTCCTATGTTTTAACATGGCATCATACTTACAGATGGTGCCCACATGGAGGTCTATGGCTTGCCACCTACAGGCAAGTATTAGAGTAATAGTTAGACACAGGCTGGCTTCTCAGCTGTCCCAAATTAAGTGACAATTCCCGACATTGAACAGCACAACTGAGAAAGGTAACAGCAATAGTTGCTGAGGAAGATTCCCAAGCAGCAACTGCAGTCCACTCGCTGGGTGTGCAGAAAGCCTCAGTCCCACTTTAAGGGCATCCCAAATTCCACCCACCCTCTCAACGCATTGCAGGCTGAGAGGAATGGGGATAGTGCCAACAGAATTAGGGGTTCACACCTGCCGTAGCACAGACTAAAGAAAGAAAGAGAAAATGCATTTATATAGAAAGGACTTGCGTGTATATAGCACCTTTCACTCCTCACTGCAATTCCAAAGCGCTTCACAGCCAAGGAAGTACTTCTGAAGTGTAGGCACTGTTTTTCCAATGTTTTAGGCAAATGTGCCAACCAATTTTGCAGACAAAAATTCCCCAAAACAGCAAATAAATGGATGACCAAATAATCTGTGTTTTTGGCGATGTTGGTTGAGGGAAGAACATTACTCAGGACACCTTATCTGGCACCTTATCGTGTCTTTCAGAAACATTTCAATGTGCTTCCCATACAAAGAATTATTTTGAAGTGCAGTCACTGCTGTTGTATAGGCAAACCACCAGCCATTTTTCACACAGCAAGATCGCACAAACAGAATGAGATGAATGACCAACAAATCTTGCTTTGATGGTTTTGGTTGAAGGAGTGGTATTGGCCAGGTCACCGGGTGACCCTTCTGCTCCTCAAATACTGTCAAAGGATCTGTAATATCCAACTGAGCCATAGGAATAGGCAGAGGAGCCTTGTTTTAATGTTTCATCCAAAGGTTTGGGAGTCTAACAGTGCAGCACTCCCTCACTAAAGTACTGAAACACTAGTGAATTGCAAACTATACTAAAGAACAGCATAATTTTAAAAGTCTGGCTTCTCACATCAGAGACCAACCTATCCAAATCCATGGCTCAGTGGTAGCACTCTCCCCTCTAAGTCAGAAGGTTGTGTGTTCAAGTCCCACTCCAGAGATCTGAGCTCATAATCCAGGCTGACATTTCAGTGTAGTACTGAGAAAGTGCTGCACTGTCGGAGGTGCCGTCTTCTGGATGAGACATTAAACCCGTCTGCCCTCTCAGGTGGACGTGAAAGATCCCATGGCACTATTTTGAAGAAGAGCAGGAGTGTTCCCCCCCCCCCCCCCCCCGGTGTCCTAGTCAATATTTATCACTTAACCAATATCACTAAAACAGATTATCTGGTCATTATCACATTGCTGTTTGCAAATTGGCTGCCACGTTTCCCACATTATAACAGTGACTCCACTTCAAAAGTGCTTCATTGGCTGTAAAGTGCTTTGGGACACCCTGAAGCTGTAAAATACACTATATAAATGCAAGTCTTTCTTTCTTTAATACAACTGTTGCTCACTCAGCCCAACATTAATTACACTGATATAATTTTAACAGCAACACATTAATAATATTTCATGTTACAGCTACTTGGTTAGTAGGCTGTGATAGCAAGGGGACAAGGATAGCAGGCACGTACAAGCTACTTTCTGTTGTTTAATGTATTTTGGGTCTCTTTAATTACACTTGTTTGACTTTTGCTCACTCATATAGTCCTTTCGCACTTTATTTTTGATGTATTAGAAGAGGTGTAATTTTATCTGGTGCAAATGCACTCTAGCCTGTTAATAATCTATTCACCATCGCCAACATAATGGGCATGGGGGCTTCCAATTAATTAAGTAGGCAGGAACGAGCGGTAGTGTGGAAATATTCTGGGATTTTTTTTTCAAAGACAGCAAAATGAACAAAGGAACAATTCAAGTTTTAAGCTTTGATTTCAGGGAGAGGAACACTGGGTAAAGATTCCTCCAAACAATCTGAAATGGGTGCAAATATTTTCAAAACAGTTTCCAAAAAGAAAAGATAAAAGCAATTATTGTTTAATTAGTGGTTTGATTTAATCTACTGATCAATGCAGATTGTTGCTTCAGAAACCATGGATCTTGACTGGAAGAGAAGGATGTAAACAGGTTTCTGAATAAATAAACAATATTTGAATGTGCAGCAGTGTGAATCGATCAAGTTGCATACAGATCTTTGTGGAGATTATTTACATCCAGTTACCTGTTGCTATAAGGTTGGCATTAGGGACCATTTTATGGATGACTGTCACACTTATTTGCCAAGTTAATCACGGTGACATCAAAGTACGGGTATTTTAAGCTAATACTGTATTGAAGTTTTCGATAACAACATAAATATACAAATTAAAGCTTTGGGCAAATGCTTTTCAATGGTTGGCTGCATGTCATTTCATAGCTACATATTGCAATAATTGGAACTCCCATCAGAAAAAGAAAAGAAAGACTTGCACTTATATAGCGCCTTTCACAACCTCAAGACACTGCAAAGCGCTTTACAGCCAATGAAGTACTTTTGAAGTGCAGTCACTGTTGTAATGTAGGAAACCCGACAGCTAATCTGCACACAGCAAGCTCCCACAAACATCAGATTATGGTGGTTGTATTAACTCTCTTAACTGGCATGAATAACAGGTTACTTCTGGTGTAGAAACTGCGTGTCCTATAGCTGACCCACATCCATTCATTTTTCTGCTTGGATGATCTGTTGGTAATGGCAATCAACAGGAACTGATAGATTAACCAACTCATCAATATTGAAACAAATCTATTTTTTATTTGGCTTTGGCTGAATGCAATGAAGCATGAGTATGAGTAGGTTATAGTTTTTGAAACATTGAAGGAAGGTTTGAAGACTCAAACAAGTTGAGACAATATATAAAGAATTTTAACCGCATCTGAGTCAGGAAGATCTGTACTCAAGGAATTGATTGTTAAAAAATATTTTTCTCCCAATTTGTTATCCCAAAGGCACTGATTCATGCTGGAGTGTGATTGAAAGGGCACTGACTCCCTTTCTGCACCTCATGCAAGTGGCCATTCTTCACGGGAGAGCTTACAAGTGGGTGTCATCGGGCTGTTCAACTGAGGCGAGTATTACAGCCGCATAGGATCCAGTGCACACCCACTGTCCACCCCTGATCATCTTCCAGCTGCAGTCACTGGATAGCAATCCCAATGAGTGGTGGGAACCCAGGTTGTTTTCCCCCCTCTGCAGCTCCAATTGATTTTAGTCCTTAGTTTAAAAAAAAAATTAAATTGTTATTCCGCAGTGTCATTGTTATGACATAACAACTGTTTTTCTTTCATTCACTCCTTGGCTGCTGCCTTGGCTCATGGAAAAGTGACTAGGAGTTTAAAAACAACCATAACTTTCACTGATACCTGCTAAGGCATAGGAAGTCACTCCAATGGAACAAAACCACAAGGCAATAAAGGAAAAGATGACTAGCACTGTGATCTTGCGTTGCCAGGTCTGTTGTATTGTCCGATGATATTCTCAATGGGAGTACAGTGGGAGCAAGTGGATAAAACATGTAGAGACTAATGATATCTGGAAACGAGGCAAAGCATTTTGGGCTTCTAGGAGCAACGGGAGGTTGTGCTACTTCCAGACCAGCTGCTGGTCCTGTGGTTACTCAAATTTCAGAGAACTCTACTATTTCCAGGCTTCACACTTTTAACTGACAGCAGCTGTGAGAGAAAATACCCACCTGTCAGTATTTATCCGAATCAGTAGAAATAGTGCATGCAGTGATGGAGAGCATTGTCAATGGTGGATTGCTGGCCTGCTGAGCCTATTGGTAAATCCACAGATACATAAGAATTGGGAGACTGATACTCCCATTATCTAAGCATTTAGATGCTAGTGACTGGTGTTTTGGACTAGGTGCGGCCAATAAATATTGACAGGACTGGTACTAACACACATATTGCCAGATTCTTCAATTCTCCTCAAGTTGTTTGTTGGCTTTGCTTACTTACAAAGGTCTTCAAAGCAAGATGAGGAAAGATGTAGGAATCCTCTCTACATCTGTGCATTTTTAGTGCTTGTCTTAAGAAATTAGAAGCAATTTTATGAATTAGGGAGACTTTCAGCTATAGTTTTCCTAATCAGTACATTTCAATCAGTCACAAGGCACTGGGAACTTTTGAAACAGTCGATTGCTCAGTGTGAAGAGTAATAATTAATTCTATGAATCTTTTGAGTATGGGGAAAGAGCAAGGATGTGTAACTAAATGGATAGCTCTTTCAGAAAGTCAGAACAGGCATGATGACCTCCTTCTGTTCCAAAAAATTGTGTGATTCTTCGGGCTCGAATTTCCAAGCCCCGAGGAGGCGGGTTTGGAGGCGAGAGTGGTGGGAAAATTGCAGAATCAGGGGGCAGGAACCCATCCCGCCCCCAACCCGCCTCTGCGCCAATGTCCCAAGAGGCGGGTATCCGACCTGTGCTGGGAGCCGCCTCCCCGAGGCGGGAAGGGGATTAGTGCCAATTAACTGCCTGTTAACAGGTAGTTAACAGGCAGTTTTTTGCCTAATCCCTATTTTTATCCCTGAAGTGTGGGCTTCCCGGTGGCTCCAAACCACGCCAAGTTAGCAAGGCGGACCGTCGGTCTGAAGGGGTTGGAGGGGTCGAGATGTCCATTGTTCAGGTAAGTGATGGGTGCATGTGTGCAGAGGTAAGTGTAAAGTGTTTTAATAAGTTTTACTTACCTTTACTTTCTCCTGCAGGCTTCCTCCCTTCAGTTCTCGGGAGTCCCTCAGCTCACCGGCACAGAAAGCAGAATGGCCGCTGAACTGTCAAAAGCTGCAGCCTCTGCTTTCTGGTCTGGAGAGCTCTCTAACTGAATCTGAGTAGAAGGACTCAAGTTAGATGACAGATTGTCAGTGTTTGACAGCTTCACAGAGCTGTCAAACACTGATTTTTCATCTGTCAAAAATTGTTCAGAAAGTTAATACAATGGCTTCCAGTGGCAGTGGGAGCACGATGTCCCTCAGCCGCTCCGTCCTCCTCGTCACCGCGGCCTCCTCCTCACTGTTGCCGGCTCCAAGTGGTGGCCTGCTTTCCCGCTCACGATCCGACCTCTGGCCGCCATGCCCGGCTCCCCTCCTCCCAGTCGGACTTGCGAGCTTCCCGCCATGGAGCTGCCGGCCAACGTGCTGCAGCGGGACGTCGTGGCTGCTGCTCGTTGCGCTGCGCTGCCTCCGCCCGACTCGCCGAACACATCGTCGGGATGTGAATGCTCCGGTCGCCGCGGCCTCCTCCTCACCTTCGCCATGCTACTGTATCCACATTACCGGGAGTATGTTATAGACTATCACCACTCGGTTACCATACCCATATTACTAGGAGTATATTATAGGCTGCTGAACAGTGGAAAGGAATTTAAGAAATGTGTTATTAGAATCACAGAGCACAGAAGGAGGCCATTCAGCCCATCGTGTCTGTTCCAGTTCTTTCAAAGAGTAATAGAGTTAATAAGAAGAAGAATGGAGCATAATAATAAAATTATAATTAATATTAATCATCCAAAAATATACTGGGATAGGAAGGGTGTTTATGGTGAGAAAGGGGAGTTTTCTGTCCCATATATTCAGGACTGTTTTCTCAGTCACTAAGTTGCTACTCCAGCAAGGAAGGAAGCAGCTTGTTCGGGGTAATGAAGCAAATCAAATTGGACTAAAAGGTAACGGAAAGTTTGGGAAACAACAACCACAGTCTAATTAGGTTCAGTGTAAGAATAGAAAGTGAAAGAACAAAGTAAAGGACAAGGGCACTTAACTAGAAAGAAAAAGTAAAGTAGAGTAAGATTAAAAGGGACTTTGCGCAGATTAAATGAAAGAAGAAATTGGCAAATAGAACCATAGATCAGCAATGAGAAATATTTAAACAGGAGAAGGAGAACAGTAAGGAGAAAAGGGAATATAATGCAGGCTAAAGTTCTGTGGATAAATAGGGAGACTAGATCAAATTTTGAAACTTAAAAAAAGCATTTCAGGGCAGATAAATAAAAACAATTTCTGGAAGAAATATAAAGAATAAATAGAATATGGGAAAGCTCCAAAATGGGAGATTAGAAAGACTAAGTGAGAGTATGAGAGGAATTAGAACAAAAGCATAAAGGGTAATGAAATGGCTTCCTATAAGCACATTAGCAGTAAGAGGATAATTAAGGTAGGGGAAGGGCTGCTAGGAGATGGAGGAGGCAAGCTTGTAATGTAGAGAGTGAGGGAATGGCAGAGATACTAAACAAGTACTTTGTCTCCGTTTTCACATAGAAAGTGAATACTGAGATTGTAAAACTACCAGAGGGGCTTTGGTGTGCTGATGTTTTGCAAAGGAAGGGCAGGATGGCAAAGTTTAAACAGAGCACTGACAGAAGCAGTGTTGATTTTAAGGGGGTGCAAGGGATATGATCCCACTGGATCCCATTGTTTGCCCGATTTAAACTGTTAGCTCCAAACTGAAGCAACTCTTGCAGGCAATTCACAGATTCAAATGAATGAACTTACAGCCGACTAGCCCACCATTTTTATATTGAAAAGATGTCTAGATAGGGAAGATGACGTTATAGATCTCAGTAGTTTAAAGTAGGAATGAATTAATGAAAATGCTCACACATTCGATTGAATGAACTTCATCTTCCATACACGTCAATCCTCACTGTATTAAGTGTGGCGGGCTTGTCATCTGTAGGTTCATTCAAGTGTATAAGTTACCAATAGGTGTTGAGTTGAATCAGGGCTGGTAACAGCAATTCTTCGGGGACCCACAAAACCTTCATTGGACACTTTTGACTAAATATTGTGCACTTCACAGCTGAATTAAAGACATTTTTGTGAGTTTTTCCCAGTTGCGTGAAAATTTAGATGCTTGAGGAGTGGGGAAAGAAATACAGCCGGGTCTTGATTGTCCATTTTACATTCATTAATGCTGACAGAAAAGTCAGAAGTAAAATTGCTGTGACCTCCATTTTGATTTTGATTTGTTAATTTCCACGATATCTGGCTAATTATCATTGGCTTGTGAAGGGAGCAAAATACAGCATGCACCGTCTAACAATTTTTTCATCGTAATGGTAATGGTTCTATTGTGCTTTCAAACTTCTATCACACCACTCTATCTCTTTCTATCTCTTCCACCATCACCGGTCTATTCCCATTCCTGGCGTTTTTCTATAACTGATTCCACTTTGGCAGTTCTCAAGATGTTCATTGCCTTGCAATAGCTGGGAAAGAACATATTTTCAGCAGTTACATAATATACTGCTTTTACAGATCTATCTCTGGGGCATTAGAGGCTTGTAGAAGGTTGAAACACTTCCAAATGCCTGACTTTTGCTGACAGGACTCTACTTCCATGTGGCCTGCTACTGTTTATCAAGTCACGCATAGCTGCACTCAAAAACTGGATAGTTTTATAGTCCAGAGATCTGTTGCCATCCATATTGTTGATAGCATTACAAAATGTGGCATATACTGCTGCTGTAAAATAATTGTTAATATTGTAAGAGGGATTTTCATTTGAAAAGAAATTTGCATCACGTCAGTCCTTTAAAGCATCTGGGGATGAACTTTGCCTCGGGCAGCAATACTAAACGGGTGATGGTGTGTTGGCTGCCTGTTTCACACTCTGCTGGGATTTCTTTACCATTGCAGTCAATGGAAAAGCAAATCGGGCACGATGTAAAGCTGCCTGGTGACGCACTTTCACCCTTTCAATGCTACCGCCCAAGATATATTTCACCCCTTTCTGTGTGCTGTCGTGGGTTGTTTGGAATTAATTTATATAACCATTGGAATAGGCTGGAATAGACTAGGTTATTTACAACAGTGTCAATATCTTTCCAATATCAGTCACAGATTTGGCCCCGATTTTAATGGTGGATTCCCTGCTCAGGCCTGAGTTAAAATTACAGTCGGGTCTCAATGATGTCATTGGGCCGCAACATGCATATGTAAAGAAGGACCCTGTTGGCTCCGGGCGCCTGTCCTTGCTGCCTGCTTAGGAGAGCAGATTAAAATTGCAGATGTTGCGATCATGGCGGCTTTCGGACAGATAAGAGCCAGGGCGATTTTAATTGCCCGCCCGCCCGCCAAGTTTCTGCTGAATGAGTAGGGTGAAAATCACCCCAAAGACTCAAGAGGGGATAAACTGGCACAGCGATAGCCCACCCGCTGTAGAACCCACACTATTTTCATTTGCACTGAAATGGACCTTTTTTTTTCAGCGGGGTGGAGAATCTGCCCTGCCAGTTTGTCACTCAAGCAGTGATGGTGAAGGTGTCAACATGTGAATGTTAGATGACACAACAATGCTGATGCTCAATATTTTCGTGAAATATTAGAAACTTAGGGAAGGTGAACTGGAAAGGAGAGCTAAAGCGTTTTATATGTCTGCAGAATTTCATCCAAATCACACATGCTATTTCATGAGTTAAAAGTGTTTCAGTGTGACCCAGTACTAGTCAATAGACGGCATTTCTCTAAGCTTCACTGATGCCTCAGTGGGTAGATGGTGTGGATCTGAGCCACAAAGATCAGGAACGTTTTTACTAAGCTACTTGAGCCCGCGATTTTAACCTAAACAGCCTGGCGGGAATGGAGCAGGTTCGGGTCAGATGCCCATTTTACACCCACCTGACTTTACACTCCATTGAAGGGTTGGGTTAAAATCGGGGCTGAGATCTCAGCTGGCCTGTGATGAAGGCTTTGTAGTATCTGCAACTCAAGGGTAGGGAAGGCAAAAACAAGCACCAGGCTTCTTCTTCATGTTAATTATACGCTGATCCCTGCTGGGAAATGCATGTCTGTGATCACTTACTAATGGCAACATCAGGTTTGACTGTGATGTTTTTCATGTAGAATACCCTGCTGATACTGGCAGTATAGGACCACACATAAATAGCCACTCGAATGAAGTGCTGCAAAATCACTGCTTTCAGGACAGGTAGGATAAAACTGGGGGTGGGGGGAGATTCTATTTTAGCTTATTAAATAGAGCGCTTTGCTGCAGTGGGATGCTTAAATTGCGGCAGGATAAACTGATGCAATTGACTGAACCCTCCCTACATTCCCCGACCTCCTATCAATCAAACGTGGAGTAGCACAGGCCTTCCAACCCTTCTGGCTGGGGCAGCTCCACTCAGACCGCCAACTCTCCAGGACTGAACGGGAGTCTCCAGGAATTCAAGATTAATCTCCTGGACACTGTTGTGAGCAACCCGGGAGAAAAATCCTAAAAAATATCGTGGCCTGGAGTGTCCGCTCGACTGCGCTTGTTTTGTCGGCACAATTCAGCTGAAATCAGAGTAACTGGCGCAACGGATTTTAAGCGTAATTTGCACTCGGCGTAACTTGCGCTTCCGCCATCTTTGGCACTAGTTTATAAAACCTCGCGCTGGAAGCAGGTCACGCCCACAAAGCTGGCCACGCCCCCCCAGGGTGAA
The DNA here is from genome assembly GCF_052327205.1 of Somniosus microcephalus. Classification (NCBI taxonomy): domain Eukaryota; kingdom Metazoa; phylum Chordata; class Chondrichthyes; order Squaliformes; family Somniosidae; genus Somniosus; species Somniosus microcephalus. The sequence continues at coordinate 103,126,611 of NC_141000.1, read as the reverse complement.
CTAATCACCATTGGGAGTTTCCGCTAATTGTGCTCGTTTGCGGGCCTTCAGGCAGGCTTTAAAAATCAAGCAGGTTCTTTTGAGCATAAGAACATTAAAAGGTACATTTTAAAAGCTTTTAAATGTGATTTTTGTTTTAATTTACTAAGAAACTGCTCCCCAATATAACTAGAAAATAGTTCTATAATTTAAAAAAAAATGAATTTCAGTCATTTAAAATCGGGTTACTCACAGGTTGGCGTGTTGACACTGTGATGAAAAATGCATATTTTTTGTGATAAACCTGTTTTCAGCTGTTTTAATCAAACTTCACCAAGTTACCACTTTTAAACATATGAAGGAATTTTTTTTAAAGCAAAATTTAAATTAAATTACCTTTTAAAACGCTGCCTAATTGCACTGGTTCATGGCAGATTTTGTGTTCAACGATATGCAAATGAGTTTGAGCAGAAACTCGGGGGGGGGGGAGAAAAATACTTTTCAAAATGGCGCAATTTTGAGCGCAATTTGCACCATAATCGCCAATTGCGCCCAAAGCGGAAACTCTACCCCTGTGTATTTAAAAAAAAATATTCTTTGAAAACTTTTGTTTATTATATATAAAAAGTAGTGGAGATGGGAACAAAGGCTGTTGGCCTGACAGTCAAGAATCGTCCCATCCGGTAGTGAAGAGTCTGTTTGTTCTCCAATTGGCGTGGCAAGGACGAGGATGGACCTGTTGGGTGACCAATGGTGGGTATGTGGGGAGGAGGGTGGGCCAGTGGGAGGCCATGCGGTGAAACTCCAGGAATATATCCAACCAGCGTTGCCAACCCTAAGCTCCACAGAGGCAAGCTGCTCCTGCAGGGAACCAAAAGAGGGAAGGTGAGCTAAGAAATAAAAAATAAACTTAATAAAAAAGCTAAACCCAAAGATTGATCTCATTTCCCCACAAAAACGAAGTCAGGACTTAACTCTCTTAAATTCACCATTTGATCACTTATTTCCTTGTGGCTAAGTGTAAAACAGAAATCAAGGCAAGATAAAATGATTTCAGCCTTGAAGTTGCTGTTTGTGATATTAATGGACGAACACTTAGCACACTTGTATTACATGCCCTTGTCTCCAGACAGAGGAACGTCATATAGAAACAGTCACACTAACATTGCAAACAGCACTTTGTAGGCTCTAGTTTCTAATGATCTGTTGCCCCTGGAAAGTGGAAAAAGGCACCCCTCTCTAGAAAGGGCCATGTAACCTTCTACACTGCTCTGTCTGGTTGTGTTCATGTTTCATTCTCAAATCAATAGTGATAGACAATGCTGAAGTTTTATAACTTGTAACTGTTTTACCCAGCAATTGGTTTGGATGTTTCAGATTTGCATATCCAATCAAATAGTCACAACCAAAGATGCATCTGCTTGACTAAATATTTTAAATCTAAAAGTATAAATGTCAGCTTGACTCAGTGCTGGCACTCTCAACTTTGAGTCACGTGATTGTGACTTTGAGCACATAAGCTAGGCTGATATTTTAGTGTAGTACGAATGGAGTATTGTCAGAGGTGCTGTCTTTTGGATGGGTTGTTAAACCAAGGTCCCATCAGGCGGGCATAAGGATCCCATGGCACTTTTTCCAAAGAAAAGCAGGGAGTTCTCCCAGTATCCTGGTCAATATTTGTCCCGCGACCAAAACCACCAAAAACAGATCAAGTGGTCATTCATCTCATAGCTGTCTGTGGGATCTTGCTGTGCACTAACTGGCTGCTGCATTGCTTTCAAAACAGTGACTGCACTTCCTAAAAGTAGTTCATTGGTTGCGAGGTGCTTGGCACATCCAAAAGGTGTGAAAGACGCTATGTAAACGTGAGATTTTTCTTTAAAAGGTGGAGAGGGTTCTTTGTTACCAAGTCAAACGATTAAATCAGTCCAGCATGCTAAAGATTCTTCTTAGCTGGTAGAAAGTTAGTTTGTGAACATCCATCCAGTTAGGATACCAGGCTGGCAGCAGCGAGCTGCATTCCAAGGCACCGCGGATCAATGAATGGGCCCGACAGTGTTGTAGCCCGACCTTCGACCTCCGCACCACGGGAACGGGGATCGGTGAATTTGTTGGCTGATATTAAACCTATGTCTTGAAAAGAAAATTGATGCCCTACAGTTCTTGAGAGCTAAATTTTACCATTTTAAAATCAAAATGTACAGGAGAAATGCCCTTTTTATGGTAGTTAATGACCCACAGAAAAATGATGTGAAAGCAGTTTTGGCAATACGTTAGTTAGTCGTGAAGAAAAAATGCTAGTCAAACATGTTGTACCCGCAATAATGATCTTCAAATGTTCTCAAGTAGCTAACAAAGCATTTACACAGTATAAATGTCAAACTGTCTCCCAACTGTAAGGTGCTAGAGTGTGCACATTTTGTAGAGATGGCTGAATGACAATTAGGAAAAGCCTGACAAGGCCCTACATGTACTGTTAACCTCAGTTATGGAGAGATATGAATGGATTTTTGGCAAGGGAGAACAGCTCCCATCCACGAAAAGGCAGGGCCAGACATGGCATTCTGCCACTCAAAGAATGAACTCCGTCTCAACTACGGGGAGAACCCGGCAAAACAGGGCACAGAGATTAGGCATGAATATTACCATAAAGTAACAACACAGAAAACATTTTTTTACACAGCCAGTTGTTGTGAAAGATGGTGGAAGCAGATTCAGTACAAACACTCAAAAGAGAATTGGATAAATACTTGAAGGGAAAAAAATGACAGGGCTATGGGGAAAGAGCAGAGGAGTAGGGTCAATTGGGTCGCTCCACCAAAGAGTCATCACAGGCACGATGGGCCGAATGGCCTTCTTCTGTGCTGTATCATGCTATGATTCTATGAGGACGTATATGGACACGAAGGCATGTATTGATTGTAAAAATATATCTGCAGAGATGCTGCACTGACTCAGCAATTTTAGCGAGGACCTAGCGAGTAAGGTATTAGAAGTGAAAAGAGCAGTGTTATGCAAATTGCATTATACATGACATGCTGTGAAAGAGCATATATTGGAGAATTATCTGCCTCGGGACAAACTAGCATGGAGGGGATTTTCAATTACCATTTCTCACGTGAAAAATAGGTGGCTGGCAGTTGAAAATCAAGGAAGTCACCATGACCATTTTCAGGTGGGTTAGGAAACAATTGAGCAGCATGCCCGTTGTTTCCAGCAGGAGGTTGCTTAAACATGCAAATCTAAGTCCTACGTCGGCTGTGGGATTGCCGACTTCAATTTTTGTGTACAAGTGGACAGAGTGCGCACCATGCATCCTCCACAAATTTGCATGGGGCCCTTAAGTAGCCTAACCAGCGGGCCACAAACAAATCAGGCAAAAGACACCCCTCACACCAATGAAGCTATGTCGGGATTAGTCAAAGATACAGACAGCAGGCCCTCTGTATTCCTTGCAGCTCGCCAGTTGCCTAAGCAGCCACCAACTAGTGCTACACCTATAGGAACATCTTAGTCAGAGTGAACGTGGGCAACCAAAACAGCAAAGTTCACAAGGCGCATGGGCAAATTCAGGAGCTAATGCAGTAAACACTTTAACCATAATACTGCAAAATGTAAAATAAAATAATTCCCTATTAATATATCTTGCAGTCTGTCATTCTTTCATTGCGCAGAAAAGAAAGGGAATAACAAGTGGCTGACTCATGAGATGTACCCTGTGGGTACCTAGGAGGTTCCTGTGGCATTAAAGATAATGGCAGCAATAACCTTCACTGCTACTGGTACTGCATGGTAAATAGGTGGCTGCCCCTACAGGTCTTCTTGAACCAGTGGCACACCACAGTCACAACTTCCCCAGTAAACCTGAATCTCCTCATGCCTTGTTTTTTCACCAAACTCAGATAACAGACTCTGTTGTAGTAGACCAACCATAAAGGGAAATACCGATTGTGATTCTTCCACCTCCTATACCATTTGCACTCCCAGCCTGTCTCCTACTCCTGCTCTACATCGATATACCAAAAATGGCTGCTACACACATGCTCTTGGGCAGAAAACACCTCTGCCCTATTCAGTCCTTTCACTGCTCTTGCAAATCTTACCATTTCTAACTCCAGCAGCTCTGATCTAAAGTAAGACATTAACTTTTCGATTTGATTGTGTAGCTGTGGAATGCTACAATAGTTCATCATTAATGACTTTTAACACTGCCTCTTTTACTGACATTACACTATATCTATTCTTTATCATACAATCTTACAGTACAGAAGGAGGCCATTTGTCCCACCGTGCCTGAGATGACTCTCTGAAAGAGCCGTCCAATTATCTTTACTCTTTACTCATACTTGTTGAAACTAGTGAACAGAGGAATGTTGCTCGTTGAATTTTAAAACAGTGAAGAAAACAGGATACATGTGAAGCTAAGGCAGCTTTGCAATATTTTCTGATCAGAAATAAGTTAGTTGAGAGAATAAGATCATTCTTCAATGAAAGGATTTAAATTATGTCGTAAATTTTTATTTATTAACATTTACTCACACCAAGCCTTATTTAATCATCTCTGTCTAAACACACAGATTTAACCAAAAGACAACAGAGCCCAGAAATATTCAAGCTTCCCTGATAGCTCGGTTGGTAAAGGCCATGTACAACCGACCAATAAAGACCAGAATGTCCCAGGTTCAATTTCTGAGCTGTGTTGAATTAGCTGCTCTAAGTAGTAAGAACACTACACCTGGTCTCAGTGTCTCTTGGATAAGGGAGATAAAAATGGGCTCGAATTTCCTCTCCTGACCACAACCCAGTGATGCCCCTACTGAAAGCTGCATATACGTGGATGTGAGAGCAGACTATGCCCTCCATAGGTGAGGGCAGAATATGCCCTCCATAGTCTCAGTAAGCCATCAGCACCCGTTGTTTAGGACGCAGATGAGAATGAGCACTTCGATGAAGTACCAACACCAGGCCTGAGCCTGTGGGCCTATAGCCCAGTTAGAGTTAATGCCTTCAGAAGAGGATGAGAAAGGGAGAGAATATTGGCCAAAAAAAGGTATAATTTTCCGATTTAAAAAGTGGAGTATTTACACCACACAAGAAGAACAACTACCGCTGCCCGAGTGGTCAGTCAGGTTTAAACATACTCATTGATTTTATAGTCAATGCATCGATAAATGATAACGCACTCAGTCCACTACATATGACAAGTGTCAAATATTATTGTGTGGGTTGCTTAGTCTAGCATTTGAAGTATGAAATGTGAGCTGTTCGTCTCTCTCTCTCTCTCACTCACTCTCAGTGCTTCCAGTCATTTAGGAAAAAGACACAAGATCCCACTGCAGGAGAAGCACGGATTTACCACGTGTGTGTAGTGTGCAAAAGTACGGAAAGGGATTTAATGTTCTTTCATCTGTCAGTACCAGAATGTAAGTCTTAGAGACTTACTGGATTTATGGTAATTCACATAGATGCCAAATACTGATACCAGGAACGTAGGCCCCACTCTCCACCCACAGACCAACATACCACATTTAAAAATTGTTGGCATGCATGTATGACAGATGCTGGAAATGGCTGCAAGCCATGCACTATGTAAAGGGTTAAGGAAACTGAAACGTCAAGTACTGTGTCACATGGGTTAAAGTAAGCATCCTCCTCCTTTTAGCCGAGTGCATGCACATATTGAATGGAGCTTTATATAGGTCCCAGTATGTCACAGCAGTAGACGTCAAAGTGGCCATCTGGAGTTCTCTCATATTTAACATTTGTTCACTTCGATCATATGTGTTTCCTGTCTGATAGCTGGGTTAGGCTGACATCAGTGGTGGAATCAACATCCTGTCAATTGACACAACCAGAATGCTGAGAAATATTTAAAAGTTTTTCGAGGTAATGTACCAGACACCTTAATTAGACATGTGATTATATGTAGCCAGGGCTGACTAAGTACTTGAATCAGTTTATGCAGTTCTTATAGCAGTGAATGCAATCCCTAAAGCAAGTGAGGCAGATTAAAGAATGCACCTCACCTACAGGGGCTGGGTTGTATCAGGTACAAGGTCACTGAGCTGCATAGCTGCTTGTACATGTGCAGTGGTAGACCAGAATTTAGACTGTGCACCATTTCACCCAACTGTGCACACTGAAGTCTATATACCACTGCGAGTGCAACTGGCTTTAGAGGGCTGGACTTGTGCCTGTAAATCGATTGAAAGGCGTTCTATGTACATCATTACTTTGTGATGTCATGACAAGCATCAGCTCTTACACTGGAGTTGACACAATACAAATGTCAATCAGACCACCACTTACCGTGGGATCTGACTGGCAGCAGCATCAGGCACTGATGTTTCCACGCCGACGCCAGGGTAAAATTGGCACCAAGTTGGCAGCAGAGAAAGGACATCAATCAATATTCTGAATCTATTGGAATGCCAGTTTCAAGGTATCATTGATACAAGACAGGAGTGACCAGCTGTTATATTACTTTGTGAGTCTGTGAAATAATAAAATTCCATTCAAGGTATCTATTTATATAGAAGTGTTGAAGAATAAGAGAAAAGGCAAGAAGCAATAGTTAGGTGACACCAAGCTTGAGTTGTAAGAGGAAGGGAAAACTGAGGAGGTTAAAAAGTTCCTGAGAAAGATTGAGTTAGAGTAAGAAATAGTGCCATGAGTTCAATGCAGTGAAGATACATGGACAAGTGATGATCATAGTCCTGTAATGTATAAAAGAAAGAAAGACTTACGTTTATATAGCACCTTTCACGACCACCGGATGTCTCAAAGCGCTTTACAGCCAATGAAGTACTTTTGAAGTGGAGTCACTGTTGTAATGTGGGACACGTGGCAGCCAATTTGTGCACAGCAAGCTCCCACAAACAGCGATGTGATAATGACCAGATAATCTGTTTTTTTGGTTATGTTGGTTGAGGGCCAAATATTGGCCAGGACACCGGGGAGGAAAACTGAGGATGTTAAAAAGTTCCTGAGAAAGATTCAGTTAGAGTAAGAAATAGTGCCATGAGTTCAATGCAGTGAAGATGCATGGACAAGTGATGATCATAGTCCTGTAATGTATAAAAGAAAGAAAGACTTACGTTTATATAGCGCCTTTCACGACCACCGGACGTCTCAAAGCGCATTACAATTAAGTACTTTTTTGGAGTGTAGTCACTGTTGTAATATAGTTCATTGATGTACTTTTTCACTGATTATTCCCCCTCACCTCCTCACCTCTCTTACCTTGAAGGCGTTGACTCTGTCATGGGTATAGTTTCAAGGACACCAGGGGTCCTGCAGTACCTCACCCAAGCCATTCTTCACGTGTAAGCTTGACAGTGAGTGTGGCTGTTTCTGTAAATAATTTCCATTATGTACAGAGTGCACCATTATGCTTGTAACACTCAATGAAATAAAGCTGAAATAGCACTGCAGTTCAAATCACAGAACGTGAAGGGATTTCTGTTCAATCATGTGATTTGATAGTGGAAGCTTGTTGCTCGTTGCTTTTTGCCAAGACCTTGCTGCTGAGAAAAAAAGCTGAATCAAAAATGGAATAAAACCAACCCAAAATTCCAGCTTCTGAGAATAACACAGATTGGAATTAATTTGAAGCTCATGGGGGCCATTTTGACCTTGGGCGATAGTGTAAATCGGGTGGTATCGATTCAGTCACCCGTTACACATCTCTCCCGATTTTGATTTCCATTGAAGTCAATGGTCCAAAGTCTAAATTACCCCCGTGCTCCACAATCACACTTTCTGCTGTATTGGAATCCTGTATGAAGCCTGAGTTTTGTTCTCACCATTTTTTCCCCTTTCCTTTCCTGTCCTGAGGGTACAACCATTACTTATGTGTGAGCCATGATCTTATTGAAGAAGAAAAAGAGAAGAAAGAAGAAGAAAGAATGGCAGAGCAGGCTCGAAGGGCCAAATGGCCTACTCCTGCTCCTATTTCTTATTTCTTAACCTTGACAATGAGTGTTGTCGGGCTATTGAATCACAGCAACGTCACAGCCCTGCCTGATCATCTCCTCACCCAAGGTCCTCACACACACTTTCAGCAGAGGTTGCTGGATAGCAATCAGGACCAAGGTCCCTGACAATTTTTCCTCTTCCTAACCCAGGGGTGCTGAGGCCAGTTGTAGCCACCCTTACTACCACCACCCTGACTGAGATCAGCTAACTCAGCACAGACCAGGGATTGATTCTGGGACGTTCCTGGTCTGCTACGTACTGGCTGAAGTCTCTGAACCATTAGGTGAGGGGGTGTGGGGGGAGGGGGAGGGGGGCAGTGCCATCTAAATCTGACGCTAATTAAGATGTGACACACTGGGCAGGGTTCTATCACAAACACTGTAACATGTTGGTTGCAAGCAGATGAAGAGTGATTTCACTGGATGTTTAAATTATGATTCACGTAAATCAGAACGAACAGACCACCCGGCTGTGTTCTGCTTTATATTGTGCAACATAAATAGGTGAGTTAATGGGTTGTCTTTAAAGGAAAACTTCCCGCCTATTAACTTATATAGAAGCAGTTTGGAAAGATTAATTGTATAATTGAGATATCCTATTGTGACAGAGAGGCAGTGCGTACATTCTACTGATTCTGGCTGTGTCCAATGATTAAACCAGACAGTATTCAGGGAGCATATCCAAACTATTGACCCTTAACTTCCTAAAGTAGCTTTTTGGCAAATGATAGCGATTATTAACAGTTCCCAGTTTACACAGACACTTTTATTGCACTTTTGAGTATAGTTTTTCTTTCAATACTTGCAGCAAAGACAGTGATTTATCGTACACAACACCTGAAGGAATGCGCTGTACTTTGGCGATACACAGCTGTATTAATTGCTGATTGGAACCAATGGTCTTCTAATAGTCAATAATCCACAAATATACTTTTCCACTTAATTATTTCTTGCGGCTCTCTATGCACCTTGGCAATTGACGGCTATGAGTTTTTGCCAGCAGTAAATCTACTTTCCTGCTGCTTAGTTTACTCCCTGGCAGTAACCAGCAGATTAAAATTTTCAAGCAACCATCTGGCAATGCTTAAGCCACAAACTGAGCCACCAACAGCAATAAAGAGAAAGCAGAACATCTGCCCCCCGATGGTAAATGTAGCCTAGTTTCCAACTATTAAAGTGAAATGCTTGGTTTCACAGTCCTCCCCAGTACTGGTTGCACATCCAACTGCACTTTTACCCTGCTGTAAAATCCAATCATGTTTAAAAGTATACGGGGAGTCCAGAACCCGAGGACACAGTCTAAGGATAAAGGGTAGGCCATTTAGGACAGAAATGAGGAGGAATTTCTTCACCCAGAGAGTGGTGAACTTGTGGAACTCTCTACCACAGAAGGCGGTGGAGGCCAGTTCATTGAATATATTCAAGAAGGAGTTGGATATATTTCTTAAGGCTAAAGGGGTCAAGGGGTATGAGGAGAAAGCAGGGACCGGGTACTGAATTTGGATGATCAGCCATGATCGCATTGAATGGCGGAGCAGGCTCGAGGGGCCGAATGGCCTACTCCTGCTCCTATCTTCTAGGTTTCTATGTTTTTTTGGACAGAATACAGAAGAAGTGAATATAATTCCTCAATTTCTTCACCAACTGCACATCTCCCACCCCTTCCAACAGGAAGTCAACAGTAGACAGCCTTAACATCTATCAACTAAACTCATTCAGATATCATGTCGCACATTTACAAGCAAGAGGAAAATCTAGGCCTTTATCAGCCAGCATGCTTTGGGGAATTTTTTTTTTATTGAAAGTGTTCCTGTGCTTCAACAGTGCCTGGAATAAATGAATAAACAAAACCAAATTCTAGTGTAAAATGAAACTGTATTAACCATTGCCATTGTTTAGTTGGGATGTAAGCAATCAATCAGCTGCTCATTACATGTAGCCAATTGACATGTTTTTCTGTTAGTATTCCAAGCTTCTCAATGGAATTATTGCACTGCATCCTTCTTTCTTTCAAAATTCCTGTGGCACTACAAAAAAATTGGAGGAGAAAAATAGATGGAATTACTGCTTCTATATAAGTTAATAAACTGGAGGTTTTCCTTTAAATTCCTACCTTATCTGTTCCCTCACCTCAGATATCTTTTAATGGTGACTGGGTTGCTTTTGTTTGTGGTCTGAGGCTACAATAGGTTTTATCTTTAAATACACGCTGGCGTTTTATTGGTACGGCATCCACTGCACTAGTGACAAAGTTAGTGTTTGTTCTCCCTGATGGTCCAGTGGGCAGGATTTCTCGGTGTGATAGCAACTACACACTCTGGGGCCAGGGGAGGGGGACGTATCTTCATCTGACCTCTGGTGGTGTAGCAGTGTTCATGTTGAATCCCTACATATATATCCATATTTTGTGACAGTACAGTGGTGAATGTACTTACGTTTCCTGGTTGCCTGGACAGGCTTGGGCAGTGGTTTGTGGGATTAAAATTTGCCTTCCACTTTGCATACTTGGAATTCACTGACACAAGTCCAAAACAGAAGATCTATGAAACCTGGGTAGTCTTCTGTGGTATCCTTGCTCGAGATCTGTTTAGTGCTTGGGGTTTGGTTCAAGTCCTTGTCATTGCTTAGTTAGTGGATTAGTAATGAGGTTTATAGTTGTTGATAATTTCTGTCTTATAACATTAGCAAGTTCTTGGGGACAGTAGGTTTGTCCACAGAAACCTTATTCCTTAGGAGATGAGTAATAAAGGCATTGAGTGTAGGTGATCTTACTTTCATAAAGTGCCATCCGTTATATTTTCAGTTGGTGGACAAATTTCTCTTTACATTGCAAATGGTTGGCTTTCTTTCCTTTTTTGAATAGCTTTTCTTAAATGGACACAGAAATTTGCGTGCATGACGTATTTCAAACGCATCTCAATATAGTACAGGAACAAGGATGTCTTGCTGCAGTTGTACAGGGCCTTGGTGAGACCACACCTTGAGTATTGTGTGCAGTTTTGGTCACCTTATCTTAGGAAGGACGTTCTTGCCATGGAAGGAGTGCAGCGAAGATTCACCAGGCTGATACCTGGGATGGCAGGAATGACGTATGAAGAGAGATTGTGTCAATTGGGCTTATACTCACTGGAGTTTAGAAGATTGAGAGGAGATCTCATCGAAACCTATAAAATTCTGTCAGGCCTGGACAGACTAGATGCAGGAAGGATGTTTCTGATGGCCAGGGAGTCCAGAACCAGGGGTCATAGTCTAAGGGTAAGGGGTAAGCCATTTAGGACTGAAATGAGGAGGAATTTCTTCACCCAGAGAGTGGTGAACCTGTGGAATTCTCTGCCACAGAGGGCGGTGGAGGCCAGTTCATTAAATATATTCAACAAGGAGTTGGATATATTTCTTAAGGCTAAAGGGATCAAGGGACATGGGGAGAAGGCAGGGACAGGGTACTGAATTTGGATGATCAGCCATGAGCTCATTGAATGGCGGAGCAGGCTCGAAGGGCTGAATAGCCTACTCCTGCTCCTATGTTTCTATACTGTGCAAACAGATTTCCCATGGCATTGCTCAAGGTGAGTCAGAGGATACACTGTTCTATAACAGCGGGGGAGTTCTGCCACCTAACGCACGGCGTGTTATCAGGGACCACTGATTTACTGTGATGCAATAAGTCAAATTCCATTTGTATTGCATGGTATTCTCAGATTTTACTGGTGTTTTGATGTTGAGTTCTGTGCCAGTTCATTTTTCTGTGAAAACTGTACATCAGTGGCCTTGATTATTCTTACCTTCACAAATGAATGGCTTTTATTTTATACATTGCTTTAGCTATGCCTTTAAATGTTATCTTTTACCTTTATAAAGCTGAGGATGATGTGTAAGATGTACCAGTTTGAGGTAGGTATCTGGACGACGAATATCTGCGGGGGTGACATCCTGGTGTAAATGCTGGGATGTGCCCGCCGGTGACCTCTGCTGACCCCGCCAGAGTATGCGGAGTCAGGGGGCGGTCACCTTACTTAAATATTGCCGGCGCCACTATGGGTGTATCTTGAGTGTCTGCCAGATGGGGGAGGCCACAAACTACAGTGGAGGCTGCCCGTTCTGGGTGGGGGGGGGGTTGGCAACAATGCCAGGTGCCCCCCCACCCTCGGAGACATGCTTTTATAAGGGGGTTAACAAAAATCATACAAACCTTTAAAGTCTTCAGGGATTTGTGTTAAGGCCTGGACCCTCAAATGGATCCCACTTGCACTCCCTGTAAACAAAGGCCCCACAGAAATTGGTGGGAAAGGCCAGGTCTTGGCATATCCAGATCCTGGTCTAATTCCCAGCTATTCTGACTCATTTCCTCCGGACTTATGGCAGGAGTGCACCGGAAAGGCTGTGGATTTTCAGCCCCCTGGTGTTTAGCAGCACCAAAGAGGGTGGGGGTGGGGGCTGGGGAATGGTCCTGGGATTTGGCACTGATGGGGTGGGACTGCTAAGGTTTGGTACCAGTGGGACTACCGGGCTTTGGCAGCATGGGAGAAGGGATAGGTCTTGTGTTTTGCCAGCACTGTGGAGATGGAGCCTGGGGTTTGGCAGAGTTGGGCAGTGGAATGCGGGCAGTTATTTTCCACTCAGTCTAAATTTATCACTCTGGTATTTAACCCTCTCTCTGTGTATTGTGCGTAAAGAAAACTATCAAAGATAATGAATACAATGAAACTTAACTATCCTGATAATGTAGAGCAGCCACAGCAGCTCCTATCTCAGACAATTATATTGCACAAAAAACAACATTTACAGAGGTGTTGTCAAAGTTTGAAAACAGAAATTTGTTGAGGAGTTTCTGAAATTGACCCCTTTACTTCTGATATCGAGTGAACTCATAACAATCACAAATTTCCACAAGGGTTAAAATTGCATTGTGCATTAACATCTTTCCTTCACTTTGAACAAAACTACTTAATTAAAATAGCAAAGAAGCTAATATTGAACAGCGTTATTTCAACTCAACTGTGTTAAAATGTCGGTTCATTGTACAATTTTCTACTTTAATTCATTCTTTCCTAGGCCTCAAAACTACACAGCTCTTTACCTCCTTCCTGTTATAAGTTATAAGTTTTTTTAAAAATCCTAGCTCATCTAAATGCAACTTCTTGATTTGTTAAGTATGTGTATTGTATTGAACAATTAACACAAAGACTTAAACGTATAACTCAAACAGGTCTTTACTGGTTGGAGGTAGGGACTACACATAGGTCTTTACTTCATGCCCACAGGCGGGAACTGAGGGGGATCAGTACCCACAGTACTATTTATACCCCTATGGCCAGGAGTGGTACTGCGTATCACTACGCCCAACAAGTAGTGCAGTCCTGTCCATAGGTTCAAAGTAGCACACATATTACATACACAACATTCCTCCCTTCCTAGCTTTACAGTCATCTCCCCATTTAACATAACGTAATAACATATATACATATATAACTTCAGGTTTACATAACAGAATAACATAGATACATAGATAACTTCATGTCAAAACAGATCACAGATTCAGTCTCTGCGGAAAACAGTTCACAGATTCAATCTCTGTGGTGGAGTCGGTTCACGTTGCTGGAGTGACTCATTCAATAGTCCTTCCATGGATTTAACAGTTTGAACTTCCGAACTGAATTGGCTCCGTTCGGAGGGACCACGTGTGTGATCTGGTAGAGGTAATAATGGTTCAGATGGGTCATCTTCTGTTTCGACTTTTCCTTTTCTGCTTCTTGGAGACTCTCTGGGCTCCACTGTCAGCTGCCAGCTGCATGCGCAGTTCCTCCTTCTCTCCCTCCTTTTTCCGTAGTAGAGCCACCTTCTCCCGATGTTCCGTAGACTTTCGGTGCTCCTCCATGATTTCTGTATGGTGGGAGTCGAAGTTACAAGTTGGGCAGGACAGGACATAGTAATATTCGGTGTCGTCCTGATCTAGGCCAGCGAGAGGGTCTTCTATTTCCTCCATACCCAGCTGGGCGTTAGCCAGCTTTTGTTCCAAGTCCAGACATCTTTCCTGAAGAGACTTCTTCATGCGTACCTCTTCATCCAGCTTTTTCTGGGCTTTCAGCAAGTCGTTTACTAATGACCTCATTTGAGATTTTACTACGTCAACTTCTTTTGGAGATTGATTGATCGGACTATTCAATCCCTCTACCGGAGCAGCTGTTTCAGCGGTCTGTTGTTCTACGTTGACGTGAGTCAGCGTACTTTTGGCATCCAAGGGCTGCTCTGTTGCAGTCATCTCAGTCTGTGTTGCCACCTCAGCTCTTCCAATAACCTTTGAGAGCTCCGAACCCCTTTCGTTTGAATATTGAAGTTCGTGTTCAAGTTTTTTCCATTTCAGAGTCCTGTCCTTCAGCATATGCAGGAGTTGGCTGACCGTTAACTCCTCTGACATCAGACGTTTTGTGTGCTCCTGCTCCATTTTCTCCATCAGCTGCTTCTGTTGTCTTTCCAGATTCTCCAACTCTATATCAAAGAACTCTTTCGTTGCATTCAACTCTTGCTCAAAACGGCGAAGCATTTGTTCTAATTGCTGTTGTAGTTTGAAATGGAGTTGAGTTCGAGCCCGGTGTCCCTCAGAAATGGGCACATCAGTAGACTTGCCAGACTCAGAATCCACAGTTAAACTATGTTGTTGTTGCTCAGTGGAATTCTGTGCTGAAACTTTGTCTTTTGCACCTGAGTTGGGCTTACCATCATCCGTTCCAGAGTCTGGGCCGACTATCTTCACCGAGTTCTCACTCGTTATTGTTTGTAGGAAATGCCAGTCCATATTCATTTTCCTAATCCACTCCCGTCCTAGTAGTGGAGGACCTCCTTCAGATATCACATATAAGTCCATTATTTGACTGTCTTCGCCCTTGTGGACCACTGCAACCTCTATTTTCCCGATGGGGTACACTCTTTGCCCCGTGTATGTTTTCAATATAATCCCCATATCCTGTAGGGGAATATGTTGGAATAACTTTCCGTAATCTTTCTTATTTATGACCGTCAATGCCGATCCAGTGTCCAATTCCAGTTTTACTTGGACTCCTTCTATCTGAAGAGTGACCCAAATTGTCTGGAGGTCTGCACCCTTACCAGCGTTGAGTACTCTTAAGCTAGCCAGTTCATTACAGCTTAAGCTAGCCAGTTCATTACTGCTAGCATCTGAATCGGACTCCTGTTCGGCCACCTTGTGTACCTTTGCGTATTTCCCTTGCGGTGACTTCTTGTTGCTGGTCTTCTTCGCTGACCTGCATACTCTAGCTATATGTCCAAGCCTACCACAAGTTCTACATTCTTGGTTTTTAAACCAACACTGGTTCTGATCATGCGTTGTCTTTCCACAATGATAACATTTGCCAGAACTCACACCCAATTTGTGTGCACTGAGCTCCGGTGACCGTAGCTGCATTACTGCCGTGCCTCTCGCTGCGGCTTCGTGTGCTGCTGCCATAGTGACCGCCTTCTCAAGCGTCAGCTCATTCTCCTCGAGCAGTCGCTTTTGTGTATCCTGTTTAAATAAACCACACACAAATTTGTCTCGAAGTGCCTCTGTCAGTCCCGTTCCAAACTGACAATATTTCGCTAATTTACGCAATTCCAGCAAATATTCAGCATTGCTTTCATGCTGTAGCTGCCTTCTGTCGTAAAATTTAAATCGTTCCGCTAGCATCAGCGGCGTGGGGTTTAGATGATCTTTCAGGACAGTAACAATCTCATCGAACGTCTTATCCGCCGGTTCATCTGGTGATAACAGGTGTTTCAATTGCCCGTATGTCTTCACACCCATTAAATTTAATAATGTTAGTGCTTTATCAGCCTCACGAATTTTATTGGCCTTACAATAATTTTTAACTCGTTCAACATATATGGCCCAATCTTCGATGTCACTATCAAAGTTGCTAATATTCCCGTGTTTAGGCATTGTAGTACTTTATCAGATTTGCAATTTCTCAGATTTTTTTTTTTTACTGCTATCCAAGATGGCGGCTTCCCGCTCTTGCCGTCGTCCTCCGCCCACAAAATGGCGGTTTTCCCGCGCTTGGCGGTCTTCACCCGTCCCCCGACGCCGCCTCCCTTCAGCCCCGAGTGCGGCCCTTATCTCCGCCGTGATCGATGGCCCGCGCTTTTCACCGCGGCTCTCGCGCCTTCAGTGTCTGCCGACGCTGCGCCTTCCAGCCCGAGTGCGGCCCTTATCAGGGATTTCGATCGATCGCCCTTCTACCTCCGACTTCCCCCAGCCCTGTCTTTGCAGCCAACGCTGCTTGGCTTACCCACCACCGAGGTTGAAAAAGCTGCAGGATGTCTTCTGTCCTCCCGTTTTCAGTCGCTGATGGAGGCTTCAGGGTCCTAATGCCTGTCGCTTCCAGTGGGGTGGTGAGATTTGAAACCTCTCTTCAACGTCCTGTCTGTGGACGAAGCCGCCGTGGAATAACTGCCGCAGGGTAAGAACCTGACTCGTCGCCAGTGTTAAGTATGTGTATTGTATTGAACAATTAACACAAAGACTTAAACGTATAACTCAAACAGGTCTTTACTGGTTGGAGGTAGGGACTACACATAGGTCTTTACTTCATGCCCACAGGCGGGAACTGAGGGGGATCAGTACCCACAGTACTATTTATACCCCTATGGCCAGGAGTGGTACTGCGTATCACTACGCCCAACAAGTAGTGCAGTCCTGTCCATAGGTTCAAAGTAGCACACATATTACATACACAACATGATTCACCATGTCTTTTTTCCTATTCTTTTCAACCTCGGTTTTGTCCTCATTATGGGCTTCGATCTGTCACCTAAGTTCCTCTGCCTTAACTTGCAATGAACTCTACTGCTTTTCTTTAATTGTCATATGTGAGACAGATGTATAGATCTAAAGAGCTGTTGTTTCCAGTAAGTATGATACCATAGTTCAAAAAATGAAAGCTGACTAGCCCCTGGTTTAGCAATTTAAATGTCTAGCTGTTTAACTTTATACAATAAGGTGCAGAGATACCCTTAATTCCAGTGTGTGAGCGTGTGATGTAGGCATGGAGGTGCGGAATGGGAAAGGGTGCAAGAAATTAATTAGGCACCATTACAGGCAGTCTGCATCTCACGGCACAGTGTGTAACTAAAGAATCTAGTTTATAGCGGCCAATATGTGAGCATTTGTGGCCTATTCACTTTAATATGATTTTGGAGGTTAATAAAACACCGGACTGCATAACTGCCAAAAGGTATTACCTCGGGGGTGAGAGTGCGAAGAGTTACACAGTTAACTGGACAGCTCACCTGCAAAATGAAATTTTATGTCGAAAGCAATAATAGACATGAGCACAGTGTTTTGTCTGGGAACTGACCGCAATTGTCGTGAGCAACAGCAACAAGGAAGTAACTGCAAGAGCAGCTGCTGGAATGCAAATAGTGGCAGAAATAATTCACAGTGCTGTCAATAATAAGTCCGAAAGCACCCACTCTACATAAAGCGTACATCTCCAACCTACACACATCACCTTGGAGAGCCAGTTGATTCAAATGAATACCAGGGCAAAGAATTCACTCTTTATAGAGTAACATTTACTTCCACTTCATGCGCTTATAACTGAATGCAATTGTAATTCTTTTATCGATTACAATATATATTACAATTATGATAGATTTCAACATGTTTCAAATAATCTACTTGAGAAACACAGATTAAAGCCTTTAAGATTAAAGGCAACAAGAACATTAAAAAAAAAGTAAAGCACATCAAGGCTATAGTTTTTTTTGGTTTTGAATTGAATCAGTGAAGTATGGTTTGACCCCTTCACGATTGTGTTGAATTTTAAGGTGTGTCCAAATTAAGAATTTTTAGAAAATGTATTTTTCTCAGTATTACCTGATAAGAAGCATCTGAATACTCTGAAAACTATTTAAGTACCCCCCCAAACGCAAATTGGTTTTGTTTCCTATGTTCTATTTTTACCACATCAATTAACGTGCAGCATGAATTGTTGCTTGGGCTATTTTCACACTGTTGCTGACTTAAATATTTTCAATGGGTTATCGACTGTGTTAATCTAACATGTGTAGGGATTTGATGGGAAGGCATTAGCTGGTACACTAGAAATAGCCCACACAGGAGGTTCACCCTGAAAGTGCTATTAAAAATAAATAAATCCCACCCTCCTCTGCCTTCCCAGCTCACCTTGCCACCACTCCGTCAACAGCTCCTACTTGGAGGTGAAGGGTAAGTACCCCAGAGGAGGCTGGGAGGGAAGGAAAGTGCATTGATTTCCTTTGCTTTTCCCAGTGCCTGATAGGGAGAGCTGGAGAATTCCTGGGAGCCCCCGCTCTTCTACTCCACCCAAAAAATTGGATTTTCCTTCAGTGTCCCACCTACAAGAGCAATGATTGGACTTTTCTCTTTCTATATTTATTGAGCTTTTATTTTGAGTAATTTTCGAACTAGTGGCGTTGACCAATCTGGGATTGATGTAGGGAAGTTCTTCATGCAACAATCAACATGTAGAATAACAACAGCAACAACCTATCTTATATATATATAAGACCTCTTCTATCTGTCTGTCTGTCTGTCTGTCTGTTCTCTATACGTTCGAAAGTTATAGAGCGTACCTACACGCGCGTCACATCAAAAGAAAGCTTACGATTACGGACCGGTCATAGGCATATTTACGTTTCGGCCGGACAAAAATCGTGCCCGCGGTATCCCAAAAACGTTCAACATTCCGCTCATTAGCGATAGAGTGACCTCGAGGTCGACCAATCGTATGCCGGGCTACTGGCGCGTGCGGGCGGGCCCTCCTCCGGTCGAGTGACGGGACGATTGACCAATCCTACGCTTCGGTGACCTGACGGTCGACCAATCGGTGCGTGTGTGGGCGGGCCTTATCGTTCTGAACCGAGGTGAGTGTCAGCCATCTTGATTCCATTCTTTTTCCCGCTTTCTGCGTTTTTCTTTTCAAACCTACATTTCCAGCAAAAAAAAATTGCTTTTATTAAATTGTTTTAAAAAAAAACTTAATTCATTTGTAAATATTTTCTCTAACCTGAAGATTCTTTTTCCTACCTTTCCCCGTTTTTGTAAGCCCTCATAACCTAGGCCTCAAAGCCTGGGCATCTCTTGCCCAGCCACGCCCGAGCTAGGTAATTGTCCCACGGCTTCTGCTAAGCTCCCCCCCCCCGTCGTCACGTTACCCGGGCAACGGCGTCAGCCACGAGGGTCACAGGAGATAAACAGGACGCTGCGTCTCTCTCTGTTCCCCGCTCGGCTCGGGCGGGGGGGCGGGGCTCGGGCGGGGCTTGGGAGGGCGGGAGTCAGCGCACGCGTCAATGTCGGCCCGGACCGCAGCTAAGGTGAGTCCGGCCGGGACTCGCGCTAGCCCGCGCATCGGCCGGCCCTGGGGCGCTGATCCACGGAGAGGGAGGGAGAAAGCTAAGGTGAGACCGGCTGGGCCTCACGCGCTATGCCGCGCACCGGCCGGCCTGCCCTGAGGCGCTGATCCACGGAGAGGGAGGGAGAAAGCTAAGGTGAGACCGGCTGGGCCTCACGCGCTATGCCGCGCACCGGCCGGCCTGCCCTGAGGCGCTGATCTGCGGGGGCGGGGCGGGGGAGAGGAGAGAGGGGGCGGGGGAGAGGAGAGAGGGGGGGAGAGAGGGGAGAGGAGAGGAGGGGGGGAGAGAGGGGAGAGGAGAGAGGGGTGGAGAGAGGGGGGAGGGACAGGAGAGGAGAGAGGGGGAGAGGAGAGAGGGGGGAGAGAAGGCGGAGGGAGAGGAGGGGGGAGAGAGGGGGGAGGGAGAGGAGAGGGGGGGAGGGAGAGGAGAGAGGGGGGAGGGAGAGGAGAGAGGGGGAGAGAGAGGGAGTGGGGGGGAGGGAGAGAGGGGGGAGGTAGAGAGGGGGGAGGGAGAGAGGGGGAGGGAGAGGAGAGAGGGGGGAGGGAGAGGAGAGGAGGGGGGGAGGGAGAGGAGAGGAGAGAGGGGGGAGGGAGAGGAGAGGAGAGAGGGGGGAGGGAGAGGAGAGGAGAGAGGGGGGAGGGAGAGGAGAGGGGGGAGGGAGAGGAGAGGGGGAGGGAGAGGAGAGGAGAGGGGGAGGGAGAGGAGAGGAGAGAGCGGGGAGAGGAGAGGAGAGAGGGGGGTGTAATGATATCAGCAAATAGTGATGATATTTGTCTGTGTTTGATTACTTATGCCTTACAGCATATTTGTCTGTGTTTTTGATTACTTGTGCCTGACCAGCAGAGGTCATGTGAGAGACAAGCAGTCCAGAGGAGTTTTACTTTCAGTTTCATTCTAGCTGCATCACAGCATGGTGTGTTCTGTAAAAAGCTGTAGAAAGTCTTGAACAAGACTTTAGATTAAACAACATTCTCTTTCAGAAATGAGTCTTTATTGAACCCAAAAAGAAATCAAAACAGGGGGAGAGGAGAGGAGAGAGGGGGGAGGGAGAGGAGAGAGGGGGAGGGAGAGGAGAGAGGGGGGAGGGGAGAGAGGGGGAGGGGGGGAGAGGGGGGGAGAGAGAGGAGAGCGGGGGGGAGGGAGAGGAGAGAGGGGGGGAGGGAGAGGAGAGAGTGGGGGAGGGAGAAGTGAGGGGGGAGGGAGAGGAGAGAGGGGGGAGGGAGAGGAGAGAGGGGGGGAGGGAGAGGAGAGCGGGGGGGAGGGAGAGGTGAGGGGGGAGGGAGAGGAGAGAGGGGGAGGGAGAGGAGAGCGGGGGGAAAGGAGAGGAGAGGGGGGGAGGGAGAGGAGAGAGGGGGGAGGGAGAGGAGAGAGGGGGGAGGGAAAAAATCAGTTCTACGGGAAACTTCAAACTGGCTGTGAATGAACTGAAAGAGAAAGCAAGAAGGGCTTTCTATGCCATTAAAAAATCAATCCAAATAGAAATCCCAATTAGCATTTGGCTCAAAATTTTCAAATCAGTAATTGAACCAATTGCACTCTCTGGCAGTGAGGTGTGGGGACCGCTAACACAACAAGAATTTGCAAAATGGGACAAACACCCAATTGAGATCCTACATGCAGAATTCTGTAAAAGTATCCTCCGGACTCAAAGGAAAACAGTAAACAATGCATGCAGGGCAGAACTAGGCCAATATTCATTAATAATCACTATCCAAAAAAGAGCCACCAAATTTTGGAAACACCTAGAAATGAGCAACCCCCAATGCTATCACTACGACGCCCTGAAATGCCAAGAGATGACCATAAAGAAGAATACCCTCAGTCAACTAGTCCTGGGACTCAGTGAAGTAACTACTAACACTACTAACAATAACCAGCCCCAGGACAGTGACAGCGTAACACAAAGAATTCGACCCAACACAATCGTCGCTAAGCAAAAGGAAAAATATCTGACATATTGGGCAGAAACAACAAAAACCCAAAGCAAACTCAATTGCTACTTGGCCCTAAACAGACAATACAACATAGCTGATTACCTGACCATGGTAAAGGACAGCAAACTGAGAAAAATCTTGACAATGTACAGACTTAGTGAACATAGCCTGGCGATCGAAAAAGGTAGACACAGGCAGACCCGGCTACCAAGAGAGGACAGGATATGCTCTCACTGCAGTCAGGGAATGGTGGAGACAGAGATGCACTTCCTCACAGCTTGTAGAAAATATCAGGGCATAAGGGAGAATTTCTACCCAAAATTTACAAAAATATGCCCGGAATTCAGAAATTTGAATGACGACCAAAAACTCCCATACCTACTAGGGGAAGAGAGAAATTGCGTAACACTAGCGGCACACTATGTTACAGCTTGCCATAAACAGAGGGACAACCACTAAAGATAAGATAAGAGTATATATAAATTATATGAAAGTATATTTATACACTCAGGGATATATCTGTTTATACACAGTATGGATAGATCTGTATTTTTGTGAACAAACATGAATGTTTTCCGATGCTTTGGCAACATAAGATGTAACTTGTCATGCCAATAAAGCGATTTGAATTGAATTGAATTGAGAGGAGAGAGGGGGGTAGAGGAGAGGAGAGAGGGGGGGAGAGGAGAGGAGAGAGGGGGGGAGAGGAGAGGAGAGGAGGAGGGAGAGGAGAGGAGGAGGGGGAGGGAGAGGAGAGGAGAGGAGGAGGGGGGAGGGAGAGGAGAGGAGGAGGGGGAGGGAGAGGAGGAGGGGGGAGGGAGAGGAGAGGAGGGGGAGGGAGAGGAGAGGAGGAGGGGGAGGGAGAGGAGAGGGAGGGAGGGTGAGGAGAGAGGGTGG